>NC_057803.1:429448578-429807050 GCF_018294505.1 Triticum aestivum
ATTAGACTACTTGACCAAATAAAAATCTAGCCTTTTCCCAATTTTAGTTCTTGGCAGATTTTAGCAACATAGCACAAGTCAAGCAATCAACCTACACATGCAATTCTAAGAGTATAGCAGTGAAATGTAAAACAATTGCATATGAAGGTAAAGGGATGAGTTTGAGGGAGCAAACACAATGTTGACACGGAGATTTTTTTTATCCGTGGTTCCGATAGGTGGTGCTATCGTACATCCATGTTGATGGAGACTTCAACCCACGAAGGGTAACGGTTGTGCGAGTCCACGGAGGGCTCCACCCATGAAGGGTCCACGAAGAAGCAACCTTGTCTATCCCACCATGGCCGTCGCCCACGAAGGACTTGCCTCACTAGGGTAGATCTTCACGAAGTAGGCAATCTCCTTGCCCTTACAAACTCTTTGATTCAACTCCACAATCTTGTCGGAGGCTCCCAAGTGACACCTAGCCAATCTAGGAGACACCACTCTCCAAGAAATAACAAATGGTGTGTTGATGATGAACTCCTTGCTCTTGTGCTTCAAATGATAGTCTCCCCAACACTCAACTCTCTCTCATAGGATTGGATTTGGTAGAAAGAAGATTTGAGTGGAAAGCAACTTGGGGAAGGCTAGAGATCAAGATTTATGTGGTTGGAATGGAATATCTTGACCTCAACACAAGTGTAGGTGGTTCTCTCTCAGAAAATATGTATTGGAAGTGTAGGCATGTTCTGATGGCTCTCTTCACGAATGAAGAGTGGGTGGAGGGGTATAAATAGCCTCCACACAAAATCTAACCGTTACACACAAATCACCCAAACTCGGTGGGACCGAATCATGAAACTCGGTCAGAACGATTTAGTTCAATATGTGAACGTTGGGATTCTCGGTGGACCGACATGTCAACTCGGTGGGACTGATTTTGTTAGGGTTAGGGCATAACATAATCTCGGTGAGACCGATTACACAAACTCGGTGAGACCGATTTTGGTAATGGACTAACAGAGAGTTGGTCTGGCAAACTCGGTGGAACCGATTCGCTCATCTTGGTTGGACTGAAGTGTCACGAAAGGGAAACAGAGAGTTTACATTGCAATCTCGGTGGGACCGATCGCTCATCTCGGTTTGACTGAAACGTTATGAAGGGAAACAGAGAGATTACAATCCCATCTCGGTGAGACCGAGATCCCTATCGGTGAGACCAAAAAGATTAGGGTTTCTGGCAGTGGCTATGTCAACTGAACTCGGTGGCGCCGGATAGAAAATTTTGGTGGGGCCGAGTTTGACTTTTGGTTTGGGATATATGTGGATATGAGAAAGTAGTGAAGGGTTTTGGAGCATATCACTAAGCATTTTGAGCAAGCACCTCATTAAGCAACACCTCATCCCTTCTTAATACTATTGGCTTTTCCTATAGACTCAATGTGATCTTGGATCACTAAAATATAAAATGTAGAGTCTTGTGCTTTGAGCTTGAGCCAATCTCTTATCCTTAGCATTTTGACGGGTCCACTTTCTAATCCATGCCATGCCAACCATTGAGCTTTCCTGAAATATTCATCTTGGAATAGCATTAGCTCAATGAGCTATATGTTGTTAGGAATTACCAAAACCACCCAGGGATAGTTGCACTTTCAATCTCCCCCTTTTTGGTAATTCATGACAACATATATATCAAAGCTTCGACAAATGATAAATAAGATTGAAAAGACATCGTCGCTTTGAGAAGTATGTGATAAGCAAGAGCTCCCCCTAGATTTGTGCATTATTTAAAATTTGCTTTTGAATGCAAATGCACAATTGATTAGGATCATGGGTTACTCTTCCATGTCACATACATCTTGGTGGAGCGCTCAAAATGATAGGGATTAAAAGCATGCACTCATCACCAAGGAAGTGAATGATCATATAAGGAATGTAAAGGATAGCATCATTCAACCAAACATTAATGTAGCATATGATCAACCACATGATCAACAAGTATCTCACAAGGACATAAAGTATCTCACACAAGCACTCAATAAAGTTTCAAACAAACCAAATAAGCAAGAGAGATAAAAACCAACACACACTCTCTCTCGAAGCCTACGATCTATACATTTTTCTCCCCTTTGGCAACAAGTTACCAAAAAGTTCAAAAATTCATAGTGCTAAGCGACTCTCTGGCTTGATCTTCGGGAGGTGGTGTAGAGAGAACTCCAAGGACGAAGGCTTTCGATGAAGTAGTTGGAGCTGATGGAGTGGGTGCTGGAGGTGGCACTGGAGCTGTGGCTGCGAGTGCTGACACTAAAGCTCGAGTATCTATCACATGCACTGCAGCAGACCTTGGACGTCGTGGCACTCTCTTGAAAGCATCAGTAGTGGACTTTCCCTTCTTCTCCTCTGCTTCCTCCTGTAGCTGCTCAACTGCAGTTTGGATCTTAGTTACCTTGACATCCAGATCATAGAACTTCTGCTCAACAATCCTCTCCAAGCTATCCTGGTTCTTGGTCAGGGTGGCCAAGCCCTTCTCAATCCTCAGGGTGGATTGGATTAGATATCTAAGTTGGTCTTGCTTGTTCTTCAAGAATACCCGAGATGCCTCCTTTGTTGTTGGCATCTTTGCAGCCTTCTCCACCTTAGCCTTCTCTCTCTTTTCATGTGCTTGAGCTGAAGATGGTTCATTTTCATCCATCACCACGGTGTTGTCTTCAAAATCAGGGTATATGGGAAGGTGCTCCTTATCCAAAAGATATGTGCCTGTGCCCATCTTTGAGTTAATGAGCTCTTGAATTTGTGGGGCATACCCACAACTTCTCTTTTGGTCAGCAGCAGTCCTCTTGATTGTCTCAACAATCAAACTCATGACCTTGAACTTCTGTGGGACATCAAATATGTGCAGTAAGTTGATGGCATGTCCTCTGATCATCTTGTGATCACCTGACTTGGGTAGTAGTGTGTGCCTTAATATCCAGTTGATGGTAGGCAGACCAGACAACAAGTAGTGGACAGATCCAAACTTGTTTGTATCCAAAGCAGCATCTGGGATCTCCTTGTACATGTTGGCCATTGTGTTGTGGTCTTTCTTCTTCTCAGCATATACATCCAAGTCATCCTCACTTTCTTTTGAGGCATTGATCAACTAAGCCCATTCATCAACAGATGACTGGTACCTGGTACCCTTAGACATCCAAACAATCTTCCCATCTGGATAGAAATGGGCAGTGGAGTATAACTGCATGATCAGCTCATCATTCCACTTGGTGAGCTTTTGTGCGGCGAATTCATCAACTCCACATGCCTTAAAACTGTCATACACTCCAGGATAGTGATCTTCATTCTTCTGGATGTACTCCCGGTCTACCCATCTCATATCACACACAATGGTCTTCTTGTCAAGCAACACTGTCTCATAGAACTCTTGCTGTTTCTTAGTGTGAAACCCGTAGTCTACATCAGTTCTTCTCTTGATAGCATATGGATCAGACTCTCTCCATAGTCTCAATCCTGCATCCTTCCTGATTTCATGTTTTCTGCAATTGGATGTGCATCATTGTGGTCAGGGATCTTGGGTTTCAACTTCCTTAGCACTTGAGTTCCATCTTCTTCAACATCTTCAGGCACTGGGGCCTTGTTCTTTTCCTCAGCAGAAATGTTTCTAGTGCTTCTCTTGGGCTTCTGAGCTGGAGCAGCTGCCTTGGGAGCAACTTTGGGCTTAGATGGAGCAGCCCCTGATCTGATTGCATATCCCATGAGCTTTTGAGATTTGGGTGCTAGTGCAGCATCCTCTTCCTCTTTATCATTATCTCTCATAATTGATGATCTGCCAAGCACTCTGGCAGTGGTCTTCTTGACCCTTTCCTTCCTTTTCTTGCCTTCTCCAACTGCCTCTTCATATAGCTTGGAGGTTTCAGCAGTGGATGCTCTGGCCTTAGACATGGGGACTCTCTTTGCTTGTGCCTTCTTATGCATCCCTGGCTTGACTAGCTGAGCCATACTCCTTTTTCAGCACCTTTTTCTTGGAGCCGACTTCTTGCTCAATAGCCACATAATCCTCATCCTCTGAATCTGAGGTCTTCTTCTTTCTTGTTCTGGTGGTTTCCTTTGGCAAGTTACTTGGTGTGCTCCTGCTGCCATCATCAGATGAATTGGAGGGACTAGTGCCCGCACTCAGTTGAACCTGCTCCTCAGACTTGTTCTGGCTATCACTTTGGTCAGACATTGTGCAGGCAAATTGTTAGCAGACCCTGTGAATAGATTATAGATGAGGTAGAGTAGATGAGCATCACAAAGTACATGAGTTTTGCAAAACAATTGACTCAAAAACTTAGTTTTAGTTCTTCACATAAAGCATTCCAGATCTACCGATTTGTAAACTCGGTGATACCGAAGCAGTTTTTGGAACCTAAACTAGTGAACTCGATCAGACCGAGTCACAGTTCGGTGGCACCAGGACCGCTAGGGTTTCACAGAGAATTGAACTCGGTCACATGGATTTGCAATTTTCGGTCAGACCGAAAATGCGTGTGCTCTGGCCTAAGCCAAAATCGGTGAGACTGATTTCTACAACTCGGTTGGTCCGAGATGAATTTGGCGGAGACCTAACCCTAAATTTTCAAATCAAGACTAATCTAGGGGATGTTTTCGCTGGACAGGATGATTTCAATCATGGCAAAGATCATGGCAAAGCAATGTGCTAAGAATCGGAGTTAAGGATTAGCACAATGATCAAGTTCGTACCCTAGTTCGGCGACGAACTTGCTACGGCGGCAACAGCGGTGAAGATTTCTGTTGACAGCGGCGGAGACAAGTGGCGGGAGGTTGCTGGTGACAAGAGGACGATCCAGAGACCCGAGGAGGCAGAGTAGGTTATGCGTGGGCGAGGAGGTTCGAAAATTTTTCCAAATTTTGGCCCCGGTATATATAACCTGACCCTATCGGTGTGACCGAGTGGAATGACTCGGTGGCACCAAGATGCAAAAGTGCAAGCAGTTACTACAACTCGATGTGACCGAAAGGCTCTAATCGGTTGCACCGAGATTGAAAACCCTAGATCAACTTAGTGACTCGGTAGGACCGAAAAGGATGAATCGGTCAGACCGAGATGCACAAAGAGGTTTTGGAGGTTTAAGTCTATGACGAATCGAGAACTCCGAGTGCTCCTCATACAGAGTGGTTCGAATCTGACTTGATCAAACTTTGTGATGTAGCATGAATAGAGTTTGAGACGAGGAAAGCATAGATAGCTAGAGAGAGTTCTTAGGCATTCTTGTCCATCCATTTGGCAAAAAAGAAAAAGGCCAAACAATCAAAGCAACAAATGGATGTCCTCGAATGGGTAAAGTATGCAACCAACATGCTCACACAATAATATGGCAAATGAGATATGTGCCAAAGCATGCACAAACACTCTAGCATCTATCAAGCAATTTGGCGATGACTAGGTCATCTATATATGAGTATATTGACTTAGGATTCAAATGAGAACATCTGGTCATAGGTCATACTCATCGTTTAAGCACAAGTGGGGTTACCACTTTTACATAAAGCATTATTGTGTTCACATCATTAGAGTTGCTTTAGCTCAATTGGTTAGAGTAAAGCTCCCCCTAGATGTGATATCCCCCCTAAGAGGGATGAACTAACCTTGGGTTTTGTCAATGATGACTTCATGTAGGTGTTGAAGATGTAGATGCTCAATGTTGATGTAGATCATTTGGAGCAATCCTTTGGAGTGAGTTGCACTTTCAATACCTACATGGGTTAGTCCCACAAGGAACAAACAAGGATATCCATAGACATAGAGTGATGCATACACAAGATGATGTCCATGAAAGCATTAGGTTACCTTGTCCCTTGTCTTACCAACAAGAGGGTTTGTGACTCCTTGAACTAGTGTAAGATATGGAAGTTGTTTGCACTTGTCCTCGCCAAAATGATAAGAGTGAAGTATGTTGGCGGAGTCACCCTCAAGAACTCTCTAGTTCTTCTTCTTCTGGATCCACACCATCTTGATGGGAACCCTTGGAGTTGTAGTTGTACTTGATGAAGTAGAATTTGATGTGGTCTTGGGAACCCACTTGACCAAGGCCTTGGGTGCTTCTTCAAATGCATCAATCTCCTCTTGAAGCTTGTCCTTGCCTTTTTGCTTTTGGTCTTGTGGTGGAAGATCATCTTGAGCTTGTGTCCCTTTGAAAGAAGTAGGATCATACTTATCTTGTTGAGGAACAAACTTCGTCTTGGGGTATTGATCTTCTTCCCACTCAACTCCATTGGCATTGAACTTTCATTCAAAATGAACACCTTGGTTCTTTCGGTGTCTTCCTTGCTTGCGTACAATTTCCTCAAATTGCTTACTCCCGGCAAGGCTCTTGTAAACACCTTTCTCTATAATTCCCTTCAATAAGTTATTTTCTTGCTCAAGTGTAACTTGGCTAAGAGAATCATTAGTGGAATCAACAGAACTAATAGAAGCAACAATATTGGATTTAGCATGATTGTTGTTACTACTAGATGAAGAATCTTTCTTGCTCTTGTTGCTAGATTTAACTTGTGGCATGTAAGTAGACAAGAGTAAACGCTTGGCAATGTAAGAAGAACTTTTCTTGCAAAGATCATCATTGACTGCCTTTAAAAACTCATGCTCTTACTCAAGGTTGAGCTTTTCAAAGTGTAGCTTGTCATGAGTCTTTAAAAGTTCTTGATGATTTTCCAAGGTAGTTTCATGAGCTAACTTAAGCGTGTTTAGTTCTTTAGTTAGACGCTCAATCTCCTTCTTATCATCATCATTCGTTTTATCTTGATTAGCATGATTAATTGACGTTTCATCATAGTTTTCATCACTAGAGTTGTCAACAAGAAATCATCATCACCTAGCAAATCATCTTCATCACTATTGAAATCAACATACTCGGGATGTGTTACCTTTGGACCTTTGGCCATGAAGCACCTTCCAATTCCTTCATTTGGTGAGTCAAATATGTCATAGGAGTTGGTTGACACAAGTGCTAGACTGGCAACACCTTCATCTTGAGTATATTCGGAGTCGGAGTGATAACTTCTTTCGAAGTGATTGTCAGAGTCGGAGCAGGATACCCATTCACCAACATGAGCTTGATGTCTACTTTTTGTGTAGCTCCTTGATGACTTTTCATTCCTTTCCAAATCCTTGCTTCTCTGAGAGGGTTTTCGTTCATAATGATCATCTCTACTCCTCCTTTCTCTTGGTGGTGATTCTTCTCTTCTACTTCTTCTTTTGGGAGAATCTTCTCTTCTTTTGTAGGGAGCCGTACACTGATTGGAGTAGTGTCTGGGTCTTCCAAAATTGTAGCAATTACGCTCACGACTAGAAGATCTTTTGTCATTGTAGGACCTTGACTTGTAACTTCTTTCTTTGCTTCTACTCTTGTAGAACTTGTTGAAGTTCTTTACCATTAGGCTCAATTCTTCATTGAAGGTTTGTTTCTCGCTTGATGATGTGGGAGCATCACATGAGGCTTTGTAAGCACCACTTGACTTGTTGTGATGCTCTTCCTTATACTTGAGTGACATCTCATGAGCAACAATTCTTCCAATGACTTCTGTTGGCTTGAGATATTTGTAATTGGGCATCATTTGGATCAATGTGCACACGTTATCATATTTTCCATCCAAGGCTCTTAGGATCTTCTTGATGATGAATTTTTCGGTCACCTCTTCACTTTCTAAGCCGACAATCTCATTTGTGATGAGAGCAAGCCTAGAATACATTTCAGCGACACCTTCACCATCCTTCATTTTGAACTTGTCAAGTTGACTTTGAAGCACATCCAATTTGGATTCCTTGACGGAGTCAGTACCTTCGTGCATATCAATCAAAGTATCCCAAATTTCCTTTGCATTCTCAAGACGGCTGATTTTGTTGAATTCTTCGAGGCACAATCCGTTGAAGAGAATATCACAAGCTTGAGCATTGTATTGTAGCATCTTCAACTCTTTCGCGGTAGCTTCACGATTTAGTTCTCTCCCATTAAAGAATTCACCTTGCAAGCCAATACACACAATAGCCCAAACGGCGGGGTTATGTCCAAGAATATGCATTTTCATCTTATGCTTCCAACTAGCAAAATTTGTACCATGAAAGTAAGGACCTCTACGGTGGTAATTTCCCTCGCTAGATGCCATACTCTCCTAGGTTGTGAAACCAAGGCTATGACAACCAAAAGATATGGAAATCAAAGAATGGAGACCAAAGCTCTGATACCACTTGTAGGATCAAAAGTATGTCTAGAGGGGGGTGATTAGACTACTTGACCAAATAAAAATCTAGCCTTTTCCCAATTTTAGTTCTTGGCAGATTTCACCAACATAGCACAAGTCAAGCAATCAACCTACACATGCAATTCTAAGAGTATAGCAGCGGAATGTAAAACAATTGCATATGATGGTAAAGGGATGAGTTTGAGGGACCAAACGCAATGTGACACGGAGATTTTTTTTATCTATGGTTCCGATAGGTGGTGCTATCGTACATCCACGTTGATGGAGACTTCAACCCACGAAGGGTAATGGTTGCGCGAGTCCACAGAGGGCTCCACCCACGAAGGGTCCATGAAGAAGCAACCTTGTCTATCCCATCATGGCCGTCACCCACGAAGGACTTGCCTCGCTAGGGTAGATCTTCATGAAGTAGGCGATCTCCTTGCCCTTAAAAACTCCTTGGTTCAACTCCACAATCTTGTCGGAGGCTCCCAAGTGACACCTAGCCAATCTAGGAGACACCACTCTCCAAGAAGTAACAAATGTTGTGTTGATGATGAACTCCTTGCTCTTGTGCTTCAAATGATAGTCTCCCCAACACTCAACTCTCTCTCATAGGATTGGATTTGGTATAAAGAAGATTTGAGTGGAAAGCAACTTGGGGAAGGCTAGAGATCAAGATTTATGTGGTTGGAATGGAATATCTTGACCTCAACACAAGTGTAGGTGGTTCTCTCTCAGAAAATATGTATTGGAAGTGTAGGCATATTCTGATGGCTCTCTCCACGAATGAAGAGTGGGTGGAGGGGTATAAATAGCCTCCACACAAAATCTAACCGTTACACACAAATCACCAAACTCGGTGGGACCGAATCATGAAACTCGGTCAGACCGATTTAGTTCAAAATGTGAATGTTAGGATTCTCGGTGGGACTGATTTCGTTAGGGTTAGGGCATAACTAATCTCGGTGAGACCGATTACACAAACTCGGTGAGACCAATTTTGGTAATGGACTAATAGAGAGTTGGTGAGGCAAACTCGGTGGAACCGATTCGCTCATCTCGGTTGGACCAAAGTGTTACGAAAGGGAAACAGAGAGTTTACATTGCAATCTCGGTGGGACCGATCGCTCATCTCGGTTTCACCGAAATGTTACGGAGGGAAACAGAGAGATTACAATCCCATCTCGGTGAGATTGAGATCCCTATCATAGACACCAAAAATATTAGGGTTTCTGGCAGTGGCTATGTCAACTGAACTCGGTGGCGCCGGATAGAAAATTTCGGTGGGGCCGATTTTGACTTTTGGTTTGGGATATATGTGGATATGAGAAAGTAGTGAAGGGTTTTGGAGCATATCACTAAGCATTTTGAGCAAGCACCTCATTAAGCAACACCTCATCCCTTCTTAATACTATTGGCTTTTCCTATAGACTCAATGTGATCTTGGATCACTAAAATAGAAAATGTAGAGTCTTGTGCTTTGAGCTTGAGCCAATCTCTTATCCTTAGCATTTTGAAGGGTCCACTTTCTAATCCATGCCATGCCAACCATTGAGCTTTCCTGAAATATTCATCTTGGAATAGCATTAGCTCAATGAGCTATAAGTTGTTAGGAATTACCAAAACCACCCAGGGATAGTTGCACTTTCAGTTGTATAGATTGAAAAGTAAAGATTGCAAAATAAAATAAATAGTAAACTAGAATTGTAGATCGGAAACTTATATGATATAAAATAGACGCAAGGGCCATAGGTTTCACTAGTGGCTTCTCTCATGATAACATGTATTACGGTGGGTGAACAAATTACTGCCGAGCAATTGATAGAAGAGCGCATAGTTATGAGAATATCTAGGCATGCTTATGAAATATAGGCATCACATCCGTGTTAAGTAGACCAAAACGATTCTGCATCTACTACTATTACTCCACACATCGACCGCTATCCAACATGCATCTAGAGTATTAAGTTCATAAGAACAGAGTAATGCTTTAGGCAAGATCACATGATGTAGAGGGATAAACTCAAGCAATATGATATAAACCCCATCTTTTTATCCTCGATGGCAACAATACAATACATGCCTTGCTGCCCCTACTGTCACCGGGAAAGGACACCGCAAGATTGAACCCAAAGCTAAGCACTTCTCCCATTGCAAGAAAGATCAATCTAGTAGGCCAAACTAAACCGATAATTCGAAGAGACTTGCAAAGATATCAAATCATGCATATAAGAATTCAGAAAGAACCAAATATTGTTCATAGATAAACTTGATCATAAATCCACAATTCATCGGATCTCGGCAAACACACCGCAAAAGAATATTACATCGAATAGATCTCCAAGAACATCAAGGAGAACTTTGTATTGAAGATCAAAGAGAGAGAAGAAGCAATCTAGCTAATAACTATGGACCCGAAGGTCTGTGGTAAACTACTCACACATCATCGTAGAGGCTATGGTATTGATGTAGAAGCCCTCCGTGATTGATTCCCCCTCCGGCAGATCGCCGGAAAAGGTCCCCAGATGGGATCTCATGGGTACAGAAGGTTGCGGCGGTGGAAAAGTGGTTTCGTGCCTCCCCTGGATGTTTTATAGGGTATAAGAGTATATATAGGTGAAAGAAGTACGTCGGTGGAGCTACGAGGGGCCCACGAGGGGGGCGCCCTCCTACCTCATGGCTGCCTCATCGCATCTCTGACTTCCACTCCAAGTCTCCTGGATTGCGTTTGTTGCAAGAAAGATCCTCGTGATGGTTTCGTTCCGTTTGGATTCTGTTTGATATTCCTTTTCTGCGAAACACTGAAATAGGCAAAAAATAGAAACTGGCACTGGGCCTCCGGTTTATAGGTTAGTGTAAGTGCATCTAGTGCCCCTTAGTGATTTTGGTGTATTGAAGACTTATAGGTTAAGGGACTGATGCGTTTGTGAGTATACGCAGGTCTATAGGTCTATGAGGAGTTTGATATTTACAGAGAAAGTCAACCCCTAATAATGAAGTTCTTCCTCTGAAGACTTTGGATTCCTGAAGACTTTGAAAGTGAAGAAATTGTTGTAATCCTGAAGACTTGGTATTCATTCGAGGAACATGAAGCATGAAGAATTTTGTTTTCGTAGTTTCATTTTATCTTTCTTGAGTCATAGGAAACACCGTACTGTTAAAGGGGCTTGAGGAAATACTAAGGAAAAATTTCCAAGTGATGCTCAACTGAAAATCCTACACCTACCAATCCCTTTGAGTGAAGCCATTGGAAATCTCATACAGCTCAGCCAATTTCTTCAGTGACAGAGACGAAGTTCTTCTGGTCTCTGAGGAATTTTTCTGACTGAGGAGTTAGGAATTCGCTAGTGCGGATTGCCTACACAGTGAGGAACATGATAGCCCTGAGGAATTTGATACTCAAAATTCCGACCGTTGCTGTGATATGCGCCAGCTGTCCCAAAATATCTACCCACCTAACGGTCATATCATTGAAGGGCATTTATGTCTTATCATGTTGGGCTGCTCCCTAGGCTATAAATAGCCGCCCCCTACAACCACTAGCCGGTTGGCTGCTCCGAAAGAAACTGACACTTGTCATTTGAGAGCATCCCATCCTCTGAGGACTTTGAGTGAAAATCATCAAGTGAGGAAAACCCAAACCCAAACACCTACAAACCCAAAGTGATTGAGCATCACTGAAGAGATTGATCCTTGGTGGATCCGACGCTTGTTACCTTTGAAGACTGTGCATCTTCTAGACGGTTAGGCGTCATGGTCTAGAGCATCTAAGAGGAAATTGTGGATCGTCGAGTGACTGAGTTTGTGAAGGTTTGGAAGTCACGTGAAGACTTACCACGAGTGATTGGGCGAGGTCTGTGTGACCTTAACTCAAGGGGAATACAGTGAGGACTAAGTGTCATGAGCTGCATGTTCAGGACTGGGTGTCCGAGACTGTGTGTCCTCAGGTTTAAATAGCTATCCGCCCTAACCAAACGTACAACTGTCACAACAGTTGGAACTGGTCTACCAAATCATTGTCTTCACCGAGCTAACTGGTTCCATTTCCTCAACCCTTCCATTTCCTCATTTCCGTGTTGTGTGCTTGTTCATATCTGTTTGAAGACTTTGACTGAAGACTTTCTCTATTTCCTCAGCTCAATTTCTTCAGTCTATTTGTCTTCATTCTGTTTATCCTGTGTTTACGCTTTCTGTACTCTGTGCTTGTTTTCATTTCATTATCAAGACCATGCTCATGTTCTGTTATGTTTACGTCTGAGTACTTATTTCGCTGCAAGTAGTTCTTCACTTAGGAATTTCCTCACTCGCAAATTCCTCAGTGAAGAATTCATAAAAATCGCCTATTCACCCCCCTCTAGTCGATATAACACACTTTCACTTGGTATCAGAGCAAGGTACTCCCTTGTTCTCTGTGATTTTGGTTTAACCGTCTGGAGTTTTAGTTATGTCGACCGCAGGTATGATCAAGGTTTCTTCTAGGTGTCCTACCTTCGATGGGACGGACTACCCCTACTAGAAGAACAAGATGCGCATGCATCTTGAGGCAATTGACAATGATCTCTGGTACGTTGTGGAGAATGGTGTTCCCTCTGTCACTCCCACCATCAACAGTGCTGATGTGAAGAGATTCAAGCAACTCGTCTCTCAAGCGAAGAACATCATATGTGGCCATCTGAGCAAAGGGCAGTATGGCAGAGTGAGTACTTTGGAGACAACAAAGCTTATCTGGGACAGGCTGTCCAAGGTCAATGAGGGAGTCTCAACACAGCGTGACTCTCGAGTTGACATTCTTCGCAACCTCTTCAACCGCTTAAAAAGACTCGATAATGAAAATGTTCAGCAAACCTTTGATCGCCCCACTGACATCTCAAATGAGCTTCAAGCACTTGGTGCCACTGATATCACCGACCATGAGGTGGTGAAGAAATTGCTGAGATCGCTTGATTCCTCATTTGATACCTTGGCATTGATGATACAAGAACGTGGAGACTATAAGTCACTTGATCCCGCTGATATGCTCGAGATACTAAACACTAATGAGTTCCAGCTTGTTGAGAAGAGAGATCTCTATGGACCAAGTTATGGTAGATCACGGGCTCTGAAGGCCAAGGCAGTGTCTGAATCTGAAGGTGAAGATTCTGGCAGTAGCCTTGGTGACCCTGAAGAACTAAGCCAGGAGCTAACAATGCTCGTGAGGTAGTATCAAAAGTTCTCAAGACGTGGTCGCTTTGGTAAATCCTCAAGAAGTGGCGACTTGAGATCAGATTCCTCATCCCATGATTACAAGAAGAGACTCTGTCACAAATGCAAGAAACTCGGACACTACATTCAAGATTGTCCTCAGTGGGAAAAGGAATCAAAGAAGAAGAAGTACAAGGATTACAGTTCTGATGATTGAAAGAAGAAGAAGAAGAAATCTTCAAAGTCCTTGTCATCAAAATCTTCAAGGTCCTCATCTCACAAGAAGAGCAGCTCCAAGAAGGCTCGGGCATTCATTGGCAAGGAAATGGACTCTGAGGCTGAATCTAAGGAAAATGAGGAAGAGGAGGAATCTGAAGAGTCAGACTCTGGTGTGGCGAGCCTAGCCCTCGCTACCCCATTCGTCAGCAAGTCCATCTTCAACTCTGAAGAAAAGGACCTCCCCAACACTACTGATGACGGCGATGAGGACTACGCTCCCACCTATTGCTTCATGGCAAAAGGCTCAAAGGTACTCAAATATCCCTCCTCTGAATCTAGTGAGGATGAATCTGATGAAAACCTCAAACCCAGCTATTCTAAACTTGCTAAGATTGCTGTAAAACTACAAAAGGCTCTGGAAAAGGTTCAAAACATGCTAGATAAAAGCGATGATATGTTGGGAGAGGAAATGGATCGCACTAAAATCTTGACTGAAAATCTTCAGAGACTTCAGTCCAAGTTTTATAATCTCCAAGGTCATCATAACACTCTCCTATCTGATCATGAGAAGCTTTCTTATGAATTTCTTCAATGAAAGCAAGATCTTGAGCAGTTAAGAGTGAGTTATGAAGATCTTCAGAAGGAGCATGATTCATTACTTGCTCAACAGATCAGTGCTACTCAGGATGAATTTGTTCCTCCATGTTTGAAGTGCATTGAATGTGAAACTGCTAATTTTTCACCTGAATGCTCAAATACTTCCATTGCTGCAAATTCTTCAACTCCCTCTGCTATCACTAATTCCTCATCTGAGGACATTGCTAGTATCACTGATGATGCAGGGCTGAAGGAATTGTATATGCCAGGCATGTACAAAAACCTCAAAGGGCATCAAGCTCTTTGTAACGTGCTTAAAAAGCAGATCCTCAACAGGAACCCTAGGAAAGAGGGTATTGCCTTTGAGAGGAAACTTAATGCTGATGGGACCTACTGGAAACCTGAGCAGTATCCCAAAACCTCATGGGTTGCTGGAAAGGGACCTTCAGTGGATCCATCTACTTTATCTGGATTTACATGTGAATCTTCATATTCTTCTGATGAGTCAATTGACTCCAACTATAAACTGTTCAAAAATCAGAATGGTGAAGTATTTGCTAGATATGTTGGCACTAACTGTAGGAACGGTTCTTCTATGAAGAAAATCTGGGTTCCCAAAAGGTGCCTTGAAAATCTTCAGGTGAATGCCATCATGACACCACCTGTGAAGAATAGGAACCCCAGATCAAATTCTTCATATGGACCAAATTCCTCACATGGATCAAATTCCTCAAAAGGATCAAAGTCCTCATATAAGCATCATCGTGCTAACTCGTCTGTTTTGCAGGGAAGATCTAAGGATTATGGATATGTGTATTATTCTTCAAATCATTATGTTCATAAGTCCTCGAAGAATTTCTCTTCTTACTCGTATGCTTACCCTAATCCCTCTTATGTGAAACAAAGTGGATTGGCATCTATGCCACCTTTCTCTTATGGAGCTTGTAGAATGATGAACTCTTTGCCACCCCTTCAGATGTGGGTGGTGAAGAACAAGAACTAATCTCTTATGCAAAGTCAGGTCTCTAGATAAACTTAATCGGCCGAGGAGTTTGCTGGAGACCTTAATGTGCTTGAAAGGACGCAAGCTAATCAATGAAGAAATGAATTTTCATTTCTCATGTCCTCATACTGCTTTATTTGTTCTATTGCTTGATGAAATTGATCTGATGAAATTTATACCATATTCTTCACTGATGAAGTATATGAGTTCGTAAGTTGCACTAATTCATCTGCAGGATGATCGACCCAAAGCCACTGAGTGGGTCCTAGATAGTGGATGTATAAATCACATGACTGGTGACAGGAGCTTATTGATGGACTCCGCTTTATCTCCATCACATCTGAAGCATATCACCTACGCTAACAAAGGCAAAAGCAAGGTATTGGGTCTAGGTAAGGTTGCAATCTCAAAGGATCGACACATGGACAAAGTCATGCTTGTCGAGTCCTTAGGGTTTAACCTCATGTCTGTCTCAATGCTTTGTGATCTTGATATGGTTGTTGTCTTTGACAAGTATCGTTGTGTTGTGATCATGGAAGCTGACAATTCCAAAGTCTTCGAAGGCTTTAGGAGATATTTGTATATTGTTGATTGCTACCTCTTGAGAACTGCGTTGGTTTTCCCTTGAAGAGGAAAGGGTGATGCAGTAAAGTAGCTTAAGTATTTCCCTCAGTTTTTGAGAACCAAGGTATCAATCCAGTAGGAGATCATGCTTGAGTCCCACACACCTACACAAACAAATAAGAACCTCGCAACCAACGTGATAAAGGGGTTGTCAATCCCTTCACGGTCACTTACGAGAGTGAGATCAGATAGATATGATAAGATAATATTTTTGGTATTTTTATGATAAAGAGAAATAAAGATGCAAAGTAAAATAAACGGTAATAGAAATAGCTAAGTGTTGGAAGATTAATATGATGAAAGACTGACCCAGGGGCCATAGGTTTCACTAGTGGCTTGTCTCAAGAGCATAAGTATTACGGTGGGTAAACGAATTACTGTCGAGCAATTGATAGAATTGAGCATAGTTATGAGAATATCTAGGTATGATCATGTATATAGGCATCACGTCCGTGACAAGTAGGTCGAAACGATTCTGCATCTACTACTATTACTCCACACATCGACCGCTATCCAACATGCATCTAGAGTATTAAGTTCATAAGAACAGAGTAATGCTTTAAGTAAGATGACATGATGTAGAGGGATAAACTCATGCAATATGATATAAACCCCATCTTTTTATCCTCGATGGCAACAATACAATACGTGTCATTTCCCTTTCTGTCACTGGGATCGAGCACCGCAAGATTGAACCCAAAGCTAAGCACTTCTCCCATTGCAAGAAAGATCAATCTAGTAGGCCAAACCAAACTGATAATTCGAAGATACTTGCAAATATAAACCAATCATACATAAAATAATTCAGAGAAGATTCAAATATTGTTCATAGGTAAACTTGATCATAAACCCACAATTCATCGGATCTCGACAAGCACACCGCAAATGAAGATTACATCAAATAGATGTCCAAGAAGATCGAGGAGAACTTTGTATTGAGATCCAAAGAGAGAGAAGAAGCCATCTAGATAATAACTATGGACCCGAAGGTCTGAAGTAAACTACTCACAGATCACCGGAGAGGCCATGGAGTTGATGTAGAGGCCCTCCGTGATCAATGCCCCCTCCAGCGGAGCTTCGGAAAAGGCCCCAAGATGGGATCTCTCGGGTACAGAAGGTTGCGGCAGTGGAATTAGGTTTTCGTGGTGCTCCTGGATGTTTGGGGGGTACGTGCATATATACAGGAGGAAGAAGTACGTCGGTGGAGCAACAAGGGGCCCACAAGGGTGGAGGGCGCGCCCCCTGCCTCGTGGCCTCCTTGGTTGTTTCTTGACACCCACTCCAAGTCTCCTGGATCACGTTTGTAGAGAAAATCAAGTTCCCGAAGGTTTCATTCCGTTTAGACTCCGTTTGATATTCCTTTTCGGTGAAACTCTAAAATAGAAAAAAAAAACAATTTGGGATGGGCCTCCGGTTAGTAGGTTAGTCCCAAAAATGATATAAAAGTGTAAAATAAAGCCCATTAACATCCAAAATAGATAATATAATAGCATGGAGCAATAAAAAATTATAGATACATTGGAGACGTATCAAGCATCCCCAAGCTTAATTCCTGCTCGTCCTCGAGTAGGTAAATGATAAAAAAAGAGTTTTTGATGTGGAATGCTTTCTAACATATTTCTCAATGTAATTTTTCTTTATTGTGTCATGAATGTTCAGATCCGAAAGATTCAAGATAAAAGTTTAATATTGACATAAAAATAATAATACTTCAAGCATACTAACTAAGCAATCATGTCTTCTCAAAATAACATGGCCAAAGAAAGTTATCCCTACAAAATCATATAGTCTGGCCATGCTCTATCTTCACCATATAAAATATTTAAATCATGCACAACCCCAATGACAAGCCAAGCAATTGTTTCATACTTTTGATGTTCTCAAACTTTTTCAATCTTCACGCAATACATGAGCGTGAGCCATGGATATAGCACTATATGTGGAATAGAATGGGGGTTGTGGAGAAGACAAAAAAAGGAGAAGATAGTCTCACATCAACTAGGCATATCAACGGGCTATGGTGATGCCCATTAATAGATATCAATGTGAGTGAGTAGGGATTGCCATGCAACGGATGCACTAGAGCTATAAGTGTATGAAAGCTCAACAAAAGAAACTAAGTGTGTGTGCATCCAACTTGCTTTCTCATGAAGACCTAGGACATTTTGAGGAAGCCCATCATTGGTATATACAAGCCAAGTTCTATAATGAAAAATTCCCACTAGTATATGAAAGTGATATCATAGGAGACTCTCTATCATGAAGATCATGGTGCTACTTTGAAGCACAAGTGTGGAAAAAGGATAGTAGCATTGTCCCTTCTCTCTTTTTCTCTCATTTTTTTATTTGGGCCTTTTCTCTTCTTTTTTTGGCCTCCTTTTTTCTTCCTTTTTTATTTTTCGTCCGGAGTCTCATCCCGACTTGTGGGGGAATCATAGTCTCCATCATCCTTTCCTCACTTGGGACATTGCTCTAATAATGATGATCATCACACTTTATATACCTACAACTCAAGAATTACAACTCGATACTTAGAACAAAATATGACTCTATGTGAATGCCTCAGGCGGTGTACCGGGATGTGCAATGATGCATGAGTGACATGTATGAAGAATTATGAACGGTGGCTTTGCCACAAATACGATGTCAACTACATGATGATGCAAGCAATATGACAATGATGAAGCGTGTCATAATAACGGAATGATGGAAAGTTGCATGGAAATATATCTCGGAATGGCTATGGAAATGCCATAATAGGTAGGTATGGTGGCTGTTTTGAGGAAGGTATATGGTGGGTTTATGGTACCGGCGAAAGTTGCGCGATACTAGAGAGGCTAGCAATGGTGGAAGGGTGAGAGTGCGTATAATCCATGGACTCAAAATTAGTCATAAAGAACTCACATACTTATTGCAAAAATCTACAAGTTATCAAAGCAAAGTATTACACGCATGCTCCTAGGGGGATAGATTGGTAGGAAAAGACCATCGCTCGTCCCCGACCGCACTCATAAGGAAGACAATCAATAAATAAATCATGCTCCGACTTCATCACATAATGGTTCACCATGCGTGCATGCTACGGGAATCACAAACTTTAACACAAGTATTTCTCAAATTCACAACTACTCAACTAGCATGACTCTAATATCACCATCTCCATATCTCAAAACAATTATCAAGTATCAAACTTCTCATAGTATTCAATGCACTTCTATGAAAGTTTTTATATTATTCCTAAAAGAAAATTTTCATGTTGTTCTAAAGGACTCTCAAAATAATATAAGTGAAGCATGAGATATCAATTGTTTCTATAAAATAAAACCACCGCCGTTCTCTAAAATATATAAATGAAGCACTAGAGCAAAAGCTATATGGCTCAAAAGATATAAGTGAAGCACATAGAGTATTCTAGTCAATTTTAATTCATGTGAGTCTCTCTCAAAAGGTGAGTACAGCAAGGATGATTGTGGTAAAATAAAAAGCAAATACTTAAATCATACAAGATGCTCCAAGCAAAACACATATCATGTGGTGAATAAAAATATAGCTCCAAGTAAAGTTACCGATAGACGAAGACGAAAGAGGGGATGCCTTCCGGGGCATCCCCAAGCTTAGGCTTTTTGGTGTCCTTAAATTTTACCTTGGGGTGCCATGGGCATCCCCAAGCTTAGGCTATTGCCACTCCTTATTCCATAATCCATCAAATCTTTACCCAAAACTTGAAAACTTCACAACACAAAACTTAAATAGAAAATCTTGTGACCTCCATTAGCGAAAGAAAACAAAACACCACTTCAAGGTACTGTAATTAACTCATGCTTGATTTATATTGGTGTTAAACCTACTGTATTACAACTTCTATATGGTTTATAAACTCTTTTACTAGCCATAGATTCATCAAAATAAGCAAACAACACACGAAAAACAGAATCTGTCAAAACAGAACAGTCTGTAGTAATCTGTAGCTAACGCAAAATTCTGGAACCCCAAAAATTCTAAAATAAATTGCTGTACATGAGGAATTTATCTATTAATCATATTAAAAAATAATTACTAAATAGCACTTTCCAAATAAAAATGACAGCAATTCTTGTGAGCGCTAAACTTTCTGTTTTTACAGCAAGATCAAAAAGACTTTCCCCAAGTCTTCCCAACGGTTCTACTTGGCACAAACACTAATTAAACACAAAAAACACAACCAAAACATAGGCTAGATATATTATTTATTACTAAAAAGGAACAAAAAGCAAGGAATAAAAATAAAATTGGGTTGCCTCCGAACAAGCGCTACCGTTTAACGGCCCTAGCTAGGCATAAAAGCGAAGATAGATCTAGGTATTGCCATCTTTGGTAGGCAATCCATAAGTGGCTCTCATAATAGATTCATATGGTAATTTAATTTTCTTTCTAGGGAAGTGTTCCATGCCTTTCCTTAATGGAAATTGGAATCTAATATTCCCTTCCTTCATATCAATAATTGCACCAATCGTTCTAAGGAAAGGTCTACCAAGAATAATAGGACATGAAGGATAGCAATCTCTATCAAGAACAATGAAATATACGGGCACATAGTTCCTATTTGCAACAATAAGAACATCATTAATTCTCCCCATAGGTTTCTTAATAGTGGAATCCGCAAGGTGCAAGTTTAAAGAACAATCATCAAATTCACGGAATTCTAGCAAATCACATAAAGTTTTCGGAATAGTGGAAACACTAGCACCCAAATCACACAAAGCATAGCATTCATGATCTTTAATTTTAATTTTAATAGTTGGTTCCCACTCATCATAAAGTTTTCTAGGGATAGAAACTTCCAACTCAAGTTTTTCTTCATAAGATTGCATCAAAGCATCAACAATATGTTTAGCAAAAGCTTTATTTTGACTATAGGCATGAGGAGAATTTAGCAAGGATTGCAACAAGGAAATACAATCTATCAAAGAGAAATTATCATAATTAAATTCTTTGAAATCCAAAATAGTGGGTTCATTGATATCTAAAGTTTTGACCTCTTCAATCCCACTTTTACCAATTTTTCCATCAAGATCTAAAAACTTCGAATTTTTGGAACGCCTTCTAGGTAAAGGTGGCTCATATTCAGTCCCATCATTATCAAGATTCATATTGCAAAACAAAGATTTAATATGAGACACATCAATAACTTTTAGATCTTCATCCCCATTATCATGAAAACTAGAAGAACACGCTTTCACAAAGCAATCTTTCTTAGCACGCATCCTAGCGGTTCTTTCCTTGCACTCATCAATGGAAATGCTCATGGCTTTGAGAGACCCATTGATATCATGCCTAGGTGGAATAGATCTAAGTTTCAAAGAATCAACATCAAGAGAAATTCTATCCACGTTCCTAGCCAACTCATCAATCTTAAGCAATTTTTCTTCAATCAAAGCATTGAAACTCTTTTGCGAAGTAATAAATTATTTAATACTAGATTCAAAATCAGGGGGCATATTATTATAATTTTCATAAGAATTGTTGTAGGAATTACCATAATTATTAGAGGAATTAATAGGAAACGGCCTAGAATTAAAATTACATCTATACGCGTTATTACCAAAATTGTTCCTACCAACAAAATTCACATCCATATATTCATTATTATTCTCAATAAAAGTAGACAAAGGCATATCATTAGGATCAGTAGGAGCACTCTTATTAGCAAATAATTTCATAACTTCATCCATCTTTCCACTTAAAACATTAATCTCTTCAATTGCATGCACTTTTTTACTAGTAGATCTTTTAGTGTGCCATTGAGAATAATTAACCATAATATTATCTAGGAGTTTGGTAGCTTCTCCTAAAGTGATTTCCATAAAAGTGCCTCCCGCGGCCGAATCTAAAAGATTTCTAGAAGCAAAATTCAATCCGGCATAAAAATTATGTATAATCATCCATAAATTCAAACCATGTGTAGGGCAATTACGTATCATTAATTTCATCCTCTCCCAAGATTGTGCAACATGTTCATGATCAAGTTGCTTAAAATTCATAATATCGTTTCTAAGAGAGATGATCTTAGCGGGAGGAAAATACTTAGAGATAAAAGTATCTTTGCACTTATTCCATGAATCAATACTATTTTTAGGCAAAGATGAAAACCAAGCTTTAGCATGATCTCTAAGGGAAAAAGGAAATAGCTTCAATTTAACAATATCATTGTCCACATCTTTCTTATTTTGCATATCGCACAGATCGACAAAGTTTTTTAGATGGGTAGCGGCATCTTCACTAGGAAGGCCAGAAAATGGACTTTTCATGACAAGATTCAGCAAAGCAGTATTAATGTCACAAGATTCAGCATTGGTAAGAGGAGCAATCATAGTGCTAATAAAATCATTATTGTTGGTATTGGAAAAGTCACACAATTTAGTATTATCTTGAGCCAGCGTGACAAGCAAGCAATCCAACACTCAAGAAAACAAGAAACGGGCAAAAAGGCAAATAGAAAAAGAGGAGGGGTACGGAGAAGAGAGGGCGAATAAAACGACAAGGGTGAAGTGGGGGAGAGGAAAACGAGAGGCAAATGGCAAATAATGTAATGCGAGGGATAAGAGTTTGTGATGGGTACTTGGTATGTCTTGACTTGTGCATAGACTCTCTGGCAACGGTGCCAGTAATGGCTCGTTGTCGGGAGTTAAATCTTGACTTAACTTGGTGCGAATCTCCCCGACAACGGCGCTAGAAATCCTTCTTGCTACCTCTTGAGCACTGCGTTGGTTTTCCCTTGAAGAGGAAAGGGTGATGCAGTAAAGTAGCGTAAGTATTTCCCTTAGTTTTTGAGAACCAAGGTATCAATCCAGTAGGACATCACGCTCGAGTCCCACGCACCTACACAAACAAATAAGAACCTCGCAACCAACGCGATAAAGGGGTTGTCAATCCCTTCACGGTCACTTATGAGAGTGAGATCTGATAGATATGATAAGATAATATTTTTGGTATTTTTATGATAAGGAGAAATAAAGATGCAAAGTAAAATAAACGGCAATAGAAAAAGCTAAGTGTGGAAGATTACTATGATGAAATATAGACCCAGGGGCCATAGATTTCACTAGTGGCTTCTCTCAAGAGCATAAGTATTACAGTAAGTAAACGAATTACTATCGAGCAATTGATAGAATTGAGCATAGTTATGAGAATATCTAGGTATGATCATGTATATAGGCATCACATCCGTGACAAGTAGACCGAAACGATTCTGCATCTACTACTATTAATCCACACACCGACCGCTATCCAGCATGCATCTAGAGTATTAAGTTCATAAGAACAGAGTAATGCTTTAAGTAAGATGACATGATGTAGAGGGATAAAATCATGCAATATGATATAAACCCCATCATTTTATCCCCGATGGCAACAATACAATACGTGTCGTTTCCCTTTCTATCACTGGGATCAAGCACCACAAGATTGAACCCAAAGCTAAGCACTTCTCCCATTGCAAGAAAGATCAATCTAGTAGGCCAAACCAAACTAATAATTCGAAGAGTCTTGCAAAGATAAACCAATCATACATAAAATAATTAAGAGAAGATTCTAATATTGTTCATAGATAAACTTGATCATAAACCCACAATTCATCGGATCTCGACAAACACACCGTAAAAGAAGATTACATCGAATAGATCTCCAAGAGGATCGAGGAGAACTTTGTATTGAGATCCAAAGAGAGATAAGAAGCCATCTAGCTAATAACTATGGACCCGAAGGTCTGAAGTAACTACTCACACATCATCAGAGAGGCCATGGAGTTGATGTAGAGGCCCTCCATGATCAATGCCCCCTCCGGCGGAGCTCCGGAAAAGGCCCCAAGATGGGATCTCTTGGGTACATAAGGTTGCGGCGGTGGAATTAGGTTTTCGTGGTGCTCCTGGATGTTTGGGGGGTACGTGGATATATATAGGAGGAAGAAGTACGTCGGTGGAGCAACAAGGGGCCCACGAGGGTGGAGGGCGCGCCCCCTGCCTCGTGGCCTCCTTGATTGTTTCTTGACACCCACTCCAAGTCTCCTGGATCACGTTTGTTGAGAAAATCACGTTCCCGAAGGTTTCATTCTGTTGGGACTCCGTTTGATATTCCTTTTCGGCGGAACTCTAAAATAGGAAAAAAACCAGCAATTTGGGTTGGGCCTCCAGTTAGTAGGTTAGTCCCAAAAATGATATAAAAGTGTAAAATAAAGCCCATTAACATCCAAAATAGATTATATAATAGCATGGAGCAATCAAAAATAATAGATATGTTGGAGACGTATCATTGATTTCTCTACAGGACCACAACCTGCTACATGTCAACTTGCAAAAGCTTCGGAAGGCTGGCTATGGCATCGACAACTTGGTCATGCTGGTATGAGGAATCTACACACGCTCGCGAAGAAGAAGAATGGCATTGGCATCGAGGGTGTCAAATTCCTCAAGGACCATTTATGCGGAGCCTGTGAAGCTGGAAAGATGACCAAGGCCAAGCATCCAGCGAAGACTATCATGACTACTACACGACCATTTGAATTGCTTCACATGGATCTCTGCCCTACTCACTATGCCACATTTACTAATGCTGCATGCTTATATGGCTTTGTCATTGTTGTTGATTATTCTCGATATACATGGGTGCATATCATCACTTACAAAACTGAAGTGCAGGAAGTCTTCAAACGATTTTCCTCGAGGGCTTCAACCAACTTCGGTGTGAAGATCAAGCACATCAGAAGTGATAATGGAACTGAGTTCAAGAACATTGGTCTTGATGACTATCTTGATGAACTTGGTATTACTCATGAGTTATCTGCTCCTTATACTCCTCAGCAAAATGGCGTCGTGGAGCGCAAGAACATGACTCTTGTTGAGATGGCCCACACTATGCTTGATGAGTACAATACGCCTCCTCGCTTCTGGCCTGAGGCAATTGATACTGCGTGCCACATCATCAACAGGGTATATCTTCACAAATTCTTCAAGAAAACTGCATATGAACTTTTCACTGACAAGAAACCCAATGTGATTTATTTCAAAGTCTTCGGTGCTAAATGTTGGATTAGAGATCCTCATCACAGTTCTAAATTTGCACCGAAAGAACATGAAAGTTTTATGCTTGGTTATGGTAAGGACTCGCACACCTACAGAGTCTTCAACACCAATAACCACAAGGTTGTTGAAACTGTAGATGTGCGGTTCGATGAGACTAATGGCTCGCAAAGAGAGCACCTACCTCCTGTGAGAGAGGAAATACCTCCTAAGGAATCTATTAAGTTCAAGGCTACTAAGGATGTCATTCCTACCGAAGAATCTGCTGAAGAAGTCATTCCAGAACATGAAGAACGTCATGCTGATGCACCTGAGGAAAATGGTGCTGAAGAAAATGCTGATCAAATTCCTCAACGACAACCCGCTCATCCTCGTGTTGCAAATCAAGTGCAAATTGAGAAAATCATCAGCGACATCAACATTCCAGGTCCTCTCACACGCTCAAGAGCTTCACATTTATTTAACTTTTGTGGGCACTTTGCTTTCATCTCTATGACAGATCCCGTTAAGGTAGATGAAGCATTTCTGGAGCCTGAATTGATTCAAGCTATGCAAGAGGAATTACATCAATTCAAGCTCAACAATGTCTAGGAACTGGTCAAACGTCCAGATCCTCACAAGCACAATATCATCGGCACAAAGTGGATCTACCGCAACAAGCAAGATCAAAATGGCCTTGTGCCGAGGAATAAGGCACGACTTGTAGCTCAAAGCTACACACAGGTTGAAGGAATTGACTTCGATGAAACTTTCGCACCTGTTGCTAGACTTGAAGCTATTCGCATATTACTTGCTTATGCTAACCATCATGATATCATATTATATCAAATGGATGTGAAAATTGCATTCCTCAATGGTAATCTTAAGGAAGAAGTATATGTTGCTCAACCCCCAGGTTTTGAAGATCCAAAGCATCCTGATAAAGTCTTCAGACTCAATAAGGCCCTCTATGGCCTCAAGCAGGCCCCTCGGGCGTGGTATGATACTTTGAAGGAATTCCTCATGAAGAAAGGCTTCAAACCCGGTTCACTTGACCCAACTCTTTTCACTAAATCTTATGATGGTGAATTGTTTGTGTGCCAAATTTATGTTGATGATATCATTTTCGGCTGTACTGACCAACGTTACAGTGATGAATTTGCCTATATGATGAGTGAAGAATACCAAAGCTCTATGATGGGAGAATTGAAATTCTTCTTAGGTCTTCAAATTCGTCAACAGCGCAATGGCATATTCATATCTCAGGAGAAATACCTCAAAGATGTATTGAGGAAAGTTGACATGCAAGATTGCAAAGGAGTCAAAATCCCTATGCCCACAAATGGCAATCTATGCACTTATGAAAATGGTATTGACTTCGATCAAAAGGTATACCACTCCATGATTGGTTCTTTATTATACTTATGTGCATCTAGGCCAGATATTATGCTTAGTGTTTGCATGTGTGCCCGATTTCAAGCTACACCAAAGGAATCACACCATAAGGCTATGAAGCATATTCTTCGATATCTAGCTCACACACCAACACTTGGATTATGGTACCCCAAGGGATCGGCTTTTGATCCCATTGGATTGTCAGACTCTCGCTATGTTGGCGATCGTGTGGACCGCAAGTCAACATCTGGCACATGCCATTTCCTCTTACGATCCTTGGTCTGTTGGTCCTCGAAGAAACAGAACAATGTATCACTCTCTACTGCTGAAGATGAGTACATTGCTGCTGGTTCTTGCTGTGCTCAACTGCTATGGATGAAGCAAACTCTCAAGGACTACGGCGTCAACGTGAAGAATGTGCCACTCTATTGTGACAATGAGAGTGCCATCAAGATTGCTCATAACCCAGTTCAGCACTCGATGACAAAGCACATCCAGATTCGTCATCATTTTCTTCGTGATCATGTGTTGAAGGGCGACATCTCTATTGAGCACGTGAAGACTGAAGAACAGCTAGCCGATATCTTCACTAAGCCCTTGGATGAGAAGAGATTTAGCAAGTTGCGGTGTGAGCTAAATATCTTAGAATCTTCAAATGTTCCTTGAAAAGGACACACATCCTAACACTTATGCAAAATTGATGACTTAGATGTGCAACACATGAAGAAATGTTTTTCTTCAATCAATGAAGACTAACCCTCTAAGTGTGAAGAAATTAATGAAGAATTTGATTCTCAGAACCCTATGTAACATCCCAAATTTTCAATTTGGAATATTATACATAGATCATTCTTGCATATCATATTTTATTGCATTTTGTCTCGTGATCCTCGAAACCCTAAGCAACTCAAGGACCCTAGGAGAGAGAGTTGGGGATTTCCTGGGTTTTCGAATTTGATTTTATCAAATTTTGAAACAAGGATTTTGGTTTTAATTATTTTTCCCTCCAAAAATATTTCATATTAAAATATATGAGAGGAGATAATATGACTTCTCCAAAATAAATGAAATATTGGAGGAAAATATTAAAATCAATATTTGTTTTATTTTGGATTTTATTGCAATTTTATTTGCATTAGAAAAATTGCATGTTGTCAAAATTGCATTTTAGGGCCAAGAAAATGTTCATCTCGTTCTAAATATTTCATTTAGACGGTGAAAATTTTGTTTTGGCATATTTAGATTTTTATTTTATTTTCTAGGATTTTTCTTAGTTTCGGCGGATTTATTTAAAAAACAAGTTTCCGGACCGAGCTGGGCCGAAGCCCAGCCGGCCCGTCCAGGCCGTCTCCCTCGCGCGCGCGCCACCATGCGTAGCTCGGACGCCGAGGGGAGTCCGAGCCAGACTCCTCCCCGGGCGCCCCCTCGCCCAAGCAAGCCACCGCCCCCGCCCCCTTTAAATGCCGCTGCCGAGCCCCGCCACCACCACCACCCCTCTGCCCCGCAGCCCGCTCCCGCGCCGCTGCCGCAAGCCGCCGGCGCTGCCGCTTCGCTTCGCCGCGCCGCACCACCGCTGCCCCGCTGCCCCGCGAGCCCGTCGCCCCACCGCTGCCCCGCTGACCCGCGAGCCCGCCGCTCCGCGAGCCTCGCCGAAGGTACCACGCCGTTTCACCACTGCTATTTAAAAAAAACCATTTTGGTTTTTTTAGAAAAACCCTAGCCCGTTTTTTTTTGTCGCCGGTTTTTTTTGGTTATTCCTTTTCGCGGACGTTCGTCCGGACATTCGTTTTAATGAACGGTTTTCACCGTAAGTTATAGACAATGAACGCTCGTTCGTTAGCCTGTTCGTCAGCTTTCTTTTATCGGATTTTTCCACGGTTATTTCTGATCGTGATTTCTAATCCGATTTTCGTTCTAGTTTATCTTTTCGCTCGTTAGTCGGAATCAGGCGATTCAAGCGCCTAGATCTTCGTCTCGAGACCCTCTTCCCGTTTAACCAACTTGCACAAGTTTTGGCTACTGTAAAATTTGACCTAGGTCCAGATTAGTAAACAGATCTTGTTTCTTTTTCCGTTTGAGTTTCGTTGCTCTGTTCGATTTGATTCCTTTTGCAAACCGGAGTTCTTCAGTTGAACTATCTGGTTAGATCTTTTTATTTTAGATTTACCCATGTTTCTTAGCTTGATTTCTTATGTAAGTTATTTTTTGTTTGCGATAGAATTCCCGGAGTGCGAAGCGTGTTATTTGGAGTCTCTAGGTTACGCGGATCGTCAGCAAGGCAAGTAACACTTTGATCATACCCCTTTATCACCCAGTTTTTATGCATTAGTACCAATCCTCAAACATTGCATGGTTAGGATGTCATTAACATGTGGGTTGGGAACTAGTTGATGAGGTAGAACCTATTACCCTGTTACATTCAAACCCTCGGAGTTACTTCTATGTGTTGCTTATATTGTTATGCTATGCTCGTAGACGTGGTTTGGGTGAGTGAAATCCATGACAGATGTGAGATTGATAATTAATGGTTCAACTTAAGGTGGCAACTTAAATGCACATCTGGGTGGATTGAGGCACCTGGAGTACCTAGTGTTGCCTGTATTTTTGGAAATCCCGGAGTACCCGTGTGATCTTCCTATGGACCGCCACCCAGGCTCAAAGGGAACTGAGGTGATTCATGCTAAAAACTTCCGTGTGCAGCCACAAGCTATTATGGGCTCTAGCATAGTTGAGTAAGTTACGTGAAGCTCTTGAAGAGGTGGATCAGCAGGTAGTGGGTTGTAGGTTTGGTATGGTCTGCCCGGAGTAGAGAGTTGATGTTTCTGAAAGACTGTGTCTTGGTCATCAGTTTCTCAAACACCATGTAGGGCGAGAAAACCAACGGAGGAGATCGAGTCTTGTGGGGAAAAGTGCTCAAACCTCTGCAGAGTGTATAAACTAATCATGGTTAGCCGTGTCCCCGGTTATGGACAATCTTGAGTATCTAGTACTTGGAGTATCTTAAGTATCTCATCACTCTAAATTAATATTGTTGGGTTGATAATTACCTTAATTGGGATTGAGTTGGAGGAACCTTCTCAATGATGTTTTAACTACCATGATAGTTAAATTAAAATCTATTCCTTTGTTGTAGAAAAAAATTGGCATTTCGCAAAAACTATAATCATAGAGCTTTTCCACCAGCCAAATATGCATGTAGTGATAGAATTATTCCGTTCTTGCTCTACGGTGTTATTTTGCCAGCATATTCCATGTGCTGACCCGTTTTCGGGCTGCAACGTATTATGTTGCAGACTTTTCAGACGAGGAGTAAGGTTCGTTAGGTCGTTGCCGTGCAGCTCAGCTATGTCGATGGAGTTGATGGACTCACTTTATCTTCCAAGCCTTCCGTTGTTATCATATTAGATGGCCTTAAGCCATATTTATTGTAATAAGTTCTCTTTGGAGACATTCGATGTAATAAGTGTGTGATTGCTACTCTGTTATAAATCCTCGAGTACTGTGTGTGTCAGCATTACCGATCCAGGGATGACACTGAAGCACAGTGACTTGACCGTTTGAGGACTTGGAAGTCACTGTGCTTATGCAGGACGGAAGAGTTGGAAGTGTGCTTATGCAGGACGGAAGAGTTGTTTCATATGCCTCGTGACAACTAAAACCACACGAGTTAAATTAGGCCACACATGATTTGGAGCTAGCAGCCGTAGTGCATGCGTTGAAGACTTGGAGACATTACCTTATTGGAAACCATTGTGATGTGTAAACAGGTCATAATAGTTTGAAGTACATTTTCACCCAGAAGGAACTGAACCTTAGGTAGAGAAGATGGTTGGAGCTTATAAAGGATTATGACATGAAGCTTCATTATCATCCGGGCAAGGCCAATGTCGTAGCCGATGCTTTGAGCCGGAAGAGACAACTAATAACGGACGGTGGTGGTATTACTGTACGTGCATCGTGAGATAGTTGATTGTCTAGCATTACTCTGCATCTTATCTGCCCTGCCCTCCACTTTCTCCAAATTATCATATCTACATTTACTCTTACCAAAATGTTGAATAAAGCCAATGCCACTGCACATGTTGATGTCCGCATTCCTCTTGTCAGTACCTTTTGCCTTGTAATGTTGTACTTAATTAATTGCTATTTGATTATGTATCGTTAGTCTGCACATGAGCTTCATTATCCTCTATTTCTTCCAATATTATTTGATCTATATTTACTCTTTGCAAAATGTAGAATAATGGTAATGCTTATAAAGAATTTTCTTTGGGGCATTTATTGAGTTATCTTTCCATCAACATGGAGAAGGGCTTTGTCCAGCCTGTGTTAACATGTAATGTAAGTTCATCCTTCTCAAGCCTTCAAACTTTGTTCTAGTATAGATTTGGATAGGCATCATTTCTGACACTGTTGTTTACATCTGATTGGATGTTTGCAACAACTGCCAGTTTTAAATTGTAGTTGTAAAAACATGTTCCTTATGCAGAACATATCCATTTATTTGGTTATATAATTGTGAAACCTGTTACATGTCTCCTTGTTTCTCTTTCAGAGTCGTATCTCTTATGTCAGGCAGAACTTTAGGAAAGATAGTGAGCCAAACCATCTTGAGGACAGCGAGATGACCCCAAGGTCCTGTCTTGATGAAGATAGTGAGTTGAAGCTACTCACCAGCAGGTGTGAGACAACCTCTATGCAGTCACTACCTCAATCAGTTTGACTTCTTCAGTCTCAACTTAAAGCGGAAAGGCTTGGTTCAGCTCAGCTCCTACTTGAAGTCAAAGACGTAATGAAGATGTCAGGGGATTACCTTGCGCACTATGGTGCCATATAGCTAGGGATGAAGAATCTATCGTTGACACAACTGAGGTCTCATCAGCTTGTTCGGTTGCTTGCAGGGCCCGAGCTTGCCAGGTCTATTGCCTTCTCAAGTGCTCTCAGTTTTGTATATTCTCTTGTCGGCGCGTTTATATGCACTGGTGGCGACCTTTGATGCCCAATGTATGTAATCCGCGGTCATGTTGCGCTTTATTATCACCGGGTAGCGAACTTGGATTCCTAATATGCCGTAATTTCTTTGTTGTATAATCTAGGTTTATTCTTTGGTCGGTATGCTGTAATTTAGGCCGGAAGGTTCAGTGGATCTCGGTGTTGTCGGTCTTCAGGCCGGCTCGTTACTCATGTGGGCCAAAACATGGGCCAATAATTATCTTGGGCCATCAGCAGGTCTAAACCTACAGTAGTTTCCCGCCTTTAACAGGCCATGGCCTACATATTTACTATAGTGACACTAGGCTTCCTACGGGCCGTAGAAACAATGGGCCTTCTACGGTCCGTAGAAACAATGGGCCTTCTACGGGCCGTAGAAACAATGGGCCTTCTACGGGCCGTAGAAACAATGGGCCTTATACGGGCCGTATCATCAATGGGCCTTAGACGGGCCGTATGATCGATTGGCCAAACATGGGCCAAAACAGACCGCATTATGGCCGTAAACGGGATAGAGTTGGAGTCGTCCGTTCATGGGCCGACCATAATGTGCCGTCGTTAATAGGCCACATTTGATGACGCTATGAAAATGGCCCAACGTATTAATAGGCCACAAACGGGCCGACTGTAACCACGAGCTGAATTTGGCCCACAAGCAGAAAATGGCAGTAACGGCCGTAAGTAACCGAATGTTGGAAATGAGCCCAAGAATAAATGGGCCCTGAGAAGGCCGAAAAATAACATGGGCTACAAACGGCCCAATGGATCAATGGGTCGTTAATGGGTATAAAGTGATACACTGTTCAATATGGGCCAGTTTCACCACGGGCCGTTAATGGGCCAAGAGTTACAAAGGGCCTCATCTGGGCCGAAAGACGTCATGGGCCATACATGGGCCGGAACTTAAAATGGGCTGGAATCATATTGGATGGCCCAGATGACGCTACTGGGCCTAATTCGGATAGGTCATAACGGGCCCTGGGTTAGCAGGCTGTAAATGGGCTATATGCGAACAAGCCGTTAACAGGCTTTCCATGGGCCGGCCCGCCACCTTTTGACCAAGTCAAATGGGCCGACCTTTCCACAAAAATGGGCCTCTGTTGGGCCCAGCCACGTGTCGAAGTATCATAGGCGCCTTCTGTCCAATGAGTGGATGACATCTTGATACGTCTCCAACGTATCTATAATTTTTTATTGCTCCATGCTATATTATCTACTGTTTTGAATGTTTATGGGCTTTATTATACACTTTTATATCATTTTTGGGACTAACCTATTAACCCAGAGCCCAGTGCCAGTTTCTGTTTTTACCCTGTTTTAGGGTTTCGAAGAAAAGGAAAATCAAACGGAGTCCAATTGACCCGAAACTTCACAGAACTCATTTTTGGAAGGAAAGAAGCCCAAAAGACTTGGAGTGCACGCCGGGGGACCCGCGAGGAAGCCACGAGGCAGGGGGCCGCCCACCCCCCTGGGCGCGCCCTCCACCCTCGTGGGCCCCTCGTGGCCCCCTAACGTACTTTTTCCGCCTATATATCTCCATTTACCCTAAAACTACTGGAGAGCACAATTGATCGGGAGTTCCGCCGCCAGAAGCCTCCGTAGCCACCGAAAACCAATCTAGACCCGTTTCGGCACCCTGCCGGAGGGGGCAATCCTTCTCCAGTGGCCATCTTCATCATCCCGGTGCTCTCCATGACGAGGAGGGAGTAGTTCTCCCTCGGGGCTGAGGGTATGTACCAGTAGCTATGTGTTTGATCTCTCTCTCTCTCTCGTGTTATTGAGGTGATACAATCTTGATGTATTGCGAGCTTTGCTATTGTATTTGGATCCTATGATGTTTTCTCCCCCCTCTACTCTCTTGTAATGAATTGAGTTTCCCCCTTGAAGTTATCTTATCGGATTGAGTCTTTAAAGATTTGAGAACACTTGATGTATGTCTTGCCGTGGATATCTGTGGTGACAATGGGATATCACGTGATTCACTTGATGTATGTTTTGGTGACCAACTTGCGGGTTCCTCCCATGAACCTATGCATAGGGGTTGGCACACGTTTTCGTTGTGATTCTCCGGTAGAACTTTGGGGCACTCTTTGAGGTCCTTTGTGTTGGTTGAATAGATGAATCTGAGATTGTGTGATGCATATCGTATAATCATGCCCACGGATACTTGAGGTGACATTGGAGTATCTAGGTGACACCTTGTGGCTCAAGACCTTCAACATCAAGCCAAAGGTGGTGCGCGGCAACCAGGCGGAGTGCGGAGGTGCCATGGCGGGCAAAATAGCCAACGTCCTATGGCTCGAGGGCTCCTTTGTGGAGACCTTGAAGGGGTGGCAGTCAGGGTGGTTTTACATCACCGAGCCACGCGATCCAAAGTGGATCGCAGCCCCTGAATTCCGATCCGGACCCCCTACGCGGCTCACGTCCTGGAAGGAGACGGGCTTGTCATGGGGCGATGAAGAAGAGGTGACCGGACTGCAAAAATGCATCCAGTCCCTGGTGAACAAGCAGCTCGAGCTTGTCAACATAGTCCAGGTCATGCTCGTCCGCCGGATCCTTCCGTGTCAAGAACGGGACTTCAATTTGTGGGAGTTCAAACCGGCGCAGCACCGAACTCTGAGCAGGCTCTTCGACACGACGTACGAAGATGTCTGGAAGGGGCTAACCAAAGGCGCCGAGGCTCCCACATCCGCCTCCGAAGACCGCGGATTTAGCTCGCAACATCCTTTGACAGGATTGGCAGGAGAAGTCCGGACTGATTAACTGTCCGGCTCCCTTGCCCGAAGACCCAGCCCCTGCTCTCCTAGTGAATCTGCTGGTTCCGGCACCTTATGTGGTGCCGGAGAAGAAGGCCACGGGGACTCGAAAGAGTTCCCGGCATATGGTGCTGTCGGACTCGTCGTCCGATGAGTGTGAGACGCGCACCTCCCGTGAAGACGAGGAGGAGGAAGAAGAGACCTCCCCCTCCAGCGGGGGGAGGAAATAAGAGGAAGGCCGCCCTAGTAGGGGAGGCCAGAGGGTCCAAGAAGAGGAAAACCCCTCCGCCGGACTACGCCCCCGACGCCGACGAGGACGAAGAGGAGTGGTCGGACAGGGCCAAGCGTCCGGCAAAATCGTAAGTGTTCGGATACCAGAGTAACTCATGATATTTCTTTTGTTGCGCAGCTTTCCCTAATGTCGAATATAATCATGCAGCCCGCCCAGGGACGGGCTCGACGAGTCGTCGAGCGGCTCCCTGGATTCATCGGACGTGAATTCAGTTCCGCCCGCTGCCTCCCCCTGTGTTGCGGATGACGCCGAAGTGGCGTCGTGACAAGCTCCGGGGCAAGAGGAGGTGGTCCAGGAGGAGCCGCGAGGCGACCTCCCGGACTCCAGGAATGAAGGGGACAAGACCCCCCAGGGCTCCAAGTCCGGCTATAAGCCGGACACCACACTGGAATCGTCAATGGTTCCGAACCGCGGCAGGCGAACTCCTGCCAAGAGGAGCAAGCCTATTGAGCCGGTGTCCTCCGTCTAACCGGAGGCGCCGGACAATCTGCTGGAGGTGCTTAAGGGCGCCTCCATCAACGAGGAGCACCGTACCATCATGAGTACGGTGGTCCAGAAGGTTCGGTCCGCCAAAAGCGGACTTACTGAAGCTTGTGCTAGCCTTCTAACAGGCTTCGAGGTAAGTAGAAATATGTAAAAATATTACCGCATAGACAGTAGCCCCTGATGCTCTGTTTGGCGTTCGAAAAGAAAAGCCGAATAGAGGATCTATTAAATATCGTAGGAGTCTAACTAAAAAGGAGTCAATATACGTATGCAGGCTTCGCTGCTAGCCACCGCCACACTGACTGCGGAGGTGGGTGCCCTGAAGCAGGGCCTCGAGCGGACCGAGCAAGAGCTCGGCCTTGTCAAACGGCAGCTCGAGGAGAAACAAGGTAAGAGATACCTTATAGAAAAAATGCCTATAAGAAGACGCAATTGCAAAAAATGACAGGAGTATACTGCTTATTGTAGGGGCCCCAACTGAGGTGGCGACCCTCAAGCAGGCGCTGTCCGAGGCCGAGAAGAGAGCAGCCATGGAGCGCACCGAGCGGGAGAAATTTGAGGCGCAGGTTGGCGAGGTGCAGCAAGAGCTTCAGGCTCTCATGAAAAAACATGAGAGTTTGGAGCTCGACTCGAAGATGCGAGCGTCCGAGCTTGCTGCGGCCCTTAAAACTGCCAAATCTGCCAAGGCCGAAGCCCAGAAGGCCCTCCAGGAATTGGATGTGGTGAAAAAGATAGCGGCGGGTAAGGCATTCTCTATGCAAAGCAGACATATAAAACTAAACTACTTGTTACTTACCCGAATCCGGAGCTCTCCAGGGGCATTCGCAGATCTTCCCCGCAGCGTATCCGATGCCGCCGCATTCTACCGAGCCGAGGAAGGCAGCTCGACGGAGAAGGTGTTCTGGTCTCAATACGCTGAGGCCGGACACCCTGTGCCCTTGAGCGACCAGCTGAAGCAGCTGGTCGAGCTCCACAAGGCGGCCGAACAGGCCCTGAAGGGCTTCATAGTTCGGCTGTGGCCTGGAGAGGCCCTGCCTGGGAGCTACTTCGGACTGGTGCGGCGGCTGGTGGAGGCTTGTCCTAGGCTCGAGGTCATCAAGCGCTCCGTCTGCATCGAAGGTGCCCGTAGGGCCCTTGCGCGTGCAAAGGTGCACTGGGGTAAGCTGGACGGTGAGAAGCTTGTGAGGGACAGGCCGCCGCCAGGGGAGGAGCATCGCAAGCCCGAGAACTATTACAAGGATGTTCTGGCTGGTGCCCGCCTTATGGCGGATGAATGCACCAAGGATGTAATTTTTGAATGAACTCGCTCGTGTTATCCTGTGCGCTGAAAACTTGTTCATATGCGCTAAGCAATGCTTGAATTTAAAATATTACTTTCTGTGCTACCGTTTATCAAAAAATTGAGAGATGGCCAGTCGTCGGCTTCTGCCCCCATGCCACTAGTGCTGGGGTGTTCGGGATAAACCTGAGCGCTCTTTTTCCCATGATTGGGTCCGTCGAGGGAGGCGCTCAGCACAACGAATGAGGCAATCAGACTATAATGCTTGAACACTCTCACTTAGCCATAGAACTCTATAATTTTAAATTTCGGTGAAGCCCCTAGTATTCGGAAGACCGAGTTCGGGGCGCTATCCACGCCTTGGCCGGACAAAGCTGGTTCCTTGCTTGAAGCGACATAAGTCTTTAAGGACTCGAAAAACCTCTCGAATAGCGACCGGTCTCTTGCCTCATCATGACAGTCAGTTTTAGCTTTCTCTACTGAGGTGCTCAGCCCAGCTCAACTGGGGCACAATCGCAGTAGTTCTCCTCGTGCTACCTTAGCCGATATAGCGGAACTTAAGGCACCAAAACATAGGAGCCGGGCAAACCCAACTATTGACCCAAATCATGATTCGGAGCCGATGCATATAGTGCTATAAGTTCGGGGTGCCGCACTTGTGAAAGTGTACGGACTTCTCATGCCATATTGATGGGTACTGAAGCCCCTGGCGTATTTTTGCCGTACCATAGTGTACGGATGCAACATGTTATTGATAAACATATATAAAAAAGGATAATGCAAAAAATAGACAAAAAGCTATGCATTGTTTATAGAAAGTCTGCTATGAAAGCGGAACGATACAAATAGTGCGATAAGCAAAAGAAATTGGACTATTTAACATGTCCTGGCCAGGGGCAGGCCGCGGAATTGTATTAAAAAATAGGTATACTGTTCGCAATAGAGACCACCTGGGAGTTCCATAATGCGGCGTGGCTTGTCTGCTTTCCTGGATCTTGCATCGTTTGTGCGGCAGTTGAATTGCCGAACGGGTCATCCGAAGTATGGAGTCCTGAGAGTAAGAGAAAAAAAGAAGAAAAAAGGAATCTGGTAGCCCCTGGTGTGGTTTAAGCCGTATTTCGGGCGCGCCGTGATAGTGCCCCTTCCCCTGTGCCCATGGTATTTCAAGAGCGTAGTTATGTACACGAAGCACTGGTTTCGCTATATTGCGAGGGCTAGGGTTGGGGCCGCATTGCTACGCTAGCTCAGAACGTGCCAGGCGGTCTTGTTGTAGGGTACTCCGGGCGTGCTTGACAGTGTCCGGCGTTTTGAAGGCCGAACTGGAGAACTGCCTAGAGAGGCTACTTTGTACTTCTGCTGCGAGCGCTGCCGTGTGCTCCTCCATTCGGAGGGAGCGTTCGGTGTTCCCATTGACCGTGATTACTCCTCTAGGGCCTGGCATCTTGAGCTTGAGGTATGCATAGTGCGGTACCGCGTTGAATTTTGCGAATGCGGTTCGCCCGAGCAGTGCGTGATAGCCACTACGGAATGGGACTATGTCGAAGATTAACTCCTCGCTTCGGAAGTTATCCGGAGATCCGAAGACCACTTCCAGTGTGACTGAGCCTGTATAGTTGGCTTCTACACCTGGTATGACGCCTTTAAAGGTCGTTTTGGTGGGCTTGATCCTCGAGCGATCTATGCCCATTTTTCGCACTGTATCCTGGTAAAGCAGGTTCAGGATGCTTCCGCCGTCCATGAGGACTCTTGTGAGATGAAATCCGTCAATGATTGGGTCTAGAACCAATGCGGCGAAGCCGCCGTGACGGATGCTAGTGGGGTGGTCCCTTCGATCAAAGGTGATCGGGCAGGAGGACCATGGGTTGAACTTTGGGGCGACTGGCTCCATCGCATATACGTCCCGTAACGCACGCTTCCACTCCCTCTTGGGGATATGGGTTGCGTATATCATGTTCACAGTCCGCACTTGTGGGGGAAATCCCTTCTGTCCATCGTTGTTTGGCGGCCTGGGCTCCTCCTCGTTGTCGCTATACAGCCCCTTGTCTTTGTTTTCGGCTCTTAACTTGCCTGCCTGCTTGAACACCCAACAATCCCTGTTGGTGTGATTTGCTGGCTTTTCGGGGGTGCCATGTATCTGGCACAAGCGGTCGAGTATTCGGTCCAAACTCGACGGGCCCTGAGTATTTCTTTTGAATGCCTTTTTTCGTTGACCGGATTTGTAGCCTCGGAATCCGGCATTAACTGCCGTATCCTCGTTGCTGTTGCTGTTAACGCGGCGCTTTTGTTTGTTCCGACGTGACCTGTCACTTTTGTCCTTGGTATTCGAATTACCAGGGTTCTTGGTTAAATTGTTGCTGCGAGCTAGCCAGCTGTCTTCTCCCGCGCAAAAGCGGGTCATGAGTGTCGTGAGGGCTGCCATAGATTTTGGCTTTTCCTGTCCCAGGTGCCGGGCAAGCCACTCGTCACGGATATTATGCTTGAAGGCCGCTAAGGCCTCTGCGTCCGGACAGTCGACTATCTGGTTTTTCTTTGTTAGGAACCGTGTCCAGAATTGCCTGGCCGATTCCTCTGGCCGCTGAATTATGTGGCTTAGGTCATCGGCGTCCGGTGGTCGCACATAAGTGCCCTGGAAGTTGCCAAGAAATGCGGCTTCCAGGTCCTCCCAAGAACCGATTGAGTCTGCTGGCAAGCTGTTAAGCCAATGCCGGGCCGGTCCCTTAAGTTTGAGTGGGAGGTATTTGATGGCGTGTAGATCATCACCGCGGGCCATGTGGATATGAAGGAGATAATCCTCGATCCATACCGCGGGATATGTTGTGCCATCGTACGATTCGATGTTTATGGGTTTGAAGCCCTCAGGGATTTTATGATCCATTACTTCATCTGTGAAGCATAGTGGGTGTGCGGCGCCTCTGTATTGGGCTATATCATGACACAACTCGAAGGGGCTTTGTCTGTTGAGTTCGGCCCGACCGGATTTATTGCATCCAGAGTGACGATCACCATCACGTGTCGTGGGCGCCTGCGCGATCCGTAGATCGATCTTGTTTGCCTTGCCTTGTCCTCCAGTATGTCGCACAGGTCGGGCGCATTTTCCCGTGCCTTAGTATGCTTGACGCGGCGTCGGGGCATGGCTTGAGTGGAGGGCCAAGAGGCCTCTCCGTCGTGGCCATGAGGTGGCCGGTCGGCCATGTCATGCGCAATTGATGTAGGTGCTTCCTCCTCTAGTCGGGGTAGCATCCTACGCTTTGGGTAACTCTTGGAGGGGCGTTCGAGTTCATACTCTTCGGCTGCAAGGACTTCAGTCCATCTGTCAGCTAGTAAATCCTGATCAGCTCTAAGCTGTTGCTTCTTTTTCTTGAGGCTGCCTGCCGTGGCCATAAGCCTGCGTTTAAAACGCTCTTGTTCGGCGAGATCCTCTGGCACGACGAACTCGTCGTCGTCGAGGCTTGCCTCGTCTTCGGAGGGAGGCGTATAATTATCGTCTTCAACCTCTTGGTCCGCCGCCCGCTCGTGAGGGCTGGCTTCTCTATCCTCCTGTGCTGAATCTTGCTGGAGGGGGTGTTCTTCGGCGCTATCCGGAGTAGTATTATCTCCCGTGCCGGAATCACCGTTTTTGCTTTGGCGGGATTTAGAGCGGCGCCGCTGACGTTGGCGCTTGGGCTGTTTCTTAGAGGTATCGTCCCCCGCTGTTCCATCGCCGTCTCCATCCTTTGGAGTGTCCACCATATATATGTCATATGATGAGGTGGCCTTCCAGCGCCCTACAGGTGCTGGTTCTTGTTCGTCTCCTGCATCATCGTCCATGCCGTCGATGTCTTCGGAGTCGAAGTCAAGCATGTCGGTTAAGTCATCGACAGTGGCTACAAAGTGGGTGGTGGGTGGGTTTTTAATTTTTTTCATCGTCCGTATCCCAACCTTGCTGACCGTAGTCCGTCCAGGGCTCTCCTGATAAAGAGAGAGACTTTAGAGAATTCAGGATGTCGCCGAAGGGCGAGTGCTGAAAGATGTCCGCGGCGGTGAACTCCATTATCGGTGCCCAATCAGATTCGACCGGTAGGGGCGCGGGGGGCTCGGAGTTCGGAGAGGAATCCGGCTCCTCGGAGTCACGGGCCATGCGGAGTGCAGGGCTGGAGTTCGGCTCGATCGCCTCTGAGATCGCAGCCCCTGAGGCAGCGTCCAACCGCTGATCCTCAATCGGTGCAGTAGGCTCCGAATCAATGGTCGGAACCGATGCGTGTGCGGCCTCCAAGGCACTGTTCGGCGGCAGAGCTATATCATGCCCATCGAGACAGTGCGGCGCGCTTGGCTGTGGCTTGAATCCGTCGAAGATCAAGTCCCCACGGATGTCAGCCGTGTAGTTTAGGCTTCCAAACCTGACCTGATGGCCAGGGGCGTAGCTTTCGATCTGCTCAAGGTGGCCAAGCGAATTGGCCCGCGGGGCGAAGCCGCCGAAGACGAAGATCTGTCCGGGGAGAAAAGTCTCACCCTGGACTACATCGTTGTTCATGATCGAAGGAGCCATCGGGCCTAAAGGCGACGACACAGAGGAACTCTCAATGAAAGCACCATTGTCGGTGTCAAAACCGACGGTTCTCGGGTAGGGGGTCCCGAACTGTGCATCTAGGCCGGATGATAACAGGAGGCAAGGAACAAGATGTTTTACCTAGGTTCGGGCCCTCTTGATGGAGGTAAAACCCTACATCCTGCTTGATTAATATTGATGATATGGGTAGTACAAGAGTAGATCTACCATGAGATCAAGGAGGCTAAACCCTAAAAGCTAGCCTATGGTATGATTGTTGTATGATGAAGTTGTCATACGGACTAAAACCCTCCGGTTTATATAAACACCGGAGAGGGTTAGGGTTACACAAAGTCGGTTACAATGGTAGGAGATCTAAATACCCGCATCGCCAAGCTTGCCTTCCACGCCAAGGAAAGTCCCATCCGGACACGGGACGAAGTCTTCAATCTTGTATCTTCATAGTCCTGGAGTCCGGCTGAAGGTATAGTCCGGCTACCCGAACACCCCCTAATCCAGGACTCCCTCAATGGGCATCTCCATAGCCCATTGATTAGCCTCGTTGATGTGAGACTTTCTCCTTTTTGTCTTCTCCACATAACCCCTCATTATTCTATTCCACCCATAGTGCTATATCCATGGCTCGCGCTCATGTATTGCGTGAAAGTTTATAGGTTTGAGATTACAAAGTATGAAACAATTGCTTGGCTTGTCATCGGGGTTGTGCATGATGAGAGCATTCTTGTGTGACGAAAATGAAACATGACTAAACTATATGATTTTGTAGGGATGAACTTTCTTTGGCCATGTTATTTTGAGAAGACATAATTGCTTAGTTAGTATGCTTGAAGTATTATCATTTTTATGTCAATATGAACTTTTATCTTGAATCTTTCGAATCTGAATATTCATACCACAATTAAGAAGAATTACATTGAAATTATGCCAAGTAGCACTCCGCATCAAAAATTCTATTTTTATCATTTACCTACTCGAGGACGAGCAGAAGCTTGGGGATGCTGATACGTCTCCAACGTATCTATAATTTTTTATTGCTCCATGCTATATTATCTACTGTTTTGAATGTATATGGGCTTTATTATACACTTTTATATCATTTTTGGGACTAACCTATTAACCCAGAGCCCAGTGCCAATTTCTATTTTTACCCTGTTTTAGGGTTTCAAAGAAAAGGAAAATCAAACGGATCCAATTGACCTGAAACTTCACGGAACTCATTTTTGGAAGGAAAGAAGCCCAGAAGACTTGGAGTGCACGTCGGGGGACCTGCGAGGAAGCCACGAGGCAGGGGGGCGCGCCCTCCACCCTCGTGGCCCCCCTGACGTACTTCTTCCACCTATATATCTCCATATACCCTAAAACTACCGAAGAGCACAATAGATCGGGAGTTCCGCCGCCAGAAGCCTCCGTAGCCACCGAAAACCAATCTAGACCCATTCCGGCACCCTGCCGGAGGGGGCAATTCTTCTCCGGTGGCCATCTTCATCATCCCGGTGCTCTCCATGACGAGGAGGGAGTAGTTCTCCCTCGAGGCTGAGGGTATGTACCAGTAGCTATGTGTTTGATCTCTCTCTCTCTCTCTCTCGTGTTCTTGAGGTGATACGATCTTGATGTATCGCGAGCTTTGCTATTATAGTTGGATCCTATGATGTTTTCTCCCCCCTCTACTCTCTTGTAATGAATTGAGTTTCCCCTTTGAAGTTATCTTATCGGATTGAGTCTTTAAAGATTTGAGAACACTTGATGTATGTCTTGCCGTGGATATCTGTGGTGACAATGGGATATCACGTGATTCACTTGATGTATGTTTTGGTGACCAACTTACGGGTTCCACCCATGAACCTATGCATAGGGGTTGGCACACATTTTCATCATGATTCTCCGGTAGAACTTTGGGCACTCTTTAAGGTCCTTTGTGTTGGTTGAATAGATGAATCTGAGATTGTGTGATGCATATCGTGTAATCATGCCCACAGATACTTGAGGTGACATTGGAGTATCTAGGTGACATTAGGGTTTTGGTTGATTTGTATCTTAAGGTGTTATTCTAGTACGAACTCTAGGGTTGTTTGTGACACTTATAGGAATAGCCCAACGGATTGATTGGAAAGAATAACTTTGAGGTGGTTTCGTACCCTACCATAATCTCTTCGTTTGTTCTTCACTATTAGTGACTTTGGAGTGACTCTTTGTTGCATGTTGAGGGATAGTTATGTGATCCAATTATGTTATTATTGTTGAGAGGACTTACATTAGTGAAAGTATGAACCCTAGGCCTTGTTTCCTAGCATTGCAATACCGTTTATGCTCACTTTTATCATTAGTTACCTTGCTGTTTTTATATTTTCAGATTACAAAAACTATTATCTACTATCCATATACCACTTGTATCACCATCTCTTCGCCGAACTAGTGCACCTATACAATTTACCATTGTATTGGGTGTGTTGGGGACACAAGAGACTCTCTGTTATTTGGTTGCAGGGTTGCTTGAGAGAGACCATCTTCATCTTATGCCTCCTACGGATTGATAAACCTTAGGTCATCCACTTGAGGGAATTTTGCTACTGTCCTACAAACCTCTGCACTTGGAGGCCCAACAACGTCTACAAGAAGAAGGTTGTGTAGTAGACATCACATCTGTCCAAACGGTGAGCCAACACGTGTTTCCTCCAGCCAATGATGATTTTACACGTGGAAAATCCCCATTGGTCGGGGTTGTTAGCGGGTTATCGGATCCAAAACCGGACCCGATAGCTTAACGATGTTCTGTTACGGTGGATGCCACGTGTCGGTCACCCTTAACGAAACCACTTCTGTGACGCGCGATTTATCGTCATGGAAGTGGCCACTTCCGTGATGATAATTTTGGTAATGTCATGGAACACTTCTACGACAGCACATGTATGACTATCTGGATTCTGTCATAAAATTGTCATGGATGTACATGCATGACAAAAAATGCGACCTACTATGACAAACACGTATCATCACGGAAGTGTATTTTTTTGTAGTGTTGAGAGCTCATGATTGGTGCATGAATATAACATTGACTTAAGCCTCCCCCAAGCTTGAGCGATGCTTTCTCCTTCACGAGGACAAAATTATATATAATTACGATCACGATGAACAAGATGCATAGGATAAAACTTCTGATGGAATTCCAATTTCAATCGTTTGTAGTCCCATGATCCCATATCATCACATAGCCTATACCATGTCAATGCATCTCCCTTCAAAGATAAAGGGAAGACCTTCTTCTTGATAACATCATCGGGCATACCTGCAAGCTTAAATAATCCACAAACTTCATCCACATAGATTAAGTGTAAGTCGGGATGTAATGTTCCATCTCCTGCAAAAGGATTAGCTAGCAGTTTCTCTATCATACCCGAAGGAATTTCAAAGTAAACATTTTTAGTAGGTTCAGCAGGTTGAGGAGCAAGTATTTGCTCTACCGGTTGGGGTGAAGATACCCCGATCAAGCCCCTCAAAGGATTACTTTCCATAGTAACAAGTGACAGTAAATTTCAGCACACTATATAAATTTTTCCTTACCAAATTCCACCTACCAAAGGCACTTCACTCCCCGGCAACGGTGCCAGAAAAGAGTCTTGATGACCCACAAGTATAGGGGATCTGTCGTAGTCCTTTTGATAAGTAAGAGTGTCAAACCCAACGAGGAGCAGAAGGAAATGATAAGCGGTTTTCAGCAAGGTATTCTCTGCAAGCACTGAAATTACCGGTAACAGATAGTTTTGTGATAAGGTAATTGGTAACGAGTAACAAGTAACAAGTGTACATAAAGTGCAGCAAGATGGCCCAATCCTTTTTGTAGCAAAGGACAAGCCTGGACAAACTCTTATATGAAGTAAAGCGCTCTCGAGGACACATGGGAATTATCGTCAAGCTAGTTTTCATCACGTTCATATGATTCGCGTTCGGTACTTTGATAATTTGATATGTGGGTGGACCGGTGCTTGGGTGTTTTCCTTACTTGGACAAGAATCCCACTTATGATTAACCCCCATTTGCAAGCATCCGCAACTACAACATAAGTATTAAGGTAAACCTAACCATAGCATGAAACATATGGATCCAAATCTGCCCCTTACAAAGCAACACATAAACTAGGGTTTAAGCTTCTGTCACTCTAGCAACCCATCATCTACTTATTACTTCCCAATGCCTCCCTCTAGGCCCAAACAATGGTGAAGTGTCATGTAGTCGACGTTCACATGACACCACTAGAGGGATGACAACATAAATCTCATCAAAATATCGAACGAATACCAAATTCACATGACTACTAATAGCAAGACTTCTCCCATGTCCTCAGGAACAAACGTAACTACTCACAAAGCATATTCAGGTTCATAATCAGAGGGGTATTAATATGCATAATGGATATGAACATATGATCTTCCACCAAGTAAACCAACTAGCATAAACTACAAGGAGTAATCAACACTACTAGCAACCCACAGGTACCAATATGAGGTTTGGATACAAAGATTGGATACAAGAGATGAACTAGGGTTTGAGATGAGATGGTGCTGGTGAAGATGTTGATGGTGATTGACCCCCTCCCGATGAGAGGATCATTGGTGATGACGATGGTGGTGATTTCCCCCTCCCGGAGGGAAGTTTCCCTGGCAGAACAGCTCCGCTGGAGCCCTAGATTGGTTCCGCCTCGTGGCGGCGGAGTTTCGTCTTGTAAGCTTGCTTATGATATTTTCTCGGACGAAGGAGCTCATATGCAAAAAGATGGGCATCAGAGGGCCACGGGGGAGCCCATGAGGCAGGGGGCGTGCCCCCCACCCTCGTGGCCAGGGTGTGGCTCCCCTCTGGTACTTCTTGCGCCCAATATTTTATATATATTCTGAAAAGTGCTCCCGTGGAGTTTCAGGACTTTTGGAGATGTGCAGAATAGGTCTCTAATATTTGGTCCTTTTCTAGCCCAGAATTCCAGCTGCCGGCATTCCCCCTCTTCATGTAAACCTTGTAAAATAAGAGAGAATAGGCATAAGTATTGTGACATAATGTGTAATAACAGCCCATAATGCAATAAATATCAATATAAAAGCATGATGCAAAATGGACGTATCACCTACTGAAGAGCATGCCAGCACCGCTGATGGAAATTAGGCTGTTGAAGATTCTCACAGTACCAGGGCTAATGACTGCATTCCAGCCGCTGAAGAAATTGCCAGGGCAACCATTAGTGTTGCACCTGAAGAAAAGGAAGAAGTCAGGGCAACTGCATCAGTTGTGCCTGAAGTTGTTGAACCAAATTCCTCTGCTCCTCCTGCACCTACCCCAACTCCGATCCTTCCATCTGCATCAGATGTGAAGAAGACCAAGGCTGCAGAGCATGCAGCTGTGAAGAAAAGGAAGGCATCAAATGCATCAGATTCTTCAGCTCCGAAGAAGATGAAGTCGCTGACCAGCTCGTTTCAAAATCCTATTGATGCTGTTCCAGTCTCAAGCATGCCATCAAAGGAACTCATTTCTTTTGATGAAGAATACGTGATCCCAAGAGGATCCGATGAAGACATTCCTTCTGCTGCTTCCTCAGAGCAGTTGGATGAAGAAATTCAAGTGGATGCAATCCCTTAAACCCCAGTTGTTTCATCGCTCATGCCTCAGTTTACTGCTGAAGAGGCTGACGTTGAAGAAATGAGTGGAGAAGATGAGGATGTGGTCATTGGGTGCACAATGCCAGTTCTGAATGATGACTTTTGGGAAAGTCAGCACCCTAATTCTCTGTTGTTCACTCCTCTGCAACAAATTCCTCAGTCCCCAGTGACTACTGAAGTTCAAATGGGTTCTGAAGAACCACACCCCACTCCATCCATCCATGAAGATATTCCAGCCACTAACACTGATGACATTGCTACTGAAGAATTGAAGTCCCAGGCTGCCACTGAAGAAGAAACTGAAATTCCTCAGCCTATGGAACCTAAGATCGCGATCCCTGAGGTTGTGATGCAATTTACTGACACTCCTCACCCCAAGCCAAAGGACCCCTTCTTGAAGAAGCAGAAATTCAAGGCTGATGACTTCTTCGGCGAGCATGTGTTCTTCATTAACTATAACCCTTATGACTCTGCTCGTCTTAGAAGGAAGCGCTTCTGGACTGCTAGCCAAGCAAACTTTTATTCTTCACTACTTGTCAACAAGGACAAAGTCTTTGACCATGAGCATATTCCTCACATGGATATGGAATCACTGCCTTGCTTCACCCCAGTCCTCAGTGTGCTTCATGATGCAGTACTGCTCAACTTTTGCACGGATATTTGCGATTGTAACGAAGAGCTCATTCTTCAGTTCTATGCAACTCTGCATATCACAGGCGATGCTGACAATGTGAACTCTTGGGTATTGGACTGGATGGCAGAAAGCACACATTTCAAAGCACCAGCCTCTGAATTACTTCATGCCCTGCCTGTCAATCCTCCCCTTGAAGGCGCTCGTTGCATCTATCATGAACCTGAATTCACTGCCCATTACATGCAAGTGCTAATGAAGCCTCTGAAGCCTGGTCAAGCTCCAAGGACCAAATTCCTCGTGAAGGAATTGTTGTTTGTGCCTAGAACTGTCTATCGCATTCTGATGAAGACATTGAGTCCAATCAAAGGCCACGATTCAAATGATGAAGAAGTTGTTGGCATCATGAAGAATATGCTATTCAATATCATACATGGCATTCCTATCAACTACCATGATTTCTTCATGAGGACTCTAGCAAATGTTGCCCTCTCTCCGCTTGAGTTGAAGCCTTACGCTCCCTGGATTATGAGATTCATCAAAACAAGGTCTTCACTCAACTACAAGGCTGATTTTCAGAATCATGTCAGTTACCTGCCCCCAATAGAAGTCCTCAAGCAGACATTTTCCTCATCTGATGAAAAGGGCAAGGCTACTGCTATTATTGATGTCGGTGTACTAGAATAGGGGTACCCTAGTACCCCGAACTTGTGCACGGGAAGTTGCAGCACCCCGCGGCAAGGCTTGCCGGGCGAACGCCAAGATCCTCCGTGGTTCCCTTGGAGCCATTCAAGAACAAAGTATTTAAGCTCAGGAGACAAGGCCCCGGCAAGAGGAGCTTGCCGGGAAGGCCAACCAAGGCACTCCAAGGAACTTGCCGCGACGCGTCACGCGCTCCGGCAAGGCAACAAGGCCCCGGCAAGAGGAGGTTGCCGGGAGGACCAACCAAGGTACCTCGAGGCCCGGTGAGCGACAAGCTTCCGGACCCGACAAGATAACAGCAGCGGCAAGGCGCTTGCCGCGGCAGGCGGCCACTCTGTGCCCACGCTCCAGCGCATCCACCAACGTGTCGCTCTGGGGGCCTCTCCAGGCGCGCGTGGCGGGAGGCTGTGCAGCCAGCGGTGCGCAATGGCATGCGAAGCTGACAAGATCGCCATCGTGGCGTACGGTGGCGCCCTAACGGTCCTTTTCTGCACTGTTTGGGCGACTCAGACGGGCATTTAATGCCCTTGTCCCCTGCCGTCAGGGTTAGGTAGGGTGCACTGTACAAGTAACTGTACCAACCACCTCACTTTTTACATTTGTACCCTTCTCTGCGTTGCCACCTGTCGGTGACCCCTTTAGCGTATAAAAGGAGGCCCATGCGCAACGTAGAGGGGGTTCGGTTCGAAGGTTCGACTGGTTCGGAACCCAGAAAAACACTACGCTCTCTCTCTGGAGCAAGAACACAAGATAATCAAACAAGCAGCAGTAGGAGTGTTATCTCTCCGGAGAGCTCCGAAGCTGGGTAAACTGCTCGTGTGCTTCGCCTCGATCTGCTCTTCGTGCGATCTCCGCCCCCCCCCCCGAACCGAAAGGGGCCCGGTCCGCCGGCCCCATAGGTGTTCGTGGATCAGTTTCCCCGACATCTTTGGCGCGCCAGGTAGGGGGGCGTCGAGATTGTGTGAACCTGATCCGGCGTTCACACGAGCTAGATCTTCATTCCCTTCATCAACATGCCACCGAAGAAGAAGACTTCGGCGGCAGCCGCTCCGTCCACGTCACTTCCGCCACCGTTGGAGCAAACGGGTGGTGGAATGGACGCCGGCGGAAGAATGGACGTCGACGAGGAAGCTTATGATGCTGCCAGGTCCAAGGACAAGGCTGCACAAACCTCGGCGACTGTACATGTTCCGCGCCACTCTCAGGAGGCGCAAGACCAACAGCGTCATGGCACTTGCAGTGCCATACGCATGATAGGCCAAGACCAAGCTGGTGGATCTCGGGGCGCTCAAGACCAGCATGCACGCCAGCGTGCTGGCACGAGCGGGGCACGGTCGCCTGGACGGGATACTGCTCCTTCTAACATAGTTAGAAGTCCGAGCACGTCCCGCTCCTCGCGCCGTCCGCCACTGCCACCCACCACTCCAGCAGAAGCTTTGGCGCGAGCTCAACTTCTCCTAGATTACCCTCCGACGTCGGACAAGATCGACGAATGGAGGGCCACCATTCAGAGTCTCATCGGCTACGCCAACGGCGACACTCCACGGCGGCCGAGCGCGTCGCCGCCGCGGCAGGGTTGCCGGGCGCGAGCCGGTGGCGACGAAACGGGTGGAGGTGCAACTACCATGCAATCACCACCCCGAAGGCCAAGATCGCCGACTCGCCGGATCCACCTCGACAGCGACTCCACCGCATCGTCGGATCCACGAGCTCGTCGCGATCAGCGCCAAGTTCTTCATGATCGACAACAAGAAGACGCTCGAACTCGCATCGAGCGCCGAAGAGAAGCGCGACGTCAATCCGACAAGCGCGCTGGGCCCTCTGTTGACATGCATGCGCCAGGGGAACCAGGCGATCTGCCGTACGCGGTAGGTTGCCCTGCGTTCACTCGTGAGCTGCGGCAAGTCCAGTGGCCCAGCACGAAGAACTTCAAGCCAGACGTACCGGAGAAGTACGACGGCAAGACGCATCCGTCAGAGTTCCTCAGCATCTACACCATTGCGGTGCAGGCTGCGGGGGACGGGATGACAAGATCCTTGCCAACTACTTCCCGCTGGTGCTCAAGCCCAACGTCAGATCCTGGCTCATGCACTTGCCGGACAACTCCATATCCTCTTGGGCTGATCTGTGCCATCAGTTTGTCGGCGCCTTCACAGGCGGACACAAGCCTCATGGCCAGGAGAGTGATCTTCATCTGCTCGCCCAGAAGGAAGGAGAGCCCCTGCGCAAGTACATTCAGAGATTCAGCAGTGTGCAGCACAACATCCCAGACGTCCACCCTGCCGCGGTGATCAGCGCGTTCCATCAGAACGTGCGAAACCGCAGGATGCGGGAGGAAATGGCGATGTGCAAGATCAGGGACGTCAGTGAGTTATATGCACTGGCCGACAAGTGTGCACGTGCTGAGGAAGGGAGGAGACTCCCCGGAGAGAATGTAGGAGCGGGAGGATCTGACAGTGAAGATGCTGCCCCGGCAAGGAAAAACCGGCGGCGGAACAACAGGAAGAGGAAAGGCAAAGAGGTGCTAGTTGTTGAGCAGTCCGGCAACGGTGGTGGCGCCAAGAAAGCCAAAGCTGGTGACTCCGGCAAGGAGGTTGCCGCGGAGGTGGCGGTCGCCGACAAGCAGGACGGCACCAACAAGCAGTATTGCAAGATCCACCGCACCAAGGGCCATGATCTCCAGAGCTGCAGAAAGTCGAGCAGCTTGTTGAGCAACAGAAAGCTGAATACGAGCGGCGCGACAAGGAGAAGGCCCAGGAAGGTGCTGGGGGATCCGGCAAGAAACGTCCCGGCCGAGGAGGACGCCGCGGCAAGGCCAAGCAGCGGCAAGGAGACAGACCTCCTCGCGGCCGCGACAAGGATGAAGATGACGACGATGATGAAGACATGGATGATGAGGAGACTGATGAGCAGGAGTTCCAGAAAGCCACAGAGGTCCTGTGCGTTGACGGTGGTGCTTCTCTGCATACCTCGCATCGTCTGCTCAAGTAGTGGGTGCGGGAAGTTAATGCAGCAGAACCACCCGTCAAGTCACGCAAGCCTCTGAAATGGTCCAGCACGCCTATCATCTTTGATATTGAGGACCACCCTGATCGCATAACTGCGGTCGGGTGCTTGCCGATGTTGGTGTCACCAACAATCCGCAACCTCAAGGTCACTAAGATGCTAGTTGACGGTGGGGCCGGCTTGAACCTGATCTCCTCCATGGTGCTCCAGAAACTCCAGATCCCTAACAGCGAGCTCGAAGAGACCGATACATATCAAGGAATCAACCCGGGAAGGAGCAAGCCGAAGGGAAAGACCATGTTGCCGGTAACATTTGGCAGCAAGCTGAACTTCAGGACTGAGAGGGTCATGTTTGATGTTGCTGACTTTCCATTACCTTACAATGGAATCCTCGGCCGTCCGGCACTCACCAAGTTCATGGCAGCCTCTCACTATGCGTACAACATACTGAAAATGCCAGGCCCGATAAGTGTCATCTCTGTCCCTGGCGACAAGAAGGATGCTCTTATCTGTGCCGACAAGATCTACCAAGAAGCAGCAGCCGCAGCAGAACGCAAGACACTTGCCGCTGAAGCTCCCGGGGGGAAGAAGAAGACCAAGTCCGGCAAGAGCTCTGATGCCCACTCCGGCAAGCGCACCTCTTCGGAGTGCTGCGCTACCGTCGAGGACGCACCATCGAGCTCCACCGGCAAGTGTAAGAAGGCAATGGCAGCTCCACCTGAGACCAAGAAGGTGTCCGCCAAGGAGGACGGCACTGGTGGTACCTTCACCATCAGCGCCACTCTTGACCCCAAATAGGAAAGCGCGCTCGTTGCTTTCCTGCGGGCGAATGTCGACGTGTTTGCGTGGCAACCGTCTGATATCCCCGGTGTTCCCAGGAAAGTAATTGAGCACCACCTTGCCGTCTGTCCTCATGCGCGGCCCGTCAAGCAGAAAGTCAGGAAACAGGCAGTGGAGCGCCAAGAATTCATCGCAGAAGAAATCAAGAAGTTGGAAGCAGCAGGCCTTGTCAGAGGAGTGCTCCATCCCACGTGGTTGGCCAATCCTGTTGTCGTGCGCAAGGCTAACGGGAAATGGAGGCTTTGTATTGACTTCACTGATGTTAATAAAGCTTGTCCCAAAGACCCATTTCCCTTGCCGCGCATTGACCAGATTGTTGACTCCACAGCCGGATGTGATTTGCTTTCATTTCTTGATGCATACTCAGGATACCATCAGATCTTCATGGCAGAAGAGGATGAAGAGAAAACCGCATTTATCACCCCGTGTGGCACGTACTGCTTCGTACGGATGCCTTTCGGTTTGAAGAATGCTGGTTCAACATTTGCAAGGGTAGTCCACCACGCTTTTGAGCCGCAGATGCACAGAAATGTGGAAGCCTACATGGATGACATAGTGGTCAAGAGCAAGAACAGGGCGACCCTGATTCAAGATTTAGACGAGACATTTGCAAATCTATGCAAGATCAACCTCAAGCTTAACCCCGAGAAGTGCGTGTTTGGAGTCCCTTCCGGCAAGCTTCTCGGGTTCTTCGTGTCTCAGCGGGGAATTGAAGCCAATCCCGACAAGATCAAGGCCATTGAGCAGATCGAAGCACCAAAGCGCGTCAAGGATGTACGAAGGCTTGCCGGTTGCGTGGCTGCTCTCAGCAGGTTTATCTCTAGATCTGCTGAGCGCGCCCTGCCATTTTTCAAAATTTTGAAAAAGGCAGGTCCAATAAAATGGACTCCGGAGGCGGAGGCTGCGCTGCAGGACTTGAAGAGATACCTGTCCTCCACTCCAACACTTGTCGCACCTAAGCCACAAGAGAAGTTGCTGCTGTATATAGCGGCAACCAATCAAGTGGTTAGTGCTGCGTTAGTGGCGGAGAGGGAGGCAGATGATGAGCCAGCAACCACGGCAGATGCATCCAGCGACAAGCAGGGGGCTTCGCCGACAAGCTCTGGTCCCGACAGAGATGGATATGCGCATGAGCATGATAAGATGCAGAAGAGAATGGTGCAGCGTCCAGTTTACTTTGTCAGTTCCCTTCTACAGGGGGCTAGATCAAGGTACTCTGGTGTGCAGAAGTTGCTTTTCGGCCTCCTCATGGCCTCGAGAAAGCTGCGCCATTACTTCCAAGCACATGAGATCACAGTCGTCACTCGCTTTCCGCTGAAGAGGATACTGCAAAATCCAGAAGCGACAGGCAGGATTGTCGAGTGGGCGCTGGAACTGTCAAGCTTTGGCCTCAAGTTTGAGAGCACTTCAACTATCCAAAGTAGAGCATTGGCAGAGTTCATAGCAGAATGGACGCCAACACCAGATGAAGAAATTCCAGAGACGAGCATCCCCGTCAAAGAGGCAAGCAAAGAGTGGCTGATGTACTTTGATGGTGCCTTCTCGCTGCAAGGCGCCGGTGCGGGCGTGCTGCTTGTCGCGCCCACCGGAGAGCACCTCAAGTACGTAGTCCAGATGCACTTTCCCAAGGAGCAAGCAACCAACAATACTGCAGAGTATGAAGGATTGCTTGCCGGTCTCAGAATCGCAGCAGACCTTGGGATCAAGAAGCTCATTGTCAGGGGTGACTCACAGCTTGTCGTCCGCCAAGTGAACAAGGACTACCAGAGTCCATTGATGGAAGCATATGTTGATGAAGTGAGGAAGCTAGAAGAGCACTTTGACGGCCTACAGATGGAGCATATCCCAAGAGCTCAGAATGACATTGCTGATGGCCTGTCAAAGTGCGCCGCACTAAAGTTACCTGTGGAACCAGGATCTTTGTGCTCAAGTTGACTCAACCATCCGTAACACCATCAACCGGACAAACCAAGAAGAGGAAGTTGGTTTCTGGTGACTACTTTCCGGCAGAGCTCCCCGAAGTCGCTGCCAAGAAAGTCCTCAAGATCAACACCAAGGATGCTGAGGGGCAGTCTGCTCCGGCAAGCCTTATGGTTTGTTCCGTTGAAGCAGACGCTCCCGACAAGTTTTGCTCCGGCAAGCTTGCCGGGGAACATCAAGCTCCGGCAGGGCCGCAAGTCCTTGCCGTAGAAGCGGATGTTCCCGCAGCAGCAGATATGCCTTTAGTCCTTGTTGTCGAGCAACAAGCTCCAGCATGGGCACAGCAGATTGTCCATTTCCTTCAGATAGGAGAACTTCCCGAAGAGCAAGAAGAAGCGGAAAAAGTAGCCCGACAGTCAAGTATGTACCAGTTTGTCGATAGCACACTGTACAGAAGAAGACTCAACGGTGTGAAATTGAAGTGTATTTGCCGGGAAGATGGACAAAAGCTGTTGGCAGAGATACATGGAGGCATATGTGGCGACCACGTTGGCGCAAGAGCACTTGCCGGCAAAGCTTTCCGGCAAGGTTTCTTTTGGCCGACAGCCCTCCAGGATGCAACTGCACAAGTAACCAAGTGTGAAGCGTGCCAGTTCCACTCCAAACAGATACACCAGCCAGCTCAAGCTCTCCAGACGATCCCTTTATCCTGGCCATTTTCGGTCTGGGGGCTCGATATCCTCGGCCCTTTCTCCCGAGCTGTCGGGGGCTTTGAGTACTTGTACGTCGCAATCGACAAGTTCACAAAGTGGTCGGAAGTGCAGCCAGTGAGGAAGGTGACAGCACAGTCAGCAGTCAAGTTCTTCAGGTCAATTGTTTGCCGTTTCAGGATCCCTAACAGGATCATCACCGACAACGGCACGCAATTCACGAGCCGCACCTTCATGCAGTACGTCCAAGACCTTGGCGCCAAGGTCTTCTTCTCTTCTGTTGCTCATCCGAGAAGCAACGGTCAAGCAGAGAGGGCAAATGCTGAAGTGCTGCGCGGGCTCAAGACCAGAACTTTCGACAGGCTGCGCAAGTGCGGAAGAAACTGGATCGAGGAGCTGCCGGTGGTTCTTTGGTTGATCAGAACAACGCCAAATCGAGCCACTGGCCAGACGCCTTTCGCTCTAGTCTATGGAGCGGAGGCAGTTCTCCCCACGGAACTCGTATATGGATCGCCTCGAGTGCTCGCTTATGATGAGCTTGAGCAAGAACAGCTGCGACAAGACGACGCGCTGCTCCTTGAGGAAGATCGTCTTCAGGCTGCTGTACGAGCTGCTCGATACCAGCAAGCTTTGCGCCGCTACCATAGCCGCAAAGTTAAGGCCAGAAGCTTCGAGGAAGGCGACCTTGTTCTTCAGTGCATTTAGTCCGCCAAGAATTCCAACAAGTTGACGCCGAAGTGGGAAGGTCCTTATCGGGTGAAACGAGTCACAAGGCCCGGCACTGTCCGCCTTGAGACCGAAGATGGCATTCCGGTGAGCAACTCCTGGAACATAGAACATCTTCGTAAGTTTTTCCCGTAGGGCGCGGTTGCCGGAACCTGTTCTGGCAACCACCTTTTGTACAAGTCTTGCCGCTGTTGCATGTAATCCTTTGTACAAAGCCGGGCGCAGATCCCGTGCATAAACAAAACCCCATGTGCTCTGGACAACTTGTCCATTTCATGCATTAGTTTCTTTCTTGCATGCGTTATCTGACACTTTGTGTAGCACCTACATCCGGTAAGCAATAACGAGCCGAAGGGCTCCATATCATTGTTTTCTCTTCTTTCTTCTTTTCAACAAAGGAAAAGAAGATTCCCTCGCACACAAGTTTGCCGGGGGGGAAGGAGAAGATTGTGGTATGGAGCAGGCGTCGTTCAAGCAAAGTTTTGCCTTGCCGGGAAGCAAACGACAGAAAAGCTAAGTTGCTAAAGTTTGAGCAATCAGTTTTTAAATTTTTGAGTTATCTTCCTCGAACGACCCTGCTTTGTATGGAAAACCTGTGCGCGGAGGAACCAACTCGTGGCTAGTTGCGCCCTTACTTTGTTTCGAGTCCGCTCAACAACTTAAGTGTGCTGCATCTAATCGCGACAAGGTTTCTTGTCGGAAGCGGCGCCGCCAGCAGGCTGCTGACGTTCCGCACTCAGCGCTCGCGGCTCGGGTGCCTGCACCGACAAGTTCCCTAGAAGCGTAGGGTAAAAACATACAAAGGAAGGAATCTAGTAGAGGAAATAACATAGCAATTGATAACAGAAATAAAGTTATATTACAAGATAACTTGTCGCAGCTCTAACAGAATGTTTTCATAACATGATTAGCAGCGACAAGGGAAAAGAAGGAATGGGCGGCCTAGTCTACGCGGTCGCCCTCAACCCTCTTGATCTCGCTCACCTTGTCCACAATGGGTGCGACAAGGGCCTTGAGTGCGTCCTGATCGGCGTCTGGCGGCAAGGACTTGAGGACGTTGGTGAAGCTGAGGCCTGGATTGCGGAAGGCCACCTTCATCAGCACCTTCTGGAGAACCCCGGCGCAGATTTTGCGTGACTCGTCGGCCAGCTACTTTGGGATCCTCTCCCGGAGCCGCTGGAGTGCCGTCGCCACGCCCTTGAAGAACAGGCTGAGCTTGGCGCTGGGTTGGAGATTCTCGTCATAGGGATACCCAAAGTCCTCCATCCCCAGCTGCGCCAGCTCCTCGTCGATGACTGCGGCAATATTCACCAGACCCTCGGTCCAGTGCTCCACAGTATCTCTGAATGAGTTCTGGGTGACTGCGATGCTCTCCAGCAGCGCCTTGTCAGCCTTGACCTTCTCCGACAAGGTCTTCTCCCGCTCCTTGGAGGTGTCCATCGTCTGCGTCAGCGTGGCCAGCTTCAACTCCAGGTCTGCATTGGAATCCTTGGCGGCGCTGAGCTCCTTGCCCCTCTCAGCGAGAAGACCTTGCAGCTCACCATGGGCGGCAGCATCCTTCTCACGCTCACGCTTGAGCGCGGCAAGCTCCTCGCCGCTCTTCCTGATATTGGCCTCCAGCTGCGCCACCTTCTCCTCCAGCTCTTTCTTGGCGGGCTCTGCGATCGCGGCAGCGTCCTTTGCTTCCTTGAGCGCCCCGCCAAGTGCTTGCTCGCGCTCGGCGAGCTCCTCCTCGTAGCTGTCGAGGTTGGCCTTCCGCTGCACCAATTCGCCTTCTCGCGTGGACTGCTTCTCGGCGGCCAGCCTTTGTTCCTCCTCGGCTTCGGCCTTCTCGAGAAGGAAGGCCATGCGCTCCTCGTCGAGTCGCTCCCGCTCCTGTGCCAGGGACCGGAGAGCTTCTTGATTGTGGCCCTGGAGCTCCTCCGCGCGCTTCTCCATATCAACTCCCGCCTTCGCGACAAGCGCTTCCCGGGAAGCCAGCTTGGCTTGCCGTGCGCGGTAGAGTGACAGCAGCTTCCGCAGCAGCTGCTCCTCCTCAGGCTCGCCACTGCTGCTGCTGGGCGCGCCGACCAACGACAGTCCAGCGGAGGCGAGCACCTCCCCATCGAAAGTTTCCCCCTCGACCGGCGCCCTGGAGCTCGACGCCCAGGGTAGCTTGATGAAGATATCGTCGCCGGCCTTCAAGTAGGCGCCGGGCTCCGCAGCAGCGGCAGAGGGATCGGTGGTCGGCGCAGCGCCTGGCGCTCCTGCGGCCTCAGGGTCGTCAGTGTGATCGCCCGACCCCTCGCCGGCTTCTGTGGCGACAGCCTTGGCGGCCTTCTCGCCGGCGGTCTCGTCAGCACCGGTCCCTTCCTCGCCGGCGCCCTCTGTCTCCATTGGCTCAGCCGCAGATGGGTCTGAAGAACGAAGAAGGGAGAAAAATCATTCAAAAATCAGAAGAAGAAGAACCCAAGGGAAAGTTTTTGGACAAGTGAATTACCTGTGCCAAGATCTGTAGTTGCGGTCTTGGCCGCCGCAGGATCGACGGTGCTGCCCCTTGCCGGAGAGCGCTCCCTTACCGGGAACTCCTCCCTTGGCGGCGTAGTCGAAGCAGATGGCACTTCGGGACCAGCTTCCGGGCGCTCCTGATGTGGTTGCTCTGCTCCTACACAAATCAACAAGCAAGATATCAACAAAGGAAAAAGCACTCATGCGCGCCTGACAGCAGAAAGCTAACTATGAACTTACGCTGGGGGCTGCGCTGGGGGCTGCTTTGAGGAGTGGTTGCCGGGTCCGTCAAGGTGGTCTCGGACCCACCCCATGCTGACATGGTGGGGTCATCTTCGATGACAATCACCGCGGCCTTGGCCCTCTTCGCCGCTCTTTGGGCCAGCGTCCTGAAAAGAAAGGAGTCCAGATTGAAGCAAGTGAGATACAAGATAAAAACAGCAAGGTTGAAAAACTACAAGAGCACCAAAGAAGCTTACTCTTCTTCCTCCTCGTCGGAGCTGAGCGCGGAAAGATCGAAGTCCGGCTCCCCTCCGGTGCGGCGAGGCGGAGGAGTAGGATCCCTTGCCCGCTTGGCGGGGGCGGTGGCGGTGGCCCGGGAAGATCCCGCTCCAGTTGCCGCTGCTGCGTGAGGCGCTCCCGCGGCAACATTGCTTGCCGCGGTATAGTGTGTCGCACGGCTCGGCGTCTGTTGACCCGGCTGCCGCCCCGCTACGTCCGCGGCCGTGCGAAGACGCCTTCTTGGCGGGGCCGGGGGCTCCGCCTGCGGCAAGCTTTCTGAAGGCTCAGGCTCTTCCTCGCCGGCCTCGCTCGGCTCAGCTTCAGAGCCGGCAGGCTCTTCCTCGCCAATAAACTCCGCGCGCTCGGCGAGGTTTGCCGCCTCTGCCACCTCCGCCTCCTCCACAGTGAACCCGAACGCGCCCGCGGTAGCTGCCGCCGCAACCTCTTCCGCCCTAGTGGCGATGCGCTGCAGCTCCTCGTCGGTGGTGTCACGGGTGAGGCTCTTCTGCTCGTCAGCATGGACCGGCACTTCTTCCAAGTTGTCGAAGAACGCTTGCACGACGTCATCCGCAGGCTCTTGCCAAGTTGGAACGATTCCGTGTGAATCGCACAACGACATCATGGCGCGGATCCGGTCAAGCGAAGAATTGTTGCACAATGGAACAACGCCCCTCGGCAGCGTGAATGGGTGCTGGGGGTCGCGTTTGAACAACTCCAGGAGCATTGCATCCAGCTCCAAGACAGTGAAGTTGTAGTTGAGGCCCGGCCGCAGCCTCATGATGTCCGCCGAGTTCTTGAATTCCCAGGCGGGCCTCCCCCTCTCCTGCAGGGGGGCGATGCGGCGGCGGAGGAAATCTGCGCCTACAGCACCTACAGTGAGCCCGGCAAGCCTGAGGCAAAGGATCCTAGTAATGGCGATCTTCAGCCTCTCGTCTTCCGGGGCCACGTTGCTCCAGTCATTGTCGCGCACTATTGGATCTTGGTGCACGGCGGTGAAGGGCTGCGGATTCTCCTCAACGATCCAGCACCACTCCGCTCTCCACTCCTCCCACTTGCTGCGGAGCTCACCCTCCAAGTACGCCTCCTTCTTGCCGACTCTCGAGATCCAGGCGATCCCTCCGGCAAGCGGCTCTCCTCTCTCTACCCAAGGTATGAAGAAGTGGCGGAAAAGGGCAACATTGGGGTGGACTCCGACAAAGTTTTCACACAAATGTGCGAAAACTGCCATGGTCAGAATGGCGTTGGGGGTGAAATCAAGGAGGCGAAAGCCGTAGGTGTTCATGATATCGCAGAAGAACTCCGAGAAGGGCGGGCAGAGCCCGCAATAGAAGAACAGCGTGAAGAATGGGTACCCGTTTGGAGCCAGTTCCGAAGCAGCGGCCGGGAGTACCCTCGTGCGCGGATGTGCCCGCGTCTCTGTCGCCCAAAAGAGGTAGAAGTACTCCCTCAGCTCCTTCACGCCGAGCTTGGGGGAGAAGATCGCCCGCTCCTTCCGCAGCGCCGCGAGCCACTGCGCCTCGGCCGACTTCACACCCTTTCCCTTCTCGGCTTTCGGAGCCATCGCGGAGGTGGTGGGGGAGGTCGACGGTGTTGGTGATGCTGGTGGCAATGGGGGGGCGGAGCGCTGCTCTCTCGGCTTCGAGAAGAAGGGGGGAGCGGCGGAGGTTCGTGAAGACGGAGTAGTAGCAACCAGCGAGGGGGAACGAACTGCCCCTGTTTCCTCTGCTTATAAAGAGGGACGGGGCGGACGTTTCGCCCTTTCGAATAAAGAACCACCCACGATCTCTCCCACGATGCCGCATTCAACGCGTGCCGTTAGGGGAGAGCGTGGTGGATACGGAGCGAGATTTGGCATGGCCCAGTCCGCGTGTGCCCGTGCCCTGTCTTGGGCCTGGCCCAACAGCGCTCGGCACCGTGTCTGGCCCAGGCCCGGGGGCTCCTGTCGGTGTACTAGAATAGGGGTACCCTAGTACCCCGAACTTGTGCACGGGCAGTTGCAGCACCCCGCGGCAAGGCTTGCGGGCGAACGCCAAGATCCTCCATGGTTCCCTTGGAGCCATTCAAGAACAAAGTATTTAAGCTCAGGATACAAGGCCCCGGCAAGAGGAGCTTGCCGGGAAGGCCAACCAAGGCACTCCAAGGAACTTGCCGCGATGCGTCATGCGCTCCGGCAAGGCAACAAGGCCCTGGCAAGAGGAGCTTGCCGGGAGGACCAACCAAGGTACCTCGAGGCCCGGTGAGCGACAAGCTTCCGGACCCGACAAGATAACAGCAGCGGCAAGGCGCTTGCCGCGGCAGGCGGCCACTCTATGCCCATGCTCCAGCGCATCCACCAACGTGTCGCCCTGGGGGCCTCTCCAGGCACGTGTGGCGGGAGGCTGTGCAGCCAGCGGTGCGCAGTGGCATGCGAAGCTGACAAGATCGCCATCGTGGCGTACGGTGGCGCCCCTAACGGTCCTTTTCTGCACTGTTTGGGTGACTCAGACGGGCATTTAATGCCCTTGTCCCCTGCCGTCAGGGTTAGGTAGGGTGCACTGTACAAGTAACTGTACCAACCACCTCACTTTTTACATTTGTACCCTTCTCTGCGTTGCCACCTGTCGCTGACCCCTTTAGCGTATAAAAGGAGGCCCATGCGCAACGTAGAGGGGGTTCGGTTCGAAGGTTCGACTGGTTCGGAACCCAGAAAAACACTACGCTCTCTCTCTGGAGCAAGAACACAAGATAATCAAACAAGCAGCAGTAGGAGTGTTATCTCTCCGGAGAGCTCCGAAGCTGGGTAAACTGCTCGTGTGCTTCGCCTCGATCTCCTCTTCGTGCGATCTCTGCCCCCCGCCGAACCGAAAGGGGCTCGGTCCGCCGGCCCCATAGGTGTTCGTGGATCAGTTTCCCCGACAATTGATGAAGGCATTCGTCCATTGGATGGTCAGTTTCGCAAAGCTACATCTTACTCGACCAATGATGATTCTGCTACTCATGATTCTGCCGCTAATGCATCAAAGCCAAATCCTCAAGCAACAGCTCCTCGGGTGATGACTGACCGTGAGCTTCTTCTTAGTCTTCACCAGAAGGTGAATCGAAACCACAAATGGGTTAAGCATCAGTTTTGTTCTATTCTTCACAACATGACTGCTACACACAATGCAGTGAAGAAAAACTATTACTACCTCCATGAAGTCTTCGATCGCACCTGGGTTGTTTTTTCACATCTGTATGGTGAAGAAGATCTGAAGCAAATGGGTTTCAAGCAGGACTTTGAATGGTCTCAGCCACCACCGGCAAAGAAATTCAAGAAGACTAAAGTTCCTTCCTTGGTGGCCAGCTCATATTCTTCATCACGCGAAACCGATGATCATGAAGACTTGGACGACACTGTGGCATGCCCTACTACAACAAATGACCCCAACAACGCTGACGCTCCTTCATTAACTTAATATTCTTCAGGGGCGTTAGTCCTCATTTTTCGTCCCTTTTGGTCATTTGATGACAAAGGGGGAGAAATTTGAGTTAGTCTTCAAGCGGGTGTACTTATATGGGTGTTTTTTTCTAAGTTACAACTCTCGTTCTTCTGAGACTTTATTCGATCGAGTTGTAAACTTAAACTCTATGGTGGTCTGATACTTTTGCTGAGTTTTTCTGCATGCTTATTCCTCTTTAATGTTTATGCACGCATGCTGAATTACATCGGCCACCATATTTCATCATTCATTTCAAATTCTTCATATTATATGTTAAATGCGTGTATGGATTATAAGATATAGGGGGAGATCTCCATGATTCTACTCTTCAAAGTGTGCATTGCTTCAAAAGGAAATTCCTCACAATGGACATCTTCAGGGGGAGTTCTTCTATATATTGCAATCAAATTCCTCAATATCAGTATTTACACTTCATATGTTTATCCCTGTTGAAAACTTAACCTATATTGTCATCAATCACCAAAAAGGGGGAGATTGTAACTGCATCTAGTGCCCCTTAGTGACTTTTGTGTATTGAAGACTTATAGGTTAATGTACTGATGCGTTTGTGAGTATACACAGGTCTATAAGTCTATGAGGAGTTTGATATTTACAGAGAAAGTCGACCCCTAAAAATGAAGTTCTTCGTCTGAAGACTTTGGATTTCTGAAGACTTTGAAAGTGAAGAAATTGGTGTAATCCTGAAGACTTGGTATTCATTCGAGGAACATGAAGCATGAAGACTTTTGTTTTCATAGTTTCATTTTCTCTTTCTTGAGTCATAGGAAACACCATACTATTAAAGGTGGTGAGGAAATACTAAGGAAAAATTTCCAAGTGATGCTCAACTCAAAATCCTACACCTACCAATCCCTTCGAGTGAAGCCATTGGAAATCTCATACAGCTCAGCCAATTTCTTCAGTGATAGAGACGAAGTTCTTCTGGTCTCTGAGGAGTTTGTTCTAACTGAGGAGTTAGGAATTCGCTAGTGCGGATTGCCTACACAGTGAGGAACATGATATCCCTGAGGAATTTGATACTCAAAATTCTGGCCGTTGCTGTGCTATGCTCTAGCTGTCCCAAAATATCTACCCACCTAACGGTCATATCATTGAAGGGCATTTATGTCTTATCATGTCAGGCTGCTCCCTAGGCTATAAATAGCCGCCCCCTACAACCACTAGCTGGTTGGCTGCTCCGAAACAAACTGGCACTTGTCATTTGAGAGCATCCCATCCTTTGAGGACTTTGAGTGAAAATCATCAAGTGAGAAAAACCCAAACCCAAACACCTACAAACCCGAAGTGATTGAGCATCACTGAAGATATTGATCCTGCGTGGATCTGATGCTTGTTACCTTTGAAGACTGTGCATCTTCTAGACGGTTAGGCGGCATTGTCTAGAGCATCCAAGAGGAAATTGTGGATCGCCGAGTGACCGAGTCTGTGAAGGTTTGGAAGTCATCTGAAGACATATCATGAGTGATTAGGCGAGGTCTATGTGACCTTAGCTCAAGGGGAATATGGTGAGGACTAAGTGTCCTAAGCTGCGTGTTCAGGACTGGGTGTCCGGGACTGTGCATCCTCAGGTTTAAATACCTAGCCACCCTAACCAGACATACAACTATCACAACAGTTGGAACTGGTCTACCAAATCATTGTCTTCACCGAGCTAACTGGTTCCATTTCCTCAACCCTTCCATTTCCTCATTTATGTGTTGTGTGCTTGTTCATATCTGTTTGAAGACTTTGATTGAAGACTTTCTCTATTTCCTCAGCTCAATTTCTTCAGTCTGTTTGTCTTCATTCTGTTTATCCTGTGTTTACGCTTTCTGTACTCTGTGCCTGTTTTCATTTCATCATGAAGACCATGCTCATGTTATGTTATGTTTACTTCTAAGTACTTATTCTGCTGCAAGTAGTTCTTCACTCAGAATTTCCTCACCCGCAAATTCCTTAGTGAAGAATTCACAAAAATCGCCTATTCACCCCCTCTAGTCGATATAACACACTTTCAGTTAGTCCCAAAAATAATATAAAAGTGCATACTGAAGCCCATTAAACATCCAAAACAGATAATATAATAGCATGGAACAATCAAAAATTATAGATATGTTGGAGACGTATCAACATCCCCAAGCTTAATTCCTGATTGTCCTCGAGTAGGTAAATGATCAAAACAGAATTTTTGATGTGGAATGCTTCCTAACATAATTTTCAATGTAATTTTCTTTATTGTGGGATGAATATTCAGATCCAAAAAATTCAAGACAAAATTTTAATATTGACATAATAATAATAATACTTCAAGCATACTAACCAATCAATTATGTCTTCTCAAAATAACATAGCCAAAGAAATCTCATCCCTACAAAATCATACAGTTTGGCCATCCTTCATTTTCGTCACACAAAATGCTCCTATCATGCACAACCCCGATGACAAGCCAAGCAATTGTTTCATGCTTTAGTATTCTCAAACTTTTTTCAACTTTCACGCAATACACAAGCACGAGCCATGGACATAGCACTATAGGTGGAATATAATATGATGATGGACGTTGTGTGGAGAAGACAAAAAAAGGAGAAAGTCTCACATCGACGCGGCTAATGGACGGGCTATGGAGATGCCCATCAATTGATGTCAAAACGAGGAGTAGGGATTGCCATGCAATGGATGCACTAGAGCTATAAATGTATGAAAGCTCAACAAAAGAAACTAAGTGGGTGTGCATCCAACTTGCTTGCTCATGAAGACCTAGGGCATTTTGAGGTAGCCCATTGTTGGAATATACAAGCCAAGTTCTATAATTGAAATTCCCACTAGTATATGAAACTGACAAGATAAGAGACTCTCTATCATGAAGATCATGGTGCTACTTTGAAGCACGAGTGTGGGAAAAGGATAGTAACACTGTCCCTTCTCTCTTTTTCTCTCATTTTTTTTCTTTTTTTGGGCCTTCTCTTTTTTATTTTGCCTTTATCTTTTTTTAATTTCCTCACATGGGACAATGCTCTAATAATGATGATCATCACACTTCTATTTATTTACAACTCAAAAATTACAACTCGATACTAGAACAAAATATGACTCTATATGAATGCCTCCGGCGGTGTGCCGGGATGTGCAATGATTCAAGAGTGACATGTATAAAAAATTATGAGCGGTGGCTTTGCCACAAATACGATTTCAAATACATGATCATGTAAGGCAATATGATAATGATGAAGCGTGTCATAATAAACGAAACGGTGGAAATTTGCATGGCAATATATCTCGGAATGGCTATGGAAATGCCATAATAGGTAGGTATGGTGGCTGTTTTGAGGAAGATATAGGGACGCTTATGTGTGATAGAGCGTATCATATCACGGGGTTTGGATGCACCGACGAAGTTTGCACCAACTCTCGAGGTGAGAAAGGGCAATGCATGGTACCGAAGAGGCTAGCAATGATGGAAGGGTGAGAGTGCATATAATCCATGGACTCATCATTAGTCATAAAGAACTCACATACTTATTGCAAAAATCTACAAGTCATCTAAACCAAGCACTACATGCATGCTCCTAGGGGGATAGATTGGTAGGAAAAGACCATCTCTCATCCCCGACCGCGACTCATAAGGAGGACAATCAAAGAAACACCTCATGCTTCAAATTTGTTACACAACGGTTACCATACATGCATGCTATGGGACTTGCAAACCTCAACACAACTATTTCTCAAATTCACAAATACTCAACTAGTATGACTCTAATATCACCATCTTCATATCTCAAAACAATCATCAAGTATCAAATTTCTCATAGTATTCAATGCACTCTATATGGAAGTTTTTAGTATACCCATCTTGGATGCATATCATATTAGGACTAATTTCATAACCAAAGAAAATTACCATGCTGTTCTAAAAGACTCTCAAAATAATATAAGTGAAGCATGAAAGATCAATAATTTCTATAAAATTGAACCACCACTGTGCTCTTAAAAGATATAAGTGAAGCACTTGAGAAAAATTATCTAGCTTAAAAGATATAAGTGAAGCACATAGAGTATTCTAATAAATTCCGATTCATGTGTGTCTCTCCCAAAAGGTGTGTACAGCAAGGATGATTGTGGTAAAATAAAAAAGCAAAGACTCAAATCATACAAGACGCTCCAAGCAAAACACATATCATGTGGTGAATAAAAATATAGCCTCAAGTAAAGTTACCAATAGATAAAGACGAAAGATAGGATGCCTTCCGGAGCATCCCCAAGCTTAGGCTTTTGGTTGTCCTTGAATTTTACCAAGGCATCCCAAGCTTAGGCTCTTTCCACTCATTGTTCCAAAATCCATCAAATCTTTACCCAAAAACTTGAAAACTTCACAACGCAAAACTCAACATAAAATCTCATGAGCTCCGTTAGTATATGAAAACAAACCACCACTTTAAGATACTGTAATGAAATGATTCTTTATTTATATTGGTGTTAAACCTACTGTATTACAACTTCTCTATGGTTAATACCCCCCCAATACTAGCCATAGATTCATCAAAATAAACAAACAACACACGAAATACAGAATCTGTCAAAAATGGAACAGTCTGTAGAAATGTGGAGTTTTCGAGTACTTCTTTAACTCCAAAAATTCTGAAAATTAGGACGACATAAATAATTTGTATGTTGATCTACTGCAGTTGGAATTGGTATTTTATCGCTCTCTGGTAAAAAATGAAAATTATTCTCGTGAGCGCATACTTTCTGTTTTTTTCAGCAAGATCAAACAACAATCACCCAAGAAAATCCTAAAGGCTTTACTTGGCACAACCACTAATTAAAACATAAAAAACACAATAATAACAGAGGATAGATGATTTATTTATTACTAAACTGGAACAAAAAGCAAGGAACAAAAATAAAATTGGGTTGCCTCCCAACAAGCGCTCTCGTTTAGCGCCCCTAGCTCGGCATAAAAGCAAGAATAGATCTAGGTATTGTCATCTTTGGTATGCAATCCATGAGTGGCTCTCATAATAGATTCATAAGGTAGTTTAATTTTCTTTCTAGGAAAGTGTTCCATGCCTTTCCTTAATGGAAATTGGAATCTAATATTTCCTTCTTTCATGTGAATAATTGCACCAATCGTTCTAAGGAAAGGTCTACCAAGAATAATAGGACATGAAGTATTGCAATCTATATCAAGAACAATGAAATCTACGGGAACAAAATTCCTATTTGCAACAATAATAACATCATTAATTCTTCCCATAGGTTTCTTAATGGTGGAATTCGCAAGGTGCAAATTTAAAGAACAATCATCAAATTCACGGAAACCTAATACATCACACAAAGTTTTCAGAATCGTGGAAACACTAGCACCCAAATCACATAAAGCATAGCATTCATGATCTTTGATCTTAATTTTAATAGTAGGTTCCCATTCATCATAAAATTTTCTAGGGATAGAAACTTCTAGTTCAAGCTTTTCTTCATAAGATTGCATTAAAGCATCAATAATATGTTTAGTAAAAGCCTTATTTTGATCATAAGCATGAGGAGAATTTAACACGGATTGCAACAAGGAAATACAATCTATCAAAGAGCAATTATCATAATTAAATTTCTTGAAATCCAAAATAGTGGGTTCATTGCTATGTAAAGTTTTGACCTCTTCAATCCCACTTTTATTAATTTTAGCATCAATATCTAAAAACTCCAAATCATTAGGACGCCTCTTAACTAAAGTTGACTCATCTCCAGTCCCATATCTATCAAGATTCATATTGGAAAACAAAGATTTAATAGGAGACACATCAATCACTTTTAGATCTACATCTTTATTATCATGAAAACTAGAAGAACACGCTTTCACAAAGCAATCCTTTTTAGCACGCATCCTAGCGGTTCTTTCTTTGCACTCATCAATGGAAATTCTCATGGACTTTGAGAGACTCATTGATATCATGCTTAGGTGGAATAGATCTAAGTTTCAAAGAATCAACATCAAGAGAAATTCTATCCACGTTCCTAGCCAACTCATCAGTTTTAAGCAATTTTTCTTCAATCAAAGCATTGAAATTCTTTTGCAAATTCATAAGTTCTTCAACACTAGTCTCAAAATCAGAGGGTATCTTATTAATATTTCCATAATAGTTGTTGTAGGAATTACCATAATTATTAGAGGAATTACTAGGGAATGGCCTAGATTTAAACTTTCCTCTATAAGCGTTGTTACCAAAATTGTTCCTACCAACAAAATTCACATACATAGATTAATTATTATTCTCAATCAAAGTGGACAAAGGAATATCATTAGGATCATAAGAAACACTCTTATTAGCAAACAATTTCATAAGTTCATCCATCTTTCCACTCAAAACATTAATCTCTTCAATCGCATGAACCTTTTTACTAGTGGATCTTTCAGTATGCCATTGAGAATAATTAACCATAATATTATCTAGGAGTTTAGTAGCTTCTCCTAAAGTGATTTCCATAAAAGTGCCTCCCGCGGCCGAATCTAAAAGATTTCTAGAAGCAAAATTCAATCCGGCATAAATTTTTTGTATAATCATCCATAAATTGAAACCATGTGTCAGGTAATTACGTATCATTAATTTCATCCTCTCCCAAACTTGTGCAACATGCTCATGATCAAGTTGCTTAAAATTCATAATATTGTTCCTAAGGGAGATAATTTTAGCAGGAGGAAAACACTTAGAGATAAAAGCATCTTTGCACTTATTCCATGAATCAATACTATTTTTAGGCAAAGAAAAGAGCCAAGTTTTAGCATGATCTCTAAGAGAAAACAAAAATAGCTTCAATTTAACAATATCATTATCCACATTTTTCTTCTTTTGCATATCACACAAATCAAGAAATTTGTTTAGATGGGTAGCGGCATCTTCACTAGGAAGGCCAGAAAATTGATCTTTCATGACAAGATTCAACAAAGCAGGATTAATTTCACAAGATTCAGCATCGGTAATAGGAGCAACCGAAGTGCTAAAAAATCATTGTTGTTGGTATTGGAAAAGTCACATAATTTAGTATTATCTTGAGCCATCGTGACTAACAATCAATCCAACACACAATCACACAAGAAGCAAGCGAAAAGAGGCGAACGGAAAAGGGGCAAACAGGAAAAGGGGTGAATAAAACGGCAAAGGTGAAGTGGGTGAGAGGAAAACGAGAGGCAAATGGCAAATAATGTAATGCGAGGGCGAAGAGTTTGTGATGGGTACTTGGTATGTCTTTACTTGAGCGTAGATCTCCCCGGCAACGGCACTAGAAATCCTTCTTGCTACCTCTTGAGCATGCATTGGTTTTCCCTTGAAGAGGAAAGGGTGATGCAACAAAGTTGCGTAAGTATTTACCTCAGTTTTTGAGAAGCAAGGTATCAATCCAGTAGGAGACTACACACAAGTCGCCTAGTACCCGCACAAATGCTACCTCTTGAGCACTGCGTTGGTTTTCCCTTGAAGAGGAAAGGGTGATGCAGTAAAGTAGCGTAACTATTTCCCTCAGTTTTTGAGAACCAAGGTATCAATCCAGTAGGAGATCACGCTCGAGTCCCACACACCTACACAAACAAATAAGAACCTCGCAACCAACGCGATAAAGGGGTAGTCAATCCTGTCATGGTCACTTACGAGAGTGAGATCTAATAGATATGATACGATGATATTTTTGGTATTTTATGATAAAGAGAAATAAATATGCAAAGTAAAATAAACAGCAATAGAAATAGCTAAGTGTTGGAAGATTAATATGATGGAAGATAGACCCGGGGGCCACAGGTTTCACTAGTGGCTTCTCTCAAGAGCATATATATTACATTGGGTAAACGAATTACTGTCGAGCAATTGATAGAATTGAGCATAGTTATGAGAATATCTAGGTATGGTCATGTATATAGGCATCACGTCCGTGACAAGTAGACCGAAACGATTCTGCATCTACTACTATTACTCCACACATCGACCGCTATCCAGCATGCATCTAGAGTATTAAGTTCAGAAGAACAGAGTAATGCTTTAAGTAAGATGACATGATGTAGAGGGATAAACTCATGCAATATGATATAAACCCCATCTTTTTATCCTCGATGGCAACAATACAATTCGAAGAGACTTGCAAAGATAAACCAATCATACATAAAAGAATTTAGAGGAGAATCAAATATTGTTCATAGATAATCTAGATCATAAACCCACAATTCATCGGATCTCGACAAACACACCGCAAAAGAAGATTACATCGAATAGATCTCCAAGAGAATCGAGGAGAACTTTGTACTGAGACCCAAAGAGAGAGAATAAGCCATCTAGCTAATAACTATGGACCCGAAGGTCTGAAGTAAACCACTCACACATCACCGGAGAGGCCATGGAGTTGATGTAGAGGCCCTCCATGATCAATGCCCCCTCCGGTAGAGCTCCGGAAAAGGCCCCAAGATGGGATCTCTCGGGTACAGAAGGTTGCGGCCGTGGAATTAGGTTTTTGTGGTGCTCCTAGATGTTTGGGGGGTACGTGGATATATAGGAGGAAGAAGTACATTGGTGGAGCAATGAGGGGCCCACAAGGGTGGAGGGCGCGCCTAGGGGGGTAGGCGCGCCCCCTGCCTCGTGGTCTCCTCGATTGTTTCTTGACACACACTCCAAGTCTCCTGAATCACGTTCGTTGAGAAAATCACGTTCCCGAAGGTTTCATTCCGTTTGGACTCCGTTTGATATTCCTTTTTGGCGAAACTCTAAAATAGACAAAAAACAACAATTTGGGTTGGGCCTCCGGTTAGTAGGTTAGTCCCAAAAATGATATAAAAGTGTAAAATAAAGCCCATTAACATACAAAATAGATAATATGATATCATGGAGCAATCAAAAATTATAGATACATTGGAGACCTATCAAGCATCCCCAAGCTTAATTCCCGCTCGTCCTCGAGTAGGTAAATGATAAATAAAGAATTTTTGATGTGGAATTCTTTCTAACATATTTCTCAATGTAATTTTTCTTTATTGTGGCATGAATGTTCAGATCCGAAAGATTCAAGATAAAAGTTTAATATTGACAAAAAAATAATAATACTTCAAGCATACTAACTAAGCAATTATGTCTTCTCAAAATAACATGGCCAAAGAAAGTTATCCCTACAAAATCATATAGTCTGGGTATGCTCTATCTTCACCACACAAAGTATTTAAATCATGCACAACCCCGTTGACAAGCCAAGCAATTGTTTCATACTTTTGATGTTCTCAAACTTTTTCAATCTTCAGGCAATACATGAGCGTGAGCCATGGATATAACACTATATGTGGAATAGAATCGTGGTTGTGGAGAAGACAAAAAGAAGAAGATAGTCTCACATCAACTAGGTGTATCAACGGGCTATGGAAATGCCCCTTAAAAGATATCAATGTGAGTGGGTAGGGATTGCCATGCAACAGATGCACTAGAGCTATAAGTGTATGAAAGCTCAACAAAATAACTAAGTGTGTGTGCATCCAACTTGCTTGCTCATGAAGACCTAGGGCATTTTGAGGAGGCCCATCATTGGAATATACAAGCCAAGTTCTATAATGAAAAATTCCCAATAGTATATGAAAGTGATATCATAGGAGACTCTTTATCATGAAGATCATGGTGCTACTTTGAAGCACAAGTGTGGAAAAAGGATAGTAGCATTGTCCCTTCTCTCTTTTTCTCTCATTCATTTTTTTCTTTGGGCCTTCTCTCTCTTTTTTCTCTTTGGCCTCTTTTTTTCTGTCCGGAGTCTCATCTCAACTTGTGGGGGAATCATAGTATCCATCATCCTTTCCTCACTTGGGACAATGCTCTAATAATGATGATCATCACACTTTATTTACTTACAACTTAAGAATTACAACTTGATACTTAGAACAAAATATGACTCTATGTGAATTCCTCCGGCGGTGTACCGGTATGTGGAATGATGCATGAGTGACATGTATGAAGAATTATGAATGGTGGCTTTGCCACAAATATGATGTCAACTACATGATCATGCAAGCAATATGACAATGATGAAGCGTGTCATAATAACGGAACGATGGAAAGTTGCGTGGCAATATATCTCGGAATGGCTATGGAAATGCCATAATAGGTAGGTATGGTGGATGTTTTGAGGAAGGTATATGGTGGGTTTATGGTATCGGCGAAAGTTGCGCGATACTAGAGAGGCTAGCAATGGTGGAAGGGTGAGAGTGCGTATAATCCATGGACTCAACATTAGTTATAAAGAACTCACATACTTATTGCAAAAATCTACAAGTTATCAAAGCAAAGTATTACGCGCGTGCTCCTAGGGGGATAAATTGGTAGGAAAAGACCATCGCTCGTCCCCGACCGCCACTAGTAAGGAAGACAATCAATAAATAAATGATGCTCCGACTTCATCACATAACGGTTCACCATACGTGCATGCTACGGGAATCACAAAATTTAGCACAAGTATTTCTTAAATTCACAACTACTCAACTAGCATGACTCTAATATTACCATCTCCATATCTGAAAACAATTATCAAGTATCAAACTTCTCATAGTATTCAATGCATTTCTATGAAGGTTTTTTATATTATCGCTAAAAGCAAATTTCCATGTTGTTCTAAAGGACTCTCAAAATAATATAAGTGAATCATGAGAGATCAATTATTTCTATAAAATAAAACCACCGCCGTGCTCTAAAAGGTATAAGTGAAGCACTAGAGCAAAAACTATATGGCTCAAAAGATATAAGTGAAGCACATAGAGTATTCTAATAAATTTCAAATCATGTGAGTCTCTCTCCAAAGGTGTGTACAGCAAGGATGATTGTGGTAAAATAAAAATCAAAGACTCAAACCATACAAGACGCTCCAAGCAAAACACATATCATGTGGTGAATAAAAATATAGCTCCAAGTAAAGTTACCGATTGACGAAGACGAAAGAGGGGATGCCCCAAGCTTAGGCTTTTTGGTGTCCTTGAATTTTACCTTGGGGTGCCATGGGCATCCCCAAGCTTAGGCTGTTGCCACTCCTTGTTCCATAATCCATCAAATCTTTACCCAAAACTTGAAAACTTCACAACACAAAACTCAAATCTAAAATCTCGTGAGCTCCGTTAGTGAAAGAAAACAAAACACCACTTCAAGGTACTATAATGAACTCATTCTTGGTTTATATTGGTGTTAAACCTACTATATTCCAACTTCTCTATGGTTTATAAACTCTTTAACTAGCCATAGATTCATCAAAATAAGCAAACAACACACGAAAAACAGAATCTGTCAAAAACAGAACAGTTTGTAGTAATCTCTAGCTAACGTAAACTTCTGGAACCCCAAAAATTCTAGAATAAATTTATGGACGTGAGGAATTTATCTATTAATGGTCTTAAAAATAATTAACTAAATAGCACCTTCCAAATAAAATGGCAGCAATTCTCGTGAGCGCTAAAGTTTCTGTTTTTTACAGCAAGATCAAAAAGACTTTCCCCAAGTCTTCCCAACGGTTCTACTTGGCACAAAAACTAATTAAACACAAAAAACACAACCAAAACAGAGGCTAGATAAATTATTTATTGAATAACATCAAGGAAAAATATTGGGTTGTCACCCAACAAGCGCTTTTCTTTAAAGCCTTAAAGCTAGGCATACGATTTCAACGATGCTCACATAAATGACAAGAATTGAAGCACAAAGAGAGCATCATAAAACACGTGACAAACACATCTAAGTCTAGCATACTTCGTATGCATAGGCATCTTATAGGCAAAAAAATATCAAGGCAAGCAAAAAGTAGCATATGCAAGGAAGCGGAAAGAAACAATAGCAATCTCAACATAACGAGAGGTAATTTAGTAACATGAAAATTTCTACCACCATATTTTCCTCTCTCATAATAATTACAAGTAGGATCATAATCAAATTCAACAATATAGCTATCACAAAACATATTCTTAACACGATCCACATGTATGCAAAGTTGACACTCTTCCAAAATAGTGGGATTAACATTAACTAAAGTCATGACCTCACCAAACCCACTTTCAATATTATTGCAAACATTATTATAAATCTCATATTCATCATGGGGCTTAAATAAATTTTCAAGATCAAAAGAAGAATCACCCCAATCATGATCATTGCAACAAGTAGTAGACATAGCAAAACTAGCATCCCCAAGCTTAGGGTTTTGCATATTATAAGCACAATTGACATTAATAGAATTTATACTATCAACATTGCAATCATGGTTTTTATTCAAAGATCCATCGTGAATCACTCCATAAAGTACTTCATCAAAATTTCAGATTCACGAATTTCAAGCAAAACTTCATAAAGATAATCTAGTGCACAAAACTCACTAGCAATTGGTTCATCATAATTGGATCTCTTAAAAAGATTAGCAAGCGGATGAGGATGCATAGATCTTAGTTTCTCTGTTTAGCAATAAATAAACAACTAGTCCAACCAAATGAGCAAACGAGCCAAATAAGACATGAAAGCAAACGAAAAGACGAATAGAAGAAGGGCGGATAAAACGGCAAGGGTGAAGTGGGGGAGAGGAAAACAAGAGGCAAATGGCAAATAATGTAATGCGAGGGATAAGAGTATGTGATGGGTACTTGGTATGTCTTGACTTGGCATAGATTTCCCCGGCAATGGTGCCAGAAATGGCTCGTTGCTGGGAGTCAAATCTTGACTTGACTTGGCGCGAATCTCCCCTGCAATGGCGCCAGAAATCCTTCTTGCTACCTCTTGAGCACTGCGTTGGTTTTCCCTTGAAGAGGAAAGGGTGATGCAGTAAAGTAGCGTAAGCATTTCCCTCAGTTTTTGAGAACCAAGGTATCAATCCAGTAGGAGATCACGCTTGAGTCCCACGCACCTACACAAACAAATAAGAATCTTGCAACCAACGCGATAAAGGGGTTGTCAATCCCTTCAAGGTCACTTAAGAGAGTGAGATCTGATAGATATGATAAGATAATTTTTTGGTATTTTTATGATAAAGAGAAATAAAGATGCCAAGTAAAATAAACGGCAATAGAAATAGCTAAGTATTGGAAGATTAATATGATGGAAGATAGACCCGGGGGCCATAGGTTTCACTAGTGGCTTCTCTCAAGAGCATAAGTATTACGGTGGGTAAACGAATTACTGTCAAGCAATTGATAGAATTGAGCATAGTTATGAGAATATCTAGGTATGGTCATGTATATAGGCATCACGTCCGTGACAAGTAGACCGAAACGATTCTGCATCTACTACTATTACTCCAAAAATCAACCACTATCCAGCATGCATCTAGAGTATTAAGTTCATAAGAAAAGAGTAATGCTTTAAGTAAGATGACATGATGTAGAGGGATAAACTCATGCAATATGATATAAACCCCATCTTTTTATCCTCGATGGCAACAATACAATACGTGTCATTTCCCTTTCTGTCACTGGGATCGAGCACCGCAAGATTGAACCCAAAGCTAAGCACTTCTCCCATTGCAAGAAAGATCAATCTAGTAGGCCAAACCAAACTGATAATTCAAAGAGACTTGCAAAGATAAACCAATCATACATAAAAGAATTTTGAGGAGAATCAAGTATTGTTCATAGATTATCTGGATCATAAACCCTCGGATCTCGACAAACACACTGCAAAAGAAGATTACATCGAATAGATCTCCAAGAGAATCGAGGAGAACTTTGTATTGAGATCCAAAGAGAGAGAAGAAGCCATCTAGCTAATAACTATAGACCCGAAGGTCTAAAGTAAACTACTCACACATCACAGGAGAGGCCATGGAGTTGATTTAGAGGCCCTCCGTGATCAATGCCCCCTCCGACGGAGCTTCGGAAAAGGCTCCAAGATGGGATCTCTCGAGTAAAGAAGGTTGCGGCGGTGAAATTAGGTTGTCGTGGTGCTCCTGGATGTTTGGGGGGTACGTGGATATATATAGGAGGAAGAAGTACGTCGGTGGAGCAATGAGGGGCCCACAAGGGTGGAGGGCGTGCCCAGGGGGGTAGGCGCGCGCCCTGCCTTGTGGCCTCCTTGGTTGTTTCTTCACTCACACTCCAAGTCTCCTGGATCACGTTCGTTGAGAAAATCACATTCTTGAAGGTTTCATTCTGTTTGGACTCTGTTTGATATTCGTTTTCGGCGGAACTCTAAAATAGGCCAAAAATAGCAATTTGGGCTGGGCCTCCGGTTAGTAGGTTAGTCCCAAAAATGATATAAAAGTGTAAAATAAAGCCCATTAACATCCAAAATAGATAATATAATAGCGTGGAGTAATCAAAAATTATAGATATGTTGGATACGTATCAACAAACAATCAAGAACCTCGCAACCAACGCGATAAAGAGGTTGTCAACCCCTTCACGGTCACTTGCAAAAGTGAGATTTGATAAAGATAATAAGATAATTTTTTTGGTATTTTTGTTGTATAGATTGTAAAGTAAGGATTGCAAAATAAAATAAATAGTAAACTAGAATTGTAGATCGGAAACTTATATGATATAAAATAGACCCAGGGGCCATAGGTTTCACTAGTGGCTTCTCTCATGATAGCATGTATTACGGTGGATGAACAAATTACTGCTGAGCAATTGATAGAAGAGCGCATAGTTATGAGAATATCTAGGCATGATTATGAAATATTACTCCACACATTGACCGCTATCCAGCATGCATATAGTGTATTAAGTTCATAAGAACAGAGTAATGCTTTAGGCAGGATCACATGATGTAGAGGGATAAACTCATGCAATATGATATAAACCCCATCTTTTTATCCTCGATGGCAACAATACAATACGTGCCTTGCTGCCCCTACTGTCACTGGGAAAGTACACCGCAAGATTGAACCCAAAGCTAAGCACTTCTCCCATTGCAAGAAAGATCAATCTAGTAGGCCAAACTAAATCGATAATTCAAAGATACTTGCAAAGATATCAAAACATGCATATAAGAATTCATAGAAGAACCAAATATTGTTCATAGATAAACTTGATCATAAATCCACAATTCATCAGATCTCGGCAAACACACTACAAAAGAATATTACATCGAATAGATCTCCAAGAACATCAAGGAGAACTTTGTATTGAAGATCAAAGAGAGAGAAGAAGCCATCTAGCTAATAACTATGGACCCGAAGGTCTGTGGTAAACTACTCACACATCATCAGAGAGGCTATGGTGTTGATGTAGAAGCCCTCCATGGTCGATTCCCCCCCTGGCAGATCGCCGGAAAAGGTCCCCAGATGGGATATCACGGGTACAGAAGGTTGCGGCGGTGGAAAAGTGGTTTCGTGGCTCCCCTGGATGTTTTTAGGGTATAAGAGTTATATAGGCGAAAGAAGCATGTCGGTGGAGCTACGGGGGGCCCATGAGGGGGCGCCCTCCTACCTCGTGGCCACCTCATTGCATCGCTGACTTCCACTCCAAGTCTCCTGGATTGTGTTTGTTCCAAGAAAGATCCTCGCGAAGGTTTCATTCCGTTCGGATTCCGTTTGATATTCCTTTTTTGTGACACACTGAAATAGGCAAAAAAACAGAAACTGGCACTAGGCCTCCGGTTAATAGGTTAGTCCCAAAAATAATATAAAAGTGCATATTAAAGCCCATTAAACATCCAAAATTGATAATATAATATCATGGAACAATAAAAAATTATAGATACGTTGGAGACGTATCATTGTCTCCTACATTGGTTAGGTGTCACTTGGGAGCCTCCGTCAAGATTGTGGAATTGAACCAAGGAGTTTGTAAGGGCAAGGAGATCACCTACTTCGTGAAGATCTACCCAAGTGAGGCAAGTCCTTCGTGGGCGATGGCCATGGTGGGATAGACAAGGTGGCTTCTTCATGGACCCTTCATCGGTGGAGCCCTCCGTGGACTCGCGTAGCCATTACCCTTCATGGGTTGAAGTCTCCATCAACGTGGATGTACAATAGCACCACCTATTGGAAAGACGCCAAAAATCTATGTGTCTACATTGCGTTTGCTACCTCCAAACTCCTCCACTTTACCTTCATATGCAATGGTTCACATTCCGTTGCTATACTCTTAGACTTGCATGTGTAGGTTGATTGCTTGGCTTGTGATAAATTGCTAAAAATCTGCCAAGACTTAAAATTGGCAAAAGGCTAGATTTTTATTTTGTCAAGTAGTCTAATCACCCCCCTCTAGACATACTTTTGATCCTACAAGTGGTATCAGAGAATTGGTCTCCATTTGCCTTGATTTCCATAGATTTGGTGATCATAGCCTTGGTTTCACAACCTAGGAGAGTATGGTATCTAGCGAGGGAAATTACCACTGCAGAGGTCCTTACTTTGATGGTACTAATTTTGCTAGTTGGAAGCATAAGATGAAAATTCATATTCTTGGACATAACCCCGCCGTTTGGGCTATTGTGTGTATTGGCTTGCAGGGTGAATTCTTTGATGGGAGAGAACCGAACCGTGAAGCTACCGCAGAAGAGTTGAAGATGCTGCAATACAATGCTCAAGCTTGCGATATCCTGTTCAAAGGATTGTGCCCCGAAGAATTCAACAAAATTAGTGGTCTTGAGAATGCAAAGGAAATTTAGAATACTTTGATTGGTATGCACGAAGGTACCGACTCCGTCAAGGAGTCCAAATTGGATGTGCTTCACAGTCAGCTTGACAAGTTCAAAATGAAGGATGGTGAAGGTGTCGCTGAAATGTACTCTAGGCTTGCTCTCATCACAAATGAGATTGCCGGCTTATGAAGTGAAGAGATGACCGATAGATTCATCATCAAGAAGATCCTAAGTTCCTTGGATTGAAAATATGATATCGTGTGCACATTGATCCAAATGCTGCCCAACTACAAAGATCTCAAGCCAACAGAAGTCATTGGAAGAATTGTTGCTCATGAGACGTCACTCAAGGATAAAGAAGAGCTTCACAACAAGTCAAGTGGCGCTTACAAAGCCTCATGTGATGCTCCTACATCATCAAGTGAGAAACAAGTCTTCAATGAGGAATTGAGCCTAATGGTGAAGAATTTCAACGAGTTCTACAAGAGTAGAAGCAAGGAAAGAAGTTCCAAGTCATGGTCCTTGTCGGTGTACAAAAGTAGGGGCTCTTCTTTTGACCCCTTTACTTGTGCACGGGCAGTCAGAGCCACGCGCCACGGTCACACTTAGCAGGGTAGAGGAGGGAAGCCGGAGAGAAGCCACAACCAAGGCAATGCCAAGACCAAAAACGCAGGAGAGCAAGAGGGCGAGGTGGACTCCCTCGGCAAGATCCTTGCTGAGGCAGCCTCCGCAGCCCCGGCAAGAGCCTTGCCGGGGCAACTTGCCCGATGCGAGCGGAGCAAGCCACCCTTGAACCGACAGGCTCCAACCCAACCAACTACATTGGAACCAAGGGGGATTCGGCTCTTTTGGGCAAGTTGCACCCCGTAGCTAGCTCAAGAACACAAGAACACTCAAATACATCCACCAAAGCAGGACTAGGGTATTACGCATCTTCGCGGCCCGAACCTGGGTAAACGATCCATGTGCTTCCTGTCAGTCCCACTCTTTGCACAACCTCGTGCTCACCAACCGTAGAAGGGATCCCAGTGACCCCATAGGTGTTGTTTCCATCGACAGTCCTACAATGACAAAAGATCTTCTAGTCATGAGCGTAATTGCTACAATTGTGGAAGACCTGAACACTACTCCAACGAGTGTACAGCTCCCTACAAAAGAAGAGAAGACTCACCTAAAAGGAGAAGTAGAAGATAAGAATCACCTCCAAGAGAGAGAAGGAGTAGGGATGATCGTTATGAACGAAGAACCTCTCATAGAAGTAATGATTTAGAAAGGAAGGACACGTCATCAAGGAGCTACACAAAATGAAGACATCAAGCTCACGTTGGTGAATGGGTATCCAACTCCGACTCCAACCATCACTCCGAGAGAAGTTATCACTCCGACTCAGAATATACTCAAGATGAAGGTGTTGCCGGTCTAACACTTGTGTCGACCAACTCCTATGACATATTTGACTCACCAAATGAAGGAATTGGAAGATGCTTCATGGATAAAGGCCCAAAGGTATCACACCCTGAGTATGTTGATTTCAATAGCGATGAAGATGATTTGCTAGGTGATGATGATTTACTTGTTGACAACTCTAGTGATGAAAACTATGATGAACTTGCTATTAATCATGCTAATCAAGATAAAATGAATGACGATGATAAGAAGGAGATTGAGCGTCTAACTACAGAACTAAACACTCTTAAGTTAGCTCATGAAACTACCTTGGAAGATCATCAAGAGCTTTTAAAGACTCATGAGAACCTACACTTTGAAAAGCTCAAACTTGAGCAAGCGCATGGGTTCTTAAAGGCAATCAATGATGATCTTCATAAGGGAAGTTCTTCTTACATTGCCAAGCATTTACTCTTGTCTACTTACATGCCACAAGTAAAATCTAACAAACAAGAGCAAGAAAGATTCTTCTTCTAGTAGTAACAATAATCATGTTATATCCAATGTTGTTGCTACTAGTAGTTCTCTTGATTCCACTAATGATTCTCTTAGTCAAGTTACACTTGAGCAAGAAAATAGCTTATTGAAGGGAATTATAGAGAAAGGTGTTTATAAGAGCCTTGCTGTAAGTAAGCAATTTGACGAAATTGTATGCAAGCAAGGAAGGCACCGGAAGAATCAAGGTGTTGGTTTTGAACGAAAGTTCAATGCCAATGGACTTGAGTGGGAAGAAGATCAATACCCCAAGACGAAGTTTGTTCCTCAACAAGAGAATTATGATCCTACTTCTTTCAAGGGGACACAAGCTCAAGATGATCTTCCACCACAAGACCACAAGCAAAAAGGCAAGGATAAGCTTCGAGAGGAGATTGATGCATTTGAAGAAGCTCCCAAGGCCTTGGTCAAGTGGGTTCCCAAGACTACATCAAGCTGTACCACATCAAGTACGAGTACAACTCCAAGGATTCCCATCAAATTGATGTGGATCCTGAAGAAGAAGAACTAGAGATTTCTTGAGGGTGACTCCACCAACATACTTCACTCATATCATTTTGGTGAGAACAAGTGCAAACAACTTTCACATCTTGCACTAGTTCAAGGAGTCACAAACCCTCTTGTTGGTAAGACAAGGGACAAGGTAACCTAATGCTTTCATGGACATCATCTTGTGTGAACTTCACTCTATGTCTATGGATATCCTTGTTTGTTCCTTGTCGGACTAACCCGTCTAGGTATTGAAAGTGCAACTCACTCCAATGGATTTCTCCAAATGATCTACATCAACATTGAGCATCCACATCTTCAACATCTACATGAAGTCATCATCGATAAAACCCAAGGTTAGTTCATCCCTCTTAGGGGGGATATCACATCTAGGCGGAGCTTTACTTTAAGTATTGAGCTAAAACAACTCTAATGGTGTGAACACAACAGTGCTTTATGTAAAAGTGGCAACCCCACTTGTGCTCAAACGATGAGTATGACCTATGATCAAATGTTCTCATTTGATTCCTAAGCCAATATACTCATATATAGATGACCTACTCATCGCTAATTGCTTGTTAGATGCTAGAGTGTTTGTGCATTCTTTGTCACATATTTCATTTGCCATTTTATTGTGTGAGCATGTTGATTGCATACTTTTATCATTTGAGGACATCAATTTGTTGCTTTGATTGTTTGGATATTTTTATTTTGCCAAATGGATGGAAAAGAATGCCTAAGAACTTCCTCTAGCAAATCGGTGTGATCGAGTTTAACTCTCAGTGAAACCCTAGCAATCTTGGAGTCACCGAACTATGTCTCGGTCTGACCAATTCCACTAGTTTAGACTCCAAAAGTTGCTTCGATGTCACCGAGTTTAACAAATCGGTAGCTCTGAAATGCTTTCTGTGGAAAACTAAAACTAATTTTTTGGCTCATCTGTTTTGCAAAACCTCTGCGCTTTGTGATGCTCATCCACTCTATCTCATCTATAACTATTCACAGGGTCAACTATCAGTTTGCAGTGCTAGAATGTCTGATCAGAGTGATAGCCAGAACATCTTAGAAGAGCAGGTGAATCTGAGTGAGGGCACTAGTCCCTCTGGTAGTTATGATGAAGGCAACAGAAGTACTCCTAGCAACCTGTCTAAGGCTGCTACTAGGCATAGGAGGAAGAGGAATTCTGATTCTGAAGATGAGGACTATGTAGGTGTTGAGGAGGAGGTCAGCTCCCAGAAAAAGGTTGTCAAGAAAGAATTTGGCACAACTGCATCTACAAAGCCTGGATTGAACAAGAAGGCTCCTGCAAATAGGGTGCCCATGTCAAAGGCCAGAGCCTCCACTCTTTAAACTTCCAAATCATCTGGTGGAGAGGCTGATGGTGAGGGAAGAAGAGGAACGAAAGGGTCAAGAGGACTATGGCCAAAGTTATTGGGAAACCCTCAATGATGATTCAGTCTGATGAAGAAGAGGAAGAGGAAGAGGATGCTGCACCAGCACCTAAAGCTCCAAAGCTGATGGGGGATGCCATCATGTCTGGGGCTACTCCTTCAAAGCCCAAGACTGCCCCCAAAACTTCTGCTCCAACCCCCAAGACTGCACCAAAGAGGAGCACAAGGAATATACCAGCTGCTGAGAAGAACAAGGCCCAGTGCCTGAGATTGAAGAAGAAGAAGATGCTAAAGCCCAAGTTCTTAGGAAGCTCAAGCCCAATATCCTTGACCATGATGACAACCATCCACTGGCAAAAAATATGAAAATCAGAAAGGATGCAGGTCTCAGATTATGGAGGGAATCAGATCCATATGATGTGAGGAGATGGATTGTTGTGGATTATAGGTTTCACACCAAGGAGCAGCAGGACTTCTATGAGACTATTCTGCTAGATAAGAAGCCTATTGTCTGTGATATGAAGTGGGCAGACTGGAAATATATTGACAACAATGAAGACCACTTCCCAGGAGTGCATCAGCGCTTCAAACTATGTGGAGTAGACACTTTTGTGGGTCAAAAACTCACCAAGTGGAATGATGAGCTCATTATGCAATTCTATTCCACAACCCATTTCTATCCTGATGGAAGGATTGTTTGGATGTCTGAAGGTACGAGGTACCAATCAATAGTTGCTGAATGGGCCAAGCTGATAAATGCCCCTGCAGAGCATGAAGATGGCATAGATGTCTATGCCAAGAAGAAGAAAGACCACAACTCCATGGCTAACATGTATAAGGAGATTCCTGACAAAGCTTTGGAGACTCACAAGATGGGCTCTGTATATTATCTGTTGTCTGGACTGACCACCATCAACACTATCTTGAGGCACACCTTGTTGCCCAAATCAGGAGATCATAGGATGATCAGAGGCTATTCTATAAACTTGTTGCAGTTGTTTGATGTGTCCCAGAAGTTCAAAGTGACGAGTCTAATTGTTGACACAATCAAAAGGACAGCTACAGATCAGAAGAGATCTTGTGGGTATGCTCCACACATCCAGATGCTCATCAACTCCAAGATGGGCACATGCACATACTTATTGGACAAGGACCATCTTCCCTTGAGGCCTGACTTTGAGGACAACACAGTTGTCATGAATGATGAAGATCCCACATCTATAGAGTCTAAAGAGAAGAGGGAGAAAGCAAAGGCTGAGAAGGCAACCAAGATGCCAAGTGTTGAAGAGGCTTCACAAGTGTTTCTCAAGTCTAAGCAAGATCAACTTGGATATCTTATTCAAGCAACTTTGTGGATTGAGAAAGGATTGGCCACCCTGACTCAGAATCAAGAGAGCCCAGAGAGGATCATTCAGACAAAATTCTATGATCTTGACTTGAAGGTGATAGAGATGCAGATAGCTGTTGAGCAGCTCCAGGAAGAAGCTGAGGAGAAGAAAGGGAAAGCTACCATAGATGCCTTTCAGAGAGTGCCTAGGGCAAGGAGATCTGCATCAGTGCATGTGATAGACACAAGAGCTACTACATCAGCACCTGCAGCTACAACATCAGTAGCTCCTCCAGTTGCCACTCCACCAGCTCCAACAACTTCAACAGATGCATTAGTCCTTGGAGTCCTCTCAACGCCACCTCCCGAAGATCAAGCCTAGAGAGACGCATAACAGTATGCATTTTTGAGCTTTTTGGTAACTTGTTGCTAAAGGGGGATAAAGTGTATAGATCATAGGCTTCGAGAGAGAGAGAGAGCTTGCTTCTTTTTGCTATCTCTTTTGCTACTTGGTTGATACTTATTTGCGTGCTTGCTTGGATGATACTTTATGTGTGTGTGAGATACTTGTATGGTCATGTGTTTGATCATATCATACTTATGCTTGTGCTTGAATGATGCTACTATTTATCTCTTATGTATGATCATTCACTTTGCCTTGGTGATGAGTGCATATTTCATATTCTATCATTTTGAGCGCTCCAGCAAGATGTATGTGACATGGAAGAGTAACCCGTGATCCTAATCGATTGTGCATGTTCATTCAAAAGCAAATTTTATATAATGCACAAATTTATGGGGACCTCTTGTTTATCATATACTTCTCAATAGACGATATATTTCAATCTTATTATCATTTGTCGAAGCTTTGATCTATATGTTGTCATCAATTACCAAAAAGGGGGAGATTGAAAGTGCAACTATTCCTGGGTTGTTTTGGTAATTCCTAACAACATATAGCTCATTGAAGTAATGCTTTTTCAGGATGATCATTTGAGAAAGTTCAGTGATTGGCATGGCATGGACTAGGAATATGGACCCCTCAAAATGCTAAGGACACATATTGGCTCAAGCTCAAGACTCTACATTTTCATTTTAGTGATCCAAGATCACATTGAGTCCATAGGAAAAGCCAATACTATTAAAAGGGAATGAGGTGTTGCTTAATGGCTTGCTTGCTCAAAATGCTTAGTGATATGCTCCAAAGCCCTTGAGGGAGTCCTGGATTAGGGGGTCTCCGGACAGCCGGACTATATCCTTTGGCTGGACTGTTGGACAATGAAGATACAAGATTGAAGACTTCGTCTCGTGTCCGGATGTGACTCTACTTGGCGTGGAAGGAAATCTAGGCAATACGGATATGTATATCTCCTCTTTTGTAACTGACCTTGTGTAACCCTAGCCCTTTCTAGTGTCTATATAAACCGGAGGGTTTTAGTCCGTAGGACAACAGACAATCATACCATAGGCTAGCTTCTAGGGTTTAGCCTCTCTGATCTCTTGGTAGATCTACTCTTGTACTACCCATATCATCAATTTTAATCAAGCAGGACGTAGGGTTTTACCTCCATCAAGAGGGCCCGAATCTGGGTAAAACATCGTGTTCCCTACCTCCTATTACCATCTGCCTTAGACGCACAGTTCGGGACCCCCTACCCGAGATCCGCCCGTTTTGACACCGACATTGGTGCTTTCATTGAGAGTTCCTCTGTGTCGTCGCCATTAGGCTTGATGGCTCCTTCTATCATCGATAGCGATGCAGTCTAGGGTGAGACTTTTCTCCCCGGACAGATCTTTGTGTTCGGCGGCTTCGCACTGTGGGCCAACTCGCTTAGCCATCTGGAGCAGATCGAAAGTTACGCCCCTGGCCACCAGGTCAGGTTTGGAAGCTTAAACTACACGGCCGATATCCGCGGAGACTTGATCTTCGATGGATTCGAGCCCCTGCCTTGTGCGTCACGCGGTCACGATGAGTATGATTTAGTTCTGCCATCGGACAGTGTTCAAGAAATCACACCGGCAGCCGCTCCGACCCTTAATTCGGAGCCAGTTGCGCCTCCCATGGACGGGTGGATAGACACCGCCACAGAGGCCGCATCCCCAACGGCGATCGAGCCGAATATCGATCTTACCCTTCATGAGAGCCGTGTTGTTAAACTGTCGGATACTTCTCCGGCCACGGACTCCAAACCGCCTGCGCCCGTTCCTATCGAATCTGGTTGGGCGCCGATCATGGAGTTTACCTCTGCGGATATCTTTCAGCACTCGCCCTTCGGCAACATACTGAATTCATTAAAGTCTCTCTCCTTATCAGGAGAGTCCTGGCCGAAATATGTCCGGCAGGATTGGGATGCGGATGACGAAGAAATTCGCTGCCCACCCACCACCCACTTAGTAGCCACTGTCGATGACTTAACCGACATGCTCGACTCTAACTCTGAAGACATCCACGGTATGGACGACGATGCAGGAGACGAACAGGAACCACTGCCCACGGGGCACTGGACGCCCACTTCATCACATGACGTATACATGGTGGACACACCAAAAGAAGACGACGACGAGGAACGAAAGGATGCAACGAAGGGTTGTCCCCTCGAGAAGCAGTCAAAGCAGCGACGTAGCGCCGCTCCAAATCCCGCCTCGGCAGAAACAACGATCATATAGACCCGGCGTTGGAGCAGGGTGAACCATCGCTGGACCACGGCAACACGGAGAATCAAACCGAACAACCCAACTCCGTCAAAGATAATAGTCCAGATGACATCACACCGGACAGACACCCGGAGCAACAGAATGCCCATCAAAGGCTCGTTGCCACCGCGAGGAGTCTAAAAAAGCAGAAGCAAAGGCTCAAGGCTGCGCAAGACACACTCAGAATTAGATGGAGTAAAGTGCTCAAGACAGCAGCGAAGTACGGCAGTAATCACCCCACCAAGAGCTACCCGAAGCAGAAGTTGCTACCTGAATTCAATGAGGAGGCCTTAGGTCCCCCACAACCAAAAATTAAAACGGCCATCTGGCCGGATAGACGACCTCACGGCCAACATAGAGCGGCAAACAACGCTGCAAGTAAGCCAATACGCGATCCACGCGAGGGCTCGCATCAAAAGGACGACGCAACCAGATCCATCTATGGACCACGCAAGCGCGCTCCAGCATACGATGCAACACAACAAACATCCGAACAACGCGGTACACCAGATACAGGGGTGCCGCACACCCCCTATGTTTCATCGACGAGGTGCTGGACCATGAATTTCCAGAGGGATTCAAACCCGTAAACATAGAGGCATACGACGGAACAACAGACCCAGGGGTATGGATTGAGGACTATATCCTCCATATCCATATGGCTCAAGGAGATGATCTCCGGGCCATTAAGTATTTACCACTCAAACTCAAAGGGCCAGCTCGGCATTGGCTTAAAAGCCTCCCCGAAAGCTCCATTGGAAGCTGGGAAGAGCTCAAAGACGCTTTTAGGGAAAATTTTCAAGGGACTTATGTCCGACCTCCGGACATGGACGATTTGAGTCATATAACTCAACATCCCGGAGAGTCAGCCCGAAAGCTTTGGAACAGGTTTCTTACTAAAAAGAACCAAATAGTCGATTGTCCGGACGCCGAAGCCTTGGCAGCTTTTAAGCATAGCGTCCGTGAAAAATGGCTTGCCAGACACCTCGGCCAAGAAAAGCCGAGAACAATGGCAGCATTAACAAGCCTCATGACCCGTTTTTGCGCGGGTGAGGATAGCTGGCTAGCCAGATGCAGCACCAGCGACCCAAGTACATCCGACATTAGAGACGGAAATGGGAAATCACGACGCAACAAAAATAATACACGCCGGAATAAAGAAGATAGCCTGAAGAGCACGACAGTAAACGCCGGATTCAGAAGCTCTTGGCCAGGTCAGCAAAAGCCGCCCTCTAAAGGCAGTAGAGACGAACTGTCCAGCTTAAACAAAATTCTGGACCAAATATGTCAGATCCATAGCACCCCTGGTAAACATGCTAATCATACCCACAGAGAATGTTGGGTCTTCAAGCAGTCCGGCAAGCTCAACGTCGTACACAAGGGGGAGGATACACCAAGCGAAGACGAGGATGAGCCTCTCAAGCAAGACACTGGTGAACAAAAGAAATTTCCACCAGAAGTGAAAACAGTGAACGTGTTACACGTGATCAAGGGGAGAAACAAATCGGCACTCCCAGAGAAATATGCCCAAGGGCCTATCACCGCGGAGTCCTGTCACTGGTCGTCTCAACCGATCACGTTCGACCATCGGGATTACCCAGCAAGTATCCCGCGTGCAGGATGGGCTGCCTTGGTATTAGACCCAATAATTGACGGATACCATTTCACATGAGTCCTGATGGACGGTGGCGGCAGTCTAAACCTGATATATCAGGACACAATCCGCAAAATGGGGATAGACCCAATGAAAATTTTCCACAACAATACTACCTTTAAAGGAGTAACGCCAGGCCCAGGGGCTCATTGCACGGGCTCCCTGCTACTAGAGGTTATATTCGGCTTCCCCGATAACTTCCGTAGCGAAAATTTAACATTCCACATTGCTCCGTTCCAAAGTGGCTATCAAGCACTACTTGGACGCGAAGCTTTCGCTCGCTTTTATGCAATACCGCATTACGCTTCCCTCAGGCTTAAGATGCCCGGTCCACGTGGCATCATTACAGTGAATGGAAATATTGAGGGATCCTTGCGCCGAAGAGAGTGCGACTGCCTTGGCAGCCGCACACTAAAAACGGCCTCACCAACTAAAGCATTTGATAGGTCGTCAAGACCACGGACACGGTTAGATGAGTCCGACGCAGCTATATGTAATTCACACAGGTTTGATAGGCCACACCCCTATTACAAATACAGGGGGCTCAACGTGCACAGACAAGTGGCAATTTTTACTCATCTTGAATTGTACATGGTTTCTTTAAACCTACCTTTTTGCATGACAAATTTTCACCTAAGTTTCTCTCTTTTACAGATGACCATCGTGCTACACCCGTCCAGGATACGGCACAACGGAGACACAGGCGCAGACGTGCAGCAGGGACCCGTTCCAAGGATTCTTTTTAGATTAAGACCCTGCGTAAACCTTTTTTACTGTCTCTTGTTGATACACATCCCTCGGATTCTCAGTACAATTGAGAAGGATGTTGGCGTCTTGGCATGTGGCCACGTCAGAATAATGCACGTACCTGGACACCAGGGGCTTCTTACAAAGGGAACTGTTTAGGCCCGATTTACACCATAAAGACCGAATAACTTAGGGAGTGTTCAGCGTCGCAAGTTTGGCCTTATATGCATCAGCTCCGAATCATGTCTTTGGTCAAATGTTGGGTTTGCCCGGCTCCTGTGTTTTTCTACCTTACGTTCCACTCTATCGGCTACGGCGGCACCAGGAGAACTGCTGCGATTGTGCCCTGGTTCATCTGGACGAGCACCTCAGTAGAGAAAGCCGAAAACTGACTGTCATGATATAGTGTGAGACTGGTCAACCACTCGATGACCTATCGGAATGTTAGAATTCCTCCGCCTTAATGAAGGGCCGTTTCCCGGCCAGGCATGTACGCACCCTGAATTCGGATGAGTGCGGAGCCACCAGGGGCTATATAATAGCCCCACTGTCAAACTCCTATGGCTAAGTGAAAGTGTTAAAGCATTATAGTCCGGTTGCCTAGTTCGCTGCGCTATCACCTCCTTATTAGGACCAAGACGTTGGATTAAGTGTGAATACGCATCTTCTGCGAACACCCCCGCATTATATGCGTGGGGGCTGAAGCCAACGACTGCAATCTTTTAGGTTATACGCATGTATACATAAACAGCCGCACATGAGGCATCATATTACTTTCGGGCAAAAGTATAAATACAGCCTTGATAAATTTCATTAAAACATTGTTCTTACAATGGGAATACATGTCACTCAAACATAATACTCTTCGAGCACTGGGCCTCTATCAAACGAGCACCCTCAAGAACTTCTTCAAAATAGTGCTCGACAGCCACTCAGCCTATATGGCCGAACCCTGCACCGCAATAGTGGTAGCATCCATCTCCGCCCAGTATGCTTTGACACGGGCAAGGGCCATCCGCGAGCCTTCTATACACGTCGACCTCTTGATTGCATTAATGCACGACACCGCTCCAAGGAACTGTTGCACTAAGCTGAAATAGCTGTTCGGCTTCGGTTTTTCCGGCCACAGATGATCTACGACGGACCTCATGGCGAGTCCGGACAATCTATTGAGTTCGGCCCATTCGGCTAGCCGATCAGTCAAGGGAAGCGGACGCTCTGGAATGTTAAATTGCGACCAGAATAGCTTGTCCACTTCACGATCTGTCTGATCTCGGAAGTATTCGGCCGCATCGACAGCACTCGCCGTCAAATCTAGATATGTGTCTGCCGAACTCCACAGCCGATCCAGAGGGGCATACCGCGGATCTCCGAACTTCCTTCGCAGCAAAAAGGGCTTCCCAGCCACAATATCACCAGCTTCACGCAGCTCTTCCTTCTTTGCCCTCATGGCAGAGCGGGTGTCTTTGGCCGCCATCGTGGCCTTTTCGAGGTCCGTCGCCTTTGCTTGGTTTTCTTCTTCAAGGAACCGGCAACGGTCGGCAGTGTCTTTTAACTTTACAGCCATCTTGGCCATCTTTTCTTTGCTCTCGCAATGCGCGGCCTTCTCGGCGCTTAACTCTTTGGCTGCCTTTAAAGCGGCCGCATTACTAATCCTTGTTTGTTAGTTGGCTCGGGCGAGTTCGGCCCGAAGGGTCTCCACGGCGGCAACTCCATCTGCAGTCACAACATATTAAAGATACTAGCATCATGCTGCTCTTACTATGTGACATTGACCAGAAAAACATTACACCCTGTGCCTCGTCAAGCCGCTTGTTAACAAGCTCGATGTCGGCATCTGCCGCATCCAGTTGCCGCTTTAGTTCAGCAAACTCATTAGTCCGGCCAGCCACCGGAGCTCCCATCACCTGCGCATAAAGCGCTATGGTTATTACCTAGGACTACCATCCTCCGTTCGCCGCCGTTCTCGACGACGACCAGAGTCTCAGGGGCTACTATCTACACAGGGCACACCTAAAAATGTGCGGTACTATCAAAAAGTATATCATTTCACGTATCTTCAGAGGCAGTCCTCTTCCTTCCCCGAAGCGAGAGAAGGTCAGATTCTTCCCCTTGGTTATCCTCCTTCACGGAGGCACTCATTCCCTCGGTTGGAATTGGTAGCGATGGGGGCCCGCTTTCGACCTCATTATTCTCCCTTTATCTTCCTTTGAGGGCTCCGGGCAAGGTGCTAGCTCGAGCATCTTTTCCAGTACCGGATTATCCAAACCCTCAGGAAGGGGGGCCGAACACCAAATCATCTTTGCCCTTGTTAGCCAGTCCTGGTCAAAGAGCGATTTCTCAGAATGACGTCATGGTAAATGAAAGACGGTGTGTTCGGCTAAAGGATTACTTACTTGGTCGGCGATACGGTTGCTGCTCAGGCCCACATCCTCGGTAGTATCCGGACACTCTATTTGGGGTCCGAAGAATGATTTGTACATCTCCTCGTGCGTTAGGCTGAGGAAATTCTGAATAGTGCGCGGCCCTTCTGGGTTGAACTCCCACACACGGAGGGGCCGGCGTTTGCAAGGCTGGACTCGACGAACCAGTATGACTTGCACCACCGTAACCAGACTGAAATCTCCTTCGAAGAGATCTTGAATGCGGCTCTGCAGTATAGGCATGTCCTTGGCTGGACCCCAGCTCAGTCCTCTGCTAATCCATGACATCAGTTGTGGTGGATGGCCGAGCGGAAAGCAGGGGCAGCCACCCACTTGGCACTTCTAGGAGCTGTGATGTAAAACCACTCCCATTGCCACAATCCGGACACCTCTGGAAAGGAACCTTTTGGCCACGAAGCTCATGCTATCTTGCTTATTAATGCGCCTCCGCACGCTGCATACTGCCCCTCGACCATCTTCGGCTTCACGTCAAAGGTCTTGAGCCACAGGACGAAGCGAGGGGTAATGCAGAGGAAGGCCTCACATACGACAATAAATGCCGAGATGTGGAGAAAGGAGTCTGGGGCTAGATCGTGGAAATCTAGCCCGTAATAGAACATCAAACCCCTAACGAAGGGATCCAGAGTGAGGCCTAGACCTCGGAGGAAGTGGGAGACGAACACAACACTCTCGTCTGGTTTGGGAGTAGGGATGACCTGCCCTCGGGTGGGCAGCCTAAGCGAAATTTGACGTGAAGGGCATCTGTCCTCCCTCAACTTCTTGATATCCTCCTCTGTAATGGAGGAGGGCATCCACCGGCCTTGAAGGCTAGATCCGGACATGATTGAAGGTCCGAAGCGCCTGACCTGGGCTTTGGGTGTTAGAACTCGAGGCGGGGGAAGGATTCGATTGAGCACGGGAGGGAAAAAAAGTAAAAGCCTTGTCCCTTTATAAAGAGGGTGAATATCAAGCGTCCTCTCCGTAGCCGTTTGGGACTTGGCTATAATCTAGGAGCCCTAGACACGGTTGGGTTACCCACGACCGTATTGATGAGAATCCCGTAATTAGGGGAACACGATCTCTGCTTTGACAAGATGTGTCAAGAAACCGCCTCGCGTTGTGTGTGGAGCTGGTTGAAGAAAAACGGTTCGAATAAGCACCGAGCCATGGCATGATGTCATGTTGCCAAAACGTGTCAGCAGATTAAGATTTGTGGAAATATTATTCTCTCTACGATGGTATGTGGAACTTATTTTGCAGGGTCGAACACTATCCTTGTATTCAAATTCTTCTGTGATGTGTTTGGAGGAGGAAACCGCCTTGCAATGCCGAAGACAATACTGCGCGACAGACTCATCGTCATTGAAAGCCTGGTTCAGGGGCTACTAAGGGAGTCCTAGATTAGGGGGTCTCCGGACAGCCGGACTATATCCTTTGGCCGGACTGTTGGACTATGAAGATACAAGATTGAAGACTTCGTATTGTGTCCGGATGGGACTCTACTTGGCATGGAAGGTAAGCTAGGCAATACGGATATGTATATCTCCTTTTTTGTAACCGAACTTGTGTAACCCTAGCCCTTTCCGGTGTCTATATAAACCGGAGGGTTTTAGTCCGTAGGACAACAGACAATCATACCATAGGCTAGCTTCTAGGGTTTAGCCTCTCTGATCTCGTGGTAGATCTACTCTTGTACTACCCATATCATCAATATTAATCAAGCAGGATGTAGGGTTTTACCTCCATCAAGAGGGCCCGAACCTGGGTAAAACATCGTGTTCCCTGCCTCATGTTACCATCCGCCTTAGACGCACAGTTCGGGACCCCCTACCCGAGATCCGCCGGTTTTGACACCGACAGCCCTCAACCACTTTCTCATATCCACATATGTCCTAAACCTAAAGTCATACTTGGCCCACCCGATTTTCTCTATCCAGCGCCACCGAGTTCATTTGACATAGCCATAGCCAGACACCCTAATCAGTTCGGTCTCACTGATAGGGAGCTCGGTCTCATCGAGATGGGATTGCAAACTTTCTGTTTCCCTTCATAACGTTTCAGTCTAACCGAGATGAGCGATCTGTCCCACCTAGTTTGCAATGCAATCTCTCTATTTCCCTTCCATAACGTTTCGGTCTCACCGAAATGAGCGATCGGTCCCACCGAGTTTGCCTGACCAACTCTCTAGTTGCCTATTATAGAAATCGGCCTCACCAAGTTTATGTGATTGGTATCACCGAGATTACGTTATGCCCTAACCCTAATGAAATCGGTCCCACCGAAAATCCTAACTTTCACATTTTGAACTAAATCGGTCTGACCGAGTTTGAGTATTCGGTCCCACCGAGTTTGGTAAATTGTGTGTAACAGTTAGATTTTGTGTGGAGGCTATATACCCCTCCACCCTTCCCCCATTCTTGGAGAGAGCCATCAGAACATGCCTACACTTTCAACATTCATTTTCTGAGAGAGAACCACCTACTCATGTGTTGAGACCAAGATATTTCAATCGAACCACAAGAATCTTGATCTGTAGCCTTCCCCAAGTTGCTTTCCACTCAAATCATCTTTGCACAAAATCCAAATCAGTGAGAGAGAGTTGAGTGTTGGGGAGACTATCATTCGAAGCACAAGAGCAAGGAGTTCATCATCAACACACCATCTATTACCTTTTGGAGAGTGGTGTCTCCTAGATTGGTTAGGTGTCACTTGGGAGCGTCCGTCAAGATTGTGGAGTTGAACCAAGGAGTTTGTAAGGGAAAGGAGATCGCCTACTTCATGAAGATCTACCCAAGTGAGGCAAGTCCTTCATGGGTGATGGCCATGGTGGGATAAACAAGGTTGCTTCTTCATGGACCCTTCATGGATGGAGCCCTCCATGGACTCAGGAAACCGTTACCCTTCGTGGCTTGAAGTCTCCATCAACGTGGATGTACGATAGCACCACCTATCGGAACCACGCCAAAAATATCCATGTCTACATTGCGTTTGCTCCCTCCAAACTCCTCCCCTTTACCTTCATATGCAATGATTTACATTCCGCTGCTATACTCTTAGACTTGCATGTGTAGGTTGATTGCTTGACTTGTGATAACTTGCTAACATCTGACAAGACTTAAAATTGGGAAAAGACTAGATTTTTATTTTGTCAAGTAGTCTAATCATCCCCCTTTAGACATACTTTCGATCCTACATATACCCGCCATGAGCCTCAACACTCATCGGACCGCATACATCAGTATGTATTATTTCCAATAAGTCAGTGCCTCGCTCCATTGTTCCGAAGAAAGGAGTCTTAGTCATCTTGCCCATGAGGCATGGTTTGCAAGCATCAAGTGATTCATAATCAAGTGGTTCCAAAAGCCCATCCGCAAGGAGTTTCTTCATGCGCTTTAAAACAATATGACCAAAACGATAGTGCCACAAATAAGTTGCACTATCATTATTAAGGTTGCATCTTTTGGCTTCAATATTATGAATATGTGTATCACTACGATTGAGATTCAACAAAAATAGACCACTCATCAAGCGTGCATGACCATAAAAGATATTACTCGTATAAATAGAACAACCATTATTCTCTGATTTAAATGAATAACCGTCTCACATCAAACAAGATCCAGATATAATGTTCATGCTCAACGCTGGCACCAAATAACAATTATTCAGTTCTAAAACTAATCCTGAAGGTTGATGTAGAGGTAGCGTGCCGATGGCGATCACATTGACCTTGGAACCATTTCCGACGCGCATCGTCACCTCGTACTTAGCCAATCTTCATTTAATCTGTAGCCCTTGTTTCGAGTTGCAAATCTGAGCAACATAACTAGTATCAAATACCCAGGCGCTACTACGAGCATTAGTAAGGTACACATCAATAACATGTATATGAAATATACCTTTCACTTTGCCATCGGTCTTATACGCCAAATACTTGGGGCAGTTCTGCTTCTAGTGACCAGTCCCTTTGCAGTAGAGGCACTCAGTTTTAGGCTTAGGTCCAGACTTGGGCTTCTTCCTGGGAGCAGCAACTTGTTTGCTATTCTTCTTGAAGGTCCCCTTCTTCCCTTTGCCCTTTTTCTTGAAACTAGTGGTCTTGTTAACAATCAACACTTGATGTTCCTTCTTGATTTCTACCTCCTCAGCTTTAAGCATCACGAAGAGCTCGGGAATTGTCTTTTCCATCCCTGGCATGTTATAGTTCATCATGAAGCCTTTATAGCTTGGTGGTAGTGATTGAAGAACTCTTTAAATGACACTATCATCAGGAAGATTAACTCCCAGCTGAGTCAAGTGGTTATGGTACCCAGACATTCTGAGTATGTGTTCACTGACAGAACTATTCTCCTCCATTTTGCAGCTATAGAACTTGTTGGAGACTTCATATCCCCCAACTCGGGCATTTGCTTGAAATATTAACTTCAATTCCTGGAACATCTCATATGCTCCATGACGTTCAAAATGTCTTTGAAGTCCCGATTCTAAGCCATAAAGCATGGCACACTAAACTATTGAGTAGTCATCAACTTTAGTCTGCCAGACATTCATAATGTCCGGAGTTGCTCCTGCAGTGGGTCTTGCACCTAGCGGTGCTTCCAGGACGTAATTCTTCTATGCAGCAACGAGGATAATCCTCAAGTTATGGACCCAGTCCGTGTAGTTGCAACCATCATCTTTCAACTTAGCTTTCTCTAGGAACGCATTAAAATTCAAGGGAACGGTAGCATGGGCCATTGATCTACAATAACATAGATATGCAAAAACTATCAGGACAAAGTTCATGATAAATTAAAGTTCAATTAATCATATTACTTAAGAACTCACACTTAGATAGATATCCCTCTAGTCATCTAAATGATCACGTGATCCATATCAACTAAACCATGTCATGTCATCACGTGAGATGGAGTAGTTTTCAATGGTGAACGTCTCTGTGTTGATCATATCTATATGTGATTCACGTTCGACCTTTTGGTCTCAGTGTTCCAAGGCCATATCTGCATATGCTAGGCTCATCAAGTTTTACCCAAGTATTCTGCACGTGCAAAACTGTCTTGCACCCATTGTATGTGAACGTAGAGCTTATCACACCCGATCATCACGTGGTGTCTCGGCACGACGAACTGTAGCAATGGTGCATTTTTAGGGAGAACACTTATACCTTGAAATTTAGTGAGGGATCATCGTATAATGCTACCATCGTACTAAGCAAAATAAGATCCATAAAAGATAAACATCACATGCAATCAAAATATGTGACATGATATGGCCATCATCATCTTGTTCCTTTGTTCTCCATCTCCAAAGCACTGTCATGATCTCCATCATCACCGGCTTGACACCTTGATATCCATTGTAGCATCATTGTCGCCTCACCAACTATTGCTTCTATGACTATCATTACCGCTTAGTGATAAAGTAAAGCAATTACATGGCGATTGCGTTTCATACAATAAAGCGACAACCATAAGGCTCCTGCCAGTTGCCGATAATTTTTACAAAACATGACCATCTCATACAAGAATTTATATCTCATCACATCTTGACCATATTATATCACAACATGCACTACAAAAAAATACACTTCCGTGATGATACGTGTTTGTCACAGTAGGTCACGTTTTCTGTCATGCATGTACATCCATGACAAATTTATGACAAAATCAAGATAGTCATACTTGTGCTGTCATAGAAGTGTTCCATGACATTACCAAAATTATCATGACGGAAGTGTCCACTTCCATGACGATAAATTGCGTGTCACAGAAGTGCTTTCGTCAAGGGTGACCGACACATGGCATCCACCATAACGGAACGCCGTTAAGCTATCGGGTCCGGTTTTGGATCCGATAACCCGTTAACAGCCTGGACCAATGGGGATTTTCCACGTGTAAAATCATCACTGGCCGGAGGAAACACGTGTCAGCTCCGCGTTGGCACAGGTGTCACTCATCCAATGGGCGAGATGCGCCTATGATATGTTAACACGTGGACCAGCCCAAAAGTGGCCCATAAAGTTTAAATGGGCCGGCCCAACTAAAGGCCCACAAGATTTTGCGGACCATAATGTGTCGGCCCAGCTAAAGGCCCACAAGATTTTGCGGGCCATAATGGGCCGGCCCAGTTAAAGGCCCACAAGATTTTTACGGGCCATAATGGGCTGGCCCAGGTGAAGGCCCACAAGATTTTTGTGGGCCATAATGGGCCGGCCCAGCTAAAGGCCCACGAGATTTCACTGACATTAATGGGCCGGCCCAGCTGTAGGTCCACGCATTAACTGGCCGGCGCATTAACTGGCTGCCACGTTCCGGGCCTAATTATGGCCCATATGAGACCCGACCCGTTAAAAGCCTACCACGTTCTGGGCCAAATTACAGCCCAGATCAGGTCCGACCCTTTAGGAGGCTTTGGGCTAAATTATGGCCCATATCAAATTCAGCCCGTCAACTGGACGCTATGCTTTTGGGCCCACTTGCTAAAGGCCCATTTAGTAATTCAGCCTGATATTAGTTTCGGCCTGTTAAGGGCCTGTTTAACATTTTGGCCCTATATTAATTTTGGCCTGTTAAAAGCCCGTCATATAGTTGGGCCTAACTATGACCCGGTTTGCATCCGGCCTGCTCGCAACCGATAATCTGATTGGGCCAAACAAGGATCGAGACAATTTTGGCCTATTATAAGCCCATGATTTGAGTGGCACACTCATGGGCCGGGGTCTATTTCGGCCTGCTGCCTGCCCGTGAGCTGTTCGGCACGTTTCGGGCCCAACCTACTTTTCAGCCTCCTAAAGGCCCATTGAGTTTTCTTGGGAAAATAGGGCCGGCGGTTTACTTGGCCTATTAAAGGCCCGAATCTACTAGTGGGCTAGTTTACATTTAGGCCTGTTAACGGACCAACACGGGGCCCATGATGCGGATCATACAGGTGATTTGCATGACGGCCGTTTGGTCGGTTTACTGCGAAGACATGATATATCTTAAGTAAAATAACAGCAACATCATGAATAAGAAAAAAAACCTAGACTATACAATAAAGAAATTACAGCATATTACATCCACTAGGCATCAAAGTTCGCCACTATGATAATAAAGCACAAGCAGACAGCAGATTACATACACTGGGCATCAAAGATAACCACTAGTGCAACTAAACATGCCAAAAAAATAATATACAAAACCGACATCACTCCAATAGAGTTCGAGAAAGGTTAGCCCTACTCGGGAGCTGCAACGCAAGCAGCTGAGCAAGCTGGTGAGACTGCACTTGTTTGACACTTATATCCTACTCACTCTGAAAGATAAACAAGCAAACAGATGACAGGTTTTGCACATATAAGTATCAGTGCTGACAATTCATCACATTTCTTACTAATGAATAAAGTGACACAGTTTAAAATAGCATTAACACAATATGGTATTGCTCAGGTCAAGACATGGCAGGAAATGACATTGTGAAGGAGTTGGCAGCTTCACGACACCACTGGATTACATATCAAGAACTCATAAGTATCAATGGTTAGTGTGCTGTCAATTTATCCCATTTCAGATTGGCAAAATAAGATCACTTGCTTTGTATAGTTTAATTTACATGGTATGAAGAAGGAACTTGGTTGTACAACTAAAAACTTAAATTGAGAAGAACAAACTTTTGTTTATGAATTGGAGTACATAATAAACTTTAAACATGCAATTTGATGCAAACACCAAAAATAAACAGCTGTTGCAGTCATGCCCAACCAAATATACACAACAAAGTTTGAAGGCTTGAGAAGGACAACCTTACATTATTGGTGAAGGCAGGCTCTATAAAGCCCTTGTCCATGCTGATGGGGGGGGGGGCAATTCAAGAAGTTTACCACAGATTCTTCTTCATAAGCATTGCCTTTATTCTACATTTTGTTAAGAGTAAATATAGATGTGAAAATATAAGAAAAAATGGAGAATATTTAAGATAATATGAAGAGTGATGCTACATAACCAAGTAGCTATAAATGTAATAACAGTGATACAGGCAAAAGGTACAGCCAAGAGCAATGCAGAGCTAAACTTCTTCAGTACCATCGGTGTTATCCAACCTTATGTTAAGAGTAAATATAGATCTTATGTGTAGAAAATGGAGGGCAAAGGAAAATAAGCTGCAGAGTGATGGTACATGAACAACTACCTGTCAATATAAGTACACTGATAAAGGACATCAGGTACTTACAAGAACAATGCAGAGCTAAATAATTTCATTGGCATTGGATATATTCTACACTAATGTAACCATTCATATAGATCAGATAATTTGGAGCAAACAATTGATAAGCAAGCTATCATGCATGCTGCTGTCACATAATGAACCAGGTATGTATGTAAGTACAGTGATACAGGACAACATGTACTAACAAGAGTAAAGCACCGGGCAGCATATTTGCGATATCCTGTCGTTCTTTTCAAACCGGAATTCTTTTTCGAGAAGATTCCTTTCAAAAAAGATCTGTAAGGCACATGTGGAAAAGTAGAAGTTCAAATTGTCATGCGATATCATAGACAGTACCTCATCCTCAGAACGAGACCAGTGCATAACAAGGTTTTTCCATTCAATGTCTTCTAAAATGAGCACAGGAGACTTCACCAGAAATTCGTTTATAGACTTCCATCAAAGTGTGATTTCCTCGGGTAACACTGATACTGCTGCAATGCTTCTTGAAAAGCGCAAGCAAGCTTTGCTCGTCATGACTATCCAGATTGACCCTCGCCTACTTACAACAATGTAGTGTAAATCATTGATGTGTTCAATTAGTAGAAAACAGGAAAATAATCGTCATGAATAATAGCACTTACATGTAAGTGGGACAAGAAGATGTGAAAATGTTGTTTGTCTTCACTATAATCTTCCCATGATTGGAATATATGCAAGTAGTCCCTAACAACATTGAAAGCACTGTCCTTTAAACTAGGAATAACTAGAATGGGGTTCCAATCTGCAGGAATTGGCCGTCTCTGTAGTTGGGATAGGTCTTTGGCCAGTGGACTTGTTGTACTTTTTGCTGGAACGGGATTTTTCTGTGGTACGGCTGGTGCTATGGCAACTGAAATCGGCATACCTTTTGCTGGAGTGCAGGTCCTGTGTGGTGCGGCTAGTGGTGTGTCCAGTAAAGTATGGGTACAGTCTGCTGGAGTCGGTCCTATGTTTTGTGTCACTGGTTGTACAACCAATATAAGTGGGGTGTTGTCTGATTTCTCCGACACAACCACGTTTTTCAAGGACTTTGCTGGTTCTCCTTCAGGTTCGGCAATCACCCTCTTCCTTTTTGATGTCTAATGCACAAGAACAACATTTGAATGTAAAACATGGTATGATGACAGATGAAATATGTATTGATAATGGATGGGCATGGTATCTCGAGATATATGAGTAAACTAAGCAGATGGCGGTGCAACAAAGTAGAAGAAATGCAAGACAACATATGCAAGATACGCGCAATCAATAAAACCTTGCCAAATTAGAACATGCACCTTGATGGGTGAACAGGACAGGCCATCTGCCTTTGACTCCTCGAGGTTAGAATAGTCATTAGGATCATATTCTGAACAAGAATCAAGAGGTGGTGAGCGTATGAGTTTCATTGCATCCAGAATGGCACTCAACACCTTGGTGCCAATTTTGTAAGTCATTGCAGTGTTTAGCTTCAAGAGTGGACAGCTGCTTGTGCGACACAAAGCAGCTACATAGATCATTGTGTAGATATAACAGGAAAAACATAAGCATCAGAGTAAAATCAGCAAAGTGGAACTTGCTGGAATATATGTGCTAGTATTGCCGGTACGACTAGAAAGCCTTCGGATACCAGCTCTCTTCAACTGAAGGTGCAGTACTGTTAATATCAGTGTAACTCTCAAAGGAGACATAGCTCCCCGCATTTCCTTGCTATTCTTATAGGATTCAAGTGGGCAGGCCACTACAAATCCTATTCCCATGTTTACAAAATCCTACGAATCAAAGAGGCCCGACGAGTTCAAAGTGTCCATACCAACCGACCGTATAGACCTCTACACTGCAAATGTCCCTGCTCATATTCACTACAAGGAACATACTGTACTACTATCATACTCCCTTCGTTTCCAAAATATAAGTCTTAGTAGAGATTTCCACTATGGATCACATACAGATGTATCCAGATACATTTTAGAGTGTAGATTCACTCATTTTGCTCCATATGTAGTCCAAGGTGGAATCTATACAAAGACTTGTATTTAGGAACGGAGAGAGAGTACTTATTAAAGAAGAACGGAAGAGGAACATGCTAAAAAAGAGCAAGCAGATTTTGGATAATAAAATGTTAGTTGCGCAGTGCCCACACATGATGAACTAGAGTGCATTAAGAAAGAAACTCCCTGCTGTCTCTCTATATGTGGTGCACGTGCTTTTCCGAAAGTAAAGTAGGAACATTAGCTGACCAATTAAATGTTATCTATTTTAGTAATATCAGCATCATATCAGATTCGTACTTGAGCAACAAGTTTGGAATTATGAGTGGCACGTTGTTTAGCTTGATGGACTCAAGAGCAGTGCTAAGCAGGTACGATGATGGTACTGAATATAAAGGCATATCTGCATTTGGGTCAGTCGACCATTTCAGGCGGTTGGATGAAGATCCTACGTCTCCTAACCCTTCTTCTTCCTCGTCTCTGATTCTTCCCATACAGAACACCGCATGGGCCACCAGTCGAACCATTGGCCCCCACCGCCAGTGTTCCTCCGCCACACCCACCCCCACCCCCACCCCCACCCACGTCGAGTGTTCTTCGTTCGGCGAGGCCCCACCACCGCCCCCAACAACCAAAGTCCCCACCGAGCCCCTTTGTTCGCACCGATGAACTCCGGCGAGCTCTAAAAAATCGACTGACCCAATTTTGAAATTTAGTCTACTGTGATTTAACTAGTGTGGAATATAAAAGGCGAAAAACATAAGCATTGGGTGTGTAGTGTTGAGCGTGCCATGGCGGATCTGAAGGTGCAAACCAGACAAAGGAAACTTCGCAACCAATGTTTTCTCTCAACTAGCAAGTAAGTGATGGACAAGAAATCAGAGTAAAGCAGTGGCGATCTATTTTCTTGCTGCGATAAATAAGTTGAGCAGATACGAAAGAGTATCGCCTCTGGTGCCGTGTATGCATCTGCTGAGAATTTGACGGTGCTGCGGTAGCGATGGCTGTCGGTGGCGTGGAAACAGATCTAGGAGGGTAGATGGTAGTGGCGGGGCACGGTGGACGACACGGTCGTAGGAGCGGCGCCTGCAAGGTGGACGATAGCGGGGATGAAGCGAGAGGACGGGATGCAAGGATCCCGGTCCGAAGCTGTGGATGAGAGAGGTCGATCTCTTGTAATGGATGGCGGCATCGGGGTATCAGCTCCGGCATGGTGGAGGAGGACGGCGGTGGATGGGGTGGCGGACGGAGGAGGCTGCGGTGGAGAGGGTGTTTTGGCGCCCACGGAGTACGAATGGGGAAATGGAGGTGGAGAGGAAGGGGGAACCATGTCTTGAGGGCGCGCTTGTCTCAAATGCAAGGAAATTTACAAACTTAGCCCCCGTTTCAAATTTCCTACATCACAGCAATATTAGTCGGTTGGGGATAGGACGGTAATCTCACATACACCAAATATTTGCCAACGAGAGTTTGTTTTTGGTGCCCACCATGTATGAATCGGGGAGGGAGTCGATTTCAGCCGAGGACACACTGTATTTTGGCGCCCACCGTGTATGAATCCGGGTGAGAGGCGGTTATGTCAAGTTCGAGTGAAATTACAAACCTACCCCTATCGAAAACCTATAGAAATCAAGCAGATAGGCTTTGCGTGGCAGGGATAGACAGTAGTAATTTCCATCTCGCAGATTTGGTTTCGGGCGGTTACTGCGACTTTCCCCGCTTCATTCAAATTTTGCAGAGAGCATGTTTACCGTGCCAACTCAATTCGAATCCCATTTGTATTCTATTTTTTTTCAGGCGGGATCCATTTTCGATTGGAATAAAATTCTATATACATCATTTTTATATATACTTTCAAAAGCACAACAAAGAATTCTGCTCCTTTATATGTATAATATGATTTACAAATACAATGATCTCAAAATCATAAGGTGGAATTCAAAAAAATAAACCAAATTATGGTCTACTAAAATGTATGGATGAGTAATATCTACATATTAAATAACATAGATGCGCGTGAATTCATATGAGTATTCATGTTTGATAGATCAATTTTGGTTCGAGTATGGATTACATGTATCATCATCTCGAATTCAAATATTTGAATCCCTTTTATGTTCACTCCTTTCATGCCCATCTCTCTCGCATGCATGCTCCTTCATGTTGCTATCACTCTCTTTTCTCCAGCTCACCCGCACGCTCACTTCATGTTTCTCCTATCCTCGCAAACATGGTCTCTCGACGTCTCCCTTGAGAAGTATCACACTCTCCCTATCATTATACATTACACGGTTTTCATTATCTCTCATGTCTTTACCGTACTCTCGTATCACTAGGTACCTAAGCTTTCTTTTTCACCGCCACACACACAGTCTCCACTCGTCTTTCATTTTGTCTTTCTCTCTATGGGATTCTCTCACACACCATATATGTAACATCCCAAAATTCTAAATTTTGGAATGTTATAATAAATAGATAGATTTGATTGATTGTTTGATTGATTGTCTGAAAATGAGTGAATTCAAAACTTTTTGAAAGTTAAATGAGAGGGAATAAAAGGACTTTCCCAAACTTTCATATTTGCTTTCTGATCTCCGTGAATTCAAATTCTTTTCAACCCAAAACCCTAGAGAGAAGATGACATGACTTCTTCCATTTAAATTAAAAGAAAAGGGTTGTTGAAAATATTTGAATTTCATTTGAAAATATTTCAAATTCTTAAACTTCAAGCAACTCAATGATTTTCACGAGCGAAGATAAAATGACTTCTTCAAAACTTATGAAATATGAGTTGGGAGTTTCAAAGAATTAAATTCAAAGTTATTTTGAATTTATTTTTCAATTTGGAGTTATTTGAGTTTTATTCAAATTATTTTTTCTCCAAAAATAAAATATATGAAAAATAGGGTAACATGATTCCCTACATCAGAAAATTGGAGATAAATAAATTTGAATTCATTTTGGTATTTTTAAAATGATTTCTATTGGATTTTAATAGACCAGTAGCACTCTTTGATTTATCTGAATTTGTATGAATTTTATTTGACTCTAGAAAAATGTTCATGTCATAGAGAATCTTTTTCTGAAATTTTTGATATATTATATGCCTATATAATATTTTCATTTAATTTGTTTTAATATTTAAATTGTCTGGAAAATGTTTTTTTAAATCTCTCTTCACCGACCGGGCCGGCCCAGCCACCGGGCCAGGCCGCGTCCCAGCAGCCAGCGCATCGTCCCCGAGCTCGGGGCGGTTTCCCGAGCGAGCACGCACCGCCGCCGCCGTGCCCGACCTCGCCACCTCGCGCCATGCCCCTTTCCCCACGCAACCGCCTCCTCCTCTGCCTTTAAAAGGCGAGGGCACCGCCCCTGGATCCCGTTCCCGCCGCCAGCTTGCCTCGCATCACCGCCACCGACACTAGCATCTCGCTGCCGCCGCGCCGCTACTCGCTGCCGCACGCCGCCGCTCACGCCTCTACTCGTCCGCGCTCGCCCGCCGCCGTTCCGCCGCAGTCCGCCGCCGTCCCGCCCCGCCGTGCCATCGCCGGAGCCGCCGCTGTCATCAAATCGTCGCATCAGTTTTCTTGCCAGAACCGACCGAACCAGTAATTAACCGCCGATCCGGTTTAGTTTTGCCTCTAGGTTTTCTCTGGTTTTTTTTCTAAAGCCGGTTTTATTTACTAGTTAGGTTAATTGGTGAGCGTTCGCTAGTTTAGGATTTGTAGTGAACAGTTTTCGTCCTGTATGCCCCTGTAGCGAGCGTCCGCTCGATAGATTTTTCTTTTTCTTGATAATTTTCGGCTAGGGACCTAGTTGTGAATACTTTATTTATAGAATAGTCCCTGTACTTCAAACGATCACATCTTTTTACTCGTTTGTCCAAATCCAACGAAACCAAAGCCCACTTCTTCGTTATGATCTCCTCTATCTAGTAATCCAACTCAAACATGTTTTTGAAAAGTTTAAAATTTGAATTAGATCAGTTTTGAATTCAAACTTCGTTTGATCATAACTTGAGTTTCGTAACTCCGTTTGAGTTGATTCTTTTTGCAAATCGAAGCTCTTGACCTAAACTTTCTGATAAGGCCAAATTCACATAATTTTGGTACTGTTAGAAATTGTTTTATATTGCAAGAGTTATTTTCTTAGTTTTGAAGTTTTCCGAATCGTCTTCTTCGTTCTTTCTGATCTTTTGAGTGAGTGCTTATGTGTGGTTACTATTGCTTGCTTACGATAGATTGACCGAAGTGTGACGAGTAGAGCTATCAAGAGTTTTGAGTGCGAATCATCTCCATCAACATTGCAGGCAAGTTCACACTTTGATCATATCCCTTTAACACCCAGTTTTATGCATTAGTTTCAACCCTCAAACATTGCATGGTTAGGAATTGATAACATGTGGGTATTGGGAAGTAGTTGATGAGGTAGGAACCTATTGCCCTGCATTCAAACCTTGGGAGTTACTTCTACATTATGCTTACATTGCCATGCTATGCTCGTAGACGTGGATTGGGTTTTGAGAGTATTCATGACAGATGTAAGATTGTTAATTAATGGTTTACTTAAGGTATCAACTTAAACACACATCTGGGTGGATTGAGGCACCGGGTTATTCCAGGATTGCCTGTCTAGGCACCTGGGTAGACCAGGATTGCTTGTTTTCTTTTGGACCGCCACCCAGGCTCAAAGGGATCATGAGATTATTCATGCTAGAAACTTCCTGGTGCAGCCACAAGCTATTATGGGCTCTAGCATAGTTGACTAAGTCGTGTGAACTCTTACAGTGGTAGACTAGCAGATGTAGGGGTTGTAGGTGGTACGGTCTACCCATCGTAAGGTGCAAACGCTTCTGAAAGACTATGTCTTGGTCATCCGTTTCTCAAACACCATGTAGTACGAGAAATCCAACGAAGGAGATCGAGTCTTGTGGGGAAAAGTGCGCAAACCTCTGTAGAGTGTACAGACTAATCATGATTAGCCGTGTCCCCGGTTATGGACATCTCGAGTCTCTGGTACTTGGATTATCCTGTTGATCTCATCATGTTACTTTAATTAATATTGTTGGGTTTTAATGTTGATGCTTAATTGGGATTGAGAATGCTGTCAACCATTCTCAATGTTTAACAACCACCATGATAGTTAAATAAAATTTATTCCTTTTGTAGTAGGGAAAAATTGGCTTTTCGCAAAAACTATAACCATAGAGCTTTTCCACCAGCCAAATATGCATGTAGTGATAGCCATTGTTCATCATTTCTCTCTATGGTGTGAATTTGCTAGTACATTCAATGTACTGACCCTTTGTGGCTGCATTGTCTCATGTTGCAGGATTTCTTACGACGAGTAAGTGATACGTTAGGGTTACGATTTCTACACTCAACTTTGCCGTTGGTGTTGATGGGAATCCACAACCTTGTTACTTCCGCTATTTTGGATTGAGGTAATAGTATTTACATTACTTTTACATGTGATTTACCTCTGTTATAAATCCTCGAGTACTGTGTGTGTCAGCATACCGATCCAAGGATGACACTTAAGCACAGAGACTTGATCAATTCAGGTCGGGTCGCTACACTATATGTCTCTCGATATGAATCATACCATTAAAATTACTCTCTCTCTCTCCTGTAGACACAACATTTGTTGTGGTTTCCTTTTCGTCTCCATCCCAGACTGACATTATTCATTTGTTTACCGATCAGACAAACCCCCCTCTCTCACACGCACACACACACAACTCCTGCTTCCACTCCCCTTCCCGACTACCGTCTCTCTCTCACACACACAAAATTCTCGCTTTCGCACCCCCGTCTCGTATTTCTCTCACTAACATTTATCGACTAGCCTCTAGATAGGTTTATACACCCGCACACTCGTGCTTCCACTATCGTATACATGTCTCTCTCCCGCTCCTTGTATCTATGTAGATTTTTCTTCCCTTCTTGAGACACGCCCTCTCGATCGTACGCACACACACTATCGCCTCATTTTATGCTGATACCTCTCGCACACACACTCTTTGTGTCTTTGTCACACATGCACTCCGTCCTCCTCCTCTCTCCCTCTCTCTCACACACATGAGCTTATTGCAACAACTAGCAAGATGCCCACGCATTGCACGGAACATGAAGATGCATTTGTATGAGTAGTTTATCTTGTGGGAGAAAAGGATGAACAAGGGAAGGTGTGATTTGCAAGTGTGGAGAGGGGTGTGGGTATCTTTTTGCAAAATTGCCATAGTTTCCTTCCTATCCGTAAGATATAGATCGGATGGCCTATATTGCAGAATGACAGGCACACGATCATCACCGACTATGCTTTTTATAAGAGTAGGGATAAAAACCAGAGTTGGTGATGATGGTGGGCCTGCCATCCTGCAATATAGGCCGTCCGATTTATATCTGACGGATAGGAACAAAACTATGGCAATTTACCCGCACTCCTCTCCACATTTGCAGATAAGGCCTTCCCTCGTTCATCCTTTTCTCCCACAAGATCTTGATGTTCCATGCAACGCACGGGCATCTTGCTAGTAAGAGTAGAAATTAGACATATACCACTTCTTGAAACTTGAAACCAACAACATTCCTCCCTTATCTCATCAAAACCGCCAAAGGAATATATTTCGGGTGAAACATAACATTTTCTTAGTGATATACATATTTCAAAACTAGACTTTTTTTCTATCAAATTGGTGAATATGTATTAATCTACTCAGATCGGGTGGCAACGCATTGGCACATTGCTAGTAGTTATTATAATTTTGTGGATACCAGACAAACGGTGGAGTACATATACAAAGAGAAGAGGCGCACACACGTAGTCGGTCTCTGGCTGTCTCACACACATGAGTGTTACGTAAAGGCAACATTAATAGATAAACCCTAAAACCCTAGGTGCACGATTGCTGCATTCGCGGCTACTGGGTACATGGTGGAGCGCACCTTTGTAGGAATAGTCAGCTCACATTATAATTTGATCTGTAGGAGTTGATGGTCGGGACCACAGGTGAACGACTTGGAGGCGGTGGCTCGCCAGTTGCCACAGATCGAGTAGCCACGTTTAAAATATCATTTTTAGCGGGGTTTAGAGTTCCAATTTTCAATGGCGCGTTATAAGTAGTAAGTAGTTTTTAGAACGATTGGTATGGAGCAAAAATGGAATTCATAGTACTACCTACTACATACCTCCTTGGCGTATGGTTGTATGGGTTTATGTTGTGAGATGTTGAACCTGGTATTTCTAGGGCAAATACTATGTTTAGATTTAGATGTTGGTTTTCAGTAATGAAAATCGGAAGGGGCAAACCCTTCTTTGATTAAAAAAACTACTACATCCGTTCTGGTTTACTAGTCCCCATCGCTTTTTGGGTCAAAGTTTGTCCATGAATTTTACTTGTAAAATGTGAATGGAAAATGAGATTTTGTTATACGCAAACAAAAAAGGACTAGAGGGAGTGATTGCTCTGACATGGACGCGACCTCTCATAGCGCAGGCATTGAACCGGTGCGCCGGCCAAGAGGACCCCACTCGCTGCAGGCCTGGCTGAACACACCTCCTCGCCTCATGCAACCGGCTTTAGACTTCCCCGCCCGCCTTCATTGAATCCACGCGTGTGCCGGCAACATGTCCTTCTGCGAGCCGGCCGGCATTTTAGAAGACAAAAAGTGACCAAAATATAATTAATTACGCATGGTCTTGACTTGTTGTGCTCGCACTGGTAGCAGGAACTAGAGGTTTTTCTTTATTCATAACTCTCCTCAATTGTTTTTGGCTTTGAATGTATGAATGTGGAGATATCTGTGAACATGAGTTTGATGTGGAAGTTGAACTTGGAATGTCAGGCTTGCGCGTGAACTATACCATGTCCAATGCTTCGTCTGTTATTGTTTGGAAAGTAATTGTTGTTATTACATGACCCGAAAAAAAATTGTGCCACATCAGTAGATGCACGGACATCACAACAGGCATGCTGACTGGATAAACATTTGAACCTAGCTACTATGAAGGAAATTTTGTATTGACAACAGTTTTAGATAGCAGGAGACGCCTAGCCTGCTCTGCCTCTGCTAGCTTATTTCTGGCTTCTTCCATCTCTTCTTTGGCATGGGTGAAGAGAGCATCTGATTGCTCTTTTCGCTTCTTCAGGAACTCAGCTACATTCTCAAGGGCTGCTGCACGCTTTCTTTCAGCCTTTACTAGAGCCACGAGGACACGAACAACTGACGACTCCACCTGGCTTGTGTGTAATCCAGCATCATCTGGGAATTTGCACCTTGTGTCTAATCCAGCATCATTAGGGAACTGGCACCTTGTGTGTAATCCAGCCTCATTCTGGAAACATGATCTCGAGGTTGACCATACTTCCCTCCTCGCAGGAACTGCATCCTGACATGAAGTTACTTCTTTTTTAGATAATTACTCAGAGCAACCCAGATCCATTTAGTAGAAGCCAGATAAACAGAACTGGGAGAAGTGAATTCAAAAGGAAAAAAATATAAAAACAGACTACAAGGTGAGAACACCCACTTCCTACATCAAGCTAAAAATGAAAGCATTAGGACGATTAAGACTCTTCTTATGACACATCGAAGAACACGAGGCTTAAGAGAAACAGAAACTACAGCATATACACATCAAAGAACACGAGGCTAAACGAAAGTAAATGAAAGGGTGTTACTTACCAAAGCTCGTTTTACAGGTTCGGTGCAGCTCCTCTTTAACTTGCCATGCTCCTTGAAGATGTCCCCAATATCCCGTGTTTGGTCTTCATTGCTCCGCATGTTCGCACTCATGGTTTTAAAATCTCAACATGGCAAGAAAAATATACTACTAGTAATACTCGCGCATCTTGTGGGAAACATTAAAGCACTCATCTGCCATGTTAGAGCATCTCCAACAGAATCGCAATGCGCGGCGCTTTAAAAAAACGTTTACAGTGCTGAGATCAAGAAGTAGAGATAGAGAGTAGAGGATAGTTCTCAGCATAGATAGATAAAAAGAAGATTATTCAGCTACTCCTCGTCGTCCGACTCCTCCTCCGTGATGTCCTCCTTTGACATCTGACTATAGGCAGGAAGATACCGATCGTCATTGGATTCCCAGGGCGGCGTTGCTCCTAGCCTCATGTTGAATTGAGTGTCCTCTTTTCGCCTACGCTTGTCCTCGCGATAGGTGGCTCGCTCCTCCCTCCTCTTATCCCTCTCCGCCCTCCTTTGCTCTTAGAACTCATGCTCCTTGATGATGTCCTGCGGGAAGCGTTGGCGCCATAGCGCCATGGCTTCCTCATCCATCTCGGAGGTGCCGAGACGGTGCTCCCGCCTCCGGTTGTTGCGACGATCCTCATCGGTGATAAGCCGCGGCAGAGGCGCGAGCTCCTGTGCCCGCTCCCGCGTCGGCATGTTGGGGAAGTTCAATGTTCTATGAGGCCATCGGAGGCTCCACGCCACCACGTCGTACGCGCGGGTGGCCTCGTCGGCGGTGTCGAAATTGCCGAGGCCGATGCGCATCCCGCAGAACCGGATCTCGGTGGAGAAGCCGCCGGAGGGGCACGCGTGAACGCCGTGGTATCCCCAAGTTTCCCGGCGACACGGCGGCATGGTGGCGCGGCGGCGGCGAGGCGAGGAAGAGCGGGGAGAGAGCGGTGGCGAGGCACAGAGCGGGGAGAGAGAAGTGGCAAGGCATAGAGCGGTGGGAGGACGTTGGATTTTATAAAGCGCCGGATGCCGCGCGCCAAAACTAGCGCACGCCCGGCCATTTTTTCCTGCGCGCGCGCAATCCTTTCCCGACGTCTCTTCTATCTCTACTCTCTTCTCTACTGCTATATTTATTTTATATTTAATATTTATCTCTACTTCTCTACTCTCTATTTTTTCCTTGCTTTTTCCTTACTCTTATAAAAACAGAGTTGGTGATGATGGTGTTCCTGCCATCCTGCAATATAGGCCATCCGATTTATATCCGACGGATAGGAAGGAAACCGTGGCAATTTTGCAAAGAGATACCCACACCCCTCTCCGCATTCGCAAATAAGGCATTCCCTCATTCATCCTTTTCTCCCACAAGATAAACTACTCATACAAATGCATCTTTATGCGTGCAACGCATGGGCATCTTGCTAGTTCTAAAAAACTATCTATCATTTGCCACACTACTGGTTGCAGATGAAATACCTACCCAAGCACAGCGCGATTCCAGAGCGACGCACAATTACAAGCTGATATTCTGTTGGACAATGGAGGCTATAACCAATTACTTTTACGGGAACAATAGCACCCATGAAATTTGAAGGGTAGGTATGAACAAAATTGGAACTGCACATGTACTACTAAGTAATTCAATACACACATTACCAATCGAGGAGGAGAATGATGGTTGCGGCGGCCTCTGTGAGTCATGGTCGGCAACGGGAGTCAGTTCATTGTCCAAGACGGTGGTGCTTCTGCGCTTGGCGCCGGGAAGCAGATCCGAGACCGTGGAAGACAGTGCCGGGGAAGAGCCTCCGTGTACGATGACGACGGTGGACCGGCTCCAGTGCGGCGTATGAGGTCGTCGATGAGGCAGATGCGCTGCGGTGGACGAGTGCGCCGATGTAGAAGGGGAGGAGCACAAAGGCTGCAGTGCCGTGGAGAAGTCTATTTTGTGATGGAGATAGAAAATTGGGAGTATTCAGGTGTACTACTCTGGGTGCCGGGTGGGGTTGGCTGGGTAGGGTGAACCTGAAGTTACGAAAACAGCCCCCTACCAACTGTCATTCGTAGGCCTGTTCCGAAGGCTATGATGGTAACTTCCCACTGCTCGAATCAGGGTCGCGGGAGATTTTCCCGCCGACCTCAAAATTTTGTGACACTGAACTCCCCGTGTGGCGTGTTGGGTGATTCGGCTAAGCAACTAGCGAGTAGTACTAGTAAACTCTGCATATTAGGTTTGACCGAAGTCAAACTTCCTAAAGTTTGACCAAGTTTATAGAAAAATATAAACATTTACCATAACAGATATGTATGATGTGAAAGTACATTCAATAATGAATCTAATGGTATTTATTTGTTATTGTATATGTTAATATTTTTTGTTATAAACTTTCTGAGAGTTTACAAAACTTGACTTTGACCAATGCTAATACGCAGACTTAAATAAAAACGGAGGGTGTACACATTTGTTTTCTTAGTATGTAGTGAATTAATCATTTGTTGAAATTGTGAAATAAATATATTAGGCTACTGACTTCGAATGTAATGGTCTATACAATTCAATAGTTACAATCATTGTCGAATTCCAAGATGTATACGAGGTCTATAGTACTTCACAACATGCTCAAACTCGCATAATCCCAGTCAAATGACAATCAAAATGCATTTCATAGTTATTACTTTGTAGGATGCAACAAAACCAACAATAACTCTACATCAGCCATTATAAAAGCAACATTTTGAACATATCCCAATGTGTGAATGAAACGTGCAGAGAGAGCTTGCGAAGATGGAGCAGATAGGGCGGGAAAGATTGTATGTATGTGGACGAGAGAGTAGGAGACAAACCTAACGAAACAGAAAGAGGGAGATAGAGAGAGAAAGAGAGAGGAAGAAGTTAGGTCTGTGAGAAAGATGGAGACATGTAATATATGTGAGATGCGTGTGCATCCGGATTCTGTACATGTGGAAGGAGAAGAGACAACTTGTTTGATGAGAGAGCTGGAAAAACATGGACGAGAGGGGAAGGATCTCATGGGTTGAGGGATTGATAAGTTTGTGCGGGGGAGAGAGGGATTGGTAATTTTGTGCGAGAGAGAGAGAGAGAGAGTGGGGGGGGGGGAGGAGTCAGTCACCCGTCGTCACATCATCCTGCTTCCAAATGGCCTCGCATTCTCTAGCGCAGTGTGGTCGCCGTCTTCCATCTCCTCGATGCCCTCTTTGAAGATTGAGGTGTTGTGCATGCTGGGGTGCGAAGAAGCATAAGCAAGAGTGGTCGCCATATAACCTTGGATGGGGATGAATTGTGTGCTCGGGGGAGAGGGTGTGTGTGTGATGTGTGTTGTGTGTGTGTCAGATATTGTGAGAAAACAAACCTAAGGAGAGAAATGTGTGTGTATGTGACGGAAAGCTACTTGCTAAACAGGGTATTCACAAAGAGATTGTGCGTGCGAGATAGAGAGCGTTGTGCGGGCCTTGAGGTGGGCAGGGGCCGGGTGAGGGTGCCAAAATGTGTGCGTTGATGCATGTGTTAGATGCGATTGTGCGAGGGACGGACGAATTGAGAGAGATGGTTGTTGTGTTACGGATGCTCCTCTCTCTCTCTCACACACACAAGTAAAATAGAAGATCGTTCTCTCATGTATACACAATGTATCAGCATCTGTCTATGTCTCATTCATGCAAGATCATTTGCACATTCACACCTCTCTATGTCTCTATCACACGCACACTGTCTCCACATTGCCCTTCTGCCACAACACACATATGGACACATACACACGTTCTCTCTCAGTGACACACACAGGGGTTGTTTGGTTTGAGACTAAGTTTGCCTAAGGTTGCCACACCTAAGGTTAGGCAAGTTTGACCAACTTAGGTGGGTGTTTGGTTCAAGCCACACCTTAGGCAAGCCACATTAGGGTCCCACATTAACACTCAAAAAGTGTGGCAAGATTCCCTTAGGCTTGCCAACTTGTGGCTCTCATTTTGAAGAACTAACCTTAGGCAAGTGTGGCAACATTGTCTCTATGACAAGTGGGCCATAGGGGCAATAAAGTGTGGCAAGCCAAAGTGTGGTAAAAACCAAACACATGCCAACTAAACTATGGCTGCCAAATTTTGGCTTGGCAAACGGTGGCTGGGAACCAAACATGCCCAAAATCAGTATTTAAAAAACAAGGGCTCACCTAAAACGTCCAAATCCAAATAAACATGAACTGGAGCTAAATTCAAATATATGGAAATATTGTAGCGTCAAGAACTTTTCCAGGAAAAAAGTTGAGTAATATTAGGGGATTGTTTTCACACACACACAAAAAGGTTCGGTGGATGTCCTTCGAGCACGACACAGTGACGCACCGTTCGATCGACCGCGCGGCCGCGGTTCACGCGCTTGCACAGGATTCCGTATCGTGGCTGTGGTAACTAATAAAAGTGCTGCCTAAGTCTAATGTTTACGTGAACTAGTACGGTTTTCTTTTAAGTTTGTCCAACCCTATATCAAACTAAACTAAGCTGCCATACGCGCACTCACCGATATGCTGCCGCCACCATTGCGCATGCCGGCGCCCGCCTGCTCTTTCCAACAATTTCTTACCCATCACCGCCGTGTCGCCGCCAAGCCAAAGGCTCGCCCGCTCACGTCGTCTGCAGTCCCTCCTCGCGATACCGTCGCGCTGCGAAGCACGCGAGCAGCTGGTGGAGCCGCGTCTATGCATGCAGCGTACGAAGAGGAGGACGAGCGCGTCCTCCAGCACGCTGTCGAGGAGGAACTAGCATGTCATTGTCATCTTCGCCCGCGTAGAGGAGGCGCGCATGGTGGCTGTCGCGGCGGAAGCCGGTCACACGCGCGTCGAGCCCGCAAACCGGGTACGGACGCGGAATCTACCTTCGAGACCTTGAATGCCACATGGATCCTGCAATCTGAAGGAGCAATTTGGGCCAGTCGACTCTTGTGAGCCGTTTGATGCAACATGGATGGCTAGAAGGGCTTTTTCAACCTCCGAAATAGATGCACGGTTCATCTTCTTAGCCCGCCCCACGCCTAACCGCCTGCCGCCACCGCCACGCCCTCCCCTGAACCGTCTGCCACCGCCATGCTCCCCCCACCCCTGCCATCCGTTTAACCCCAGGCACGATCCATTTTTTCCGGCGAACTGCATTCCACAGCCAACACTCATAAGATAGATCATGGGCACCTTGCCGTCTTCTTCCTTCACTCCGTCGAACTTCTTTCACAAATCGACTGACCCAAATTATACTACTAGTATTAACGTATTAACTATAGTAGGAACACGAAGATACGAGCAGTAGTACCAACTGCAAGAAGAACAGTAGTAAGACATAGTACTAGTACTACTGTACATACTAAAGAGTTCAAATAACAAGAAAGAACATAAATATAGTTCTGCTGGGGCCTCAGCACAACACACCCTTGAAAATAAAGTAAGCAACTAGTCTGCTTGACACTGCAGTAGAACCAGGATGAGAGACGGCACTGCCACCTACTCGGAGTCCGAGTCCACGTCCTTGACTTCGTCCTCGCCCCTCTTCCTCTTTGCCGATGCTTCTTTGCTTGAACCAGACACTGGGCTCTGCTTCGTCATCCAACCCTTGTAGATATTTAAACAAAGGTAGGCATCCATTGCTACGTACAGGATGTGATCTTCATCTAATGTCTTCGACTCCCATGCATGATGAAACTCGTGATGAGGTTTCTTCAGTTTAGCGTACGAACGATCAATCATGGCTGCTTCCAGGGTCAACATTGAAGGCTGAGAGGAGGACACCAGCCCTTCCTTCTGGAGGTCGAAGGGGTCGCCTACAATGAGGCCTATCTGACCCAGGATTTCCTTGTCGTTCCTAGAGTCGACATTAACGAATTTGACTCGGCCTCCCTTGAGGAACTTCTTAAATTCCTCGCACTCAACTTCGACATGGAATATGTGGTAGAGCAAGCATAAGTCATGCACGCAAACCTAGATCACGGCGTGCTTCTTCTTCTCTGCCTCCTTTAGTTTCTTCTCGCTTCCCAAGACTATGGTGTACTCAACTCTAGCCCAATGACCCACTCATCATTTGAGTTTTCGAACATGCGTTTGAAGCGAGCAAGGCATTCTTTCAACATTACATAAGAATGGGTGTATATGACGTCAAACTCATCGCCAGTGATGGTTCTAACATTGTACTCACCGCCGATCATGGAGATTTGGCACACCATGGATTTGGGAGGAGGGTTAGGATTAGTGGAACTACCGTAATGTGAAAGGACGGGACGACTGGGAGCGAACTGTTGTAAGGTACTATACTAGTAGAAGACGGGGACGAGTAGGGCATGCGAACGGCGTGGGGTTGCTGGCTTGCCCGGTGGATAAATGGCTGCAATCCCCCAAAGAGTTCTCGAGAACTATGCGGGACCCACTAGATGTCATGTCTACTAGAACCATATCGTAGGCCTGGCGGTATAGCTTCTGCCTGTTCGCACGCCTTGCCGGCACGTGGGTAACTTCAATTAATTCCGTCAACCATCGCGCCTCCCACGACCTTCGCCTCCCTCACGTGGACACGCCCTTTGAGACTTCGACCGGCTATAAATGAGAATTTTTTTGTCTACTCCGCATGCATGATACTCCCTCTGGTGCTTTTTACTTCCCTCAACCGTTTGCAAAATGTTTGACCAAATTTATAAGTACTAAAAATATCAATATCTACAATATCTTTCTTGTTTGTGACATATCAACCAATAAGAGATGTGCGCGGTGCATGCTTTCAATGACTTGAGACTGCCAAACATGACATGCAGTGGTTAGTTCATTGCATGCAATGCTATTAATTAGCAAAAAGACATTAAGTGTTCTCGTTTTCCTCTCCGCCTTGGTCGCGGTGCACAACGTAAGATGACTTACAAACCTAGACGGAGGGAGTAACCCAAATAAGCACCTCTTGGGTGGGTTAGATTTTTTTGGGTTAGTTGAGTTCAAACTAACCCAAACTAACTCTAACACATGGATCCAAACAGTGCCAAGGTTAGCTATTAGAGTACTACTACCTCCCTTCTTGTTTAAATGGCTCGATTAAAAAATTTGACCTACTCTTAGCAAGATAGAGGCGGTGGAATAGTTTGTCTAGTTCTTCACAAAAAATGTGTTTACCAATGCATGCATGAACACTAGTTACTTTAACCCCCTCTCTTCTTTAATTGTTTGCCACATTAGCATGTTTGCTATTCCCGTGTGCATGATACCAGCTAAGATACCACCATTATGGCCAGCCTTAATCATCGCATGCAACAATTTAGTGCACCTTGAAATATGAACATGTGTGGGGCGTGTATGTTTTTAATGACTTGAGACTATACCTAGCCCGGCATGCAAGATGAGACTTGTTATGCATCGTTCCCCATACCTGCAGGAAGCCCGTTCGTCTCCAAATATTTCCTCGCCATGTGTGGAAACAATATGCCTGCCAGACTCCGCTTCTCCCTCCGGCGATCCCACCACTCCACCCCGTGTGGAAAAAAATCTGCATGCATGACTCTCCTCGCCCCGCGCTCGTCCAATCTGTTGTGACCAGCAATATTTCCACCCCTTCCCTCCCCCATAATTTACTCCAACAAATATGCCCACGTAGCTGTTACTTAACTGTAGGTGCATTGGGTCACCGACATATGGGCCCAACAGGGGTCTGGCCCACATGTCAGTGACGCAACTGGACCTGCAGTTAAGTCAGTGCAGCTCAATCCATATCTTACGTAGGTGTGCCATTGCTCGCTATAAATACCGCGCCTCCCACGACATTGCTATCTCCTCCCCCTCACATTCACGTTCATCGCTATCTCCTTCCCTCCCTCTCACGTCGACCACCATGGCCCTGCCCCTCCCAAGCCCTAGGCGCCCCTCGCTGCACCGCGCGGACGGTCACGCATCGCGGTTCCGTTCCTCGCCGCCACTAGTCGAGAAGGACGCGTCGGCATTCCGCTGCTCGCCGCGACACGACGCGTCGCCGTTCCGCTCCTCGCCGCCACTAGCCGAGGAGGACGCATCAGCGTTCCGCTCCTTTCCACGACGCGTCGAGGTGGACACGTCGGTGTTCCCAATCTCGCGAGCACGCGCGTCGAAGGACGCGTCGGCTCCCCGCTACGAGGAGAACGCCGCGCCGCCCACCGAGCCCCCCCAGCCTTGAGGAGCTTTGGAAAGAAATGGATGTCGCCTTGTGGGAGGTTTTGCCTCTAGCAGAGCGCGCCAACATAGAGGCGGAGAAGAAGGCCGAGGAAGAGAAGTGCATCGTGGAACAAGCTACCTGGAGGCCTATGTCGCGTCCGAGAGAGTCAGGCAATTGGCTCTTTGGCAGAAGGCTCCTGCGAGGGCTGTGACAGTGGCGGAGGATGCCCGTGCCGACGTCCTGAGTGCAGTCGGGCCCAAGTGCCTCATCTACGCTTGGCGGTACGTGGACCGGGTGCACGCTTCCTGCGAGGAGGAGTACCTGTTGGCGCCGGATCACCACACCGGTGAGATCACGCTCGCCCGCCGGCAAGCTGCCAATTAGCACCTCGTGAGTTGCGAGGCTGAGGATGAGACGTTATGTCGGCGCACTGGGAAACGGCCGTGCACCAGGGCACTCGTGGCGAGCCGCAAGCGCTCCTGTGAGCGCCATGGCTTTTAGGAGGAGTATATTTTTTTGGTTCGTAAGGCGATCTCATTAGTTTTGGTACGCAAATGATAAATCCCGAACGTTCAGGAATTATTAGCGCCCTTAATTAAGTATGTAAAACAGAAAGTTTGGAAACCTTGTGTATTCATACGCATTTTGCAAGTACATGCATATAGCACAAACTTTACATTATACTATCGCACTACACGTCTCTCTCTATATATGCTTGCAGACTGTGCTACTCCCTCCATCCAGGTCAATAAGTCATCTTTTGTTGTGCACCATGACCAAGAAGGAGGGAAGACTTATACACCTAGACGGGGGGAGTACTACTATTACTTATGTACGTGCAAATGCACGTTTTAACATTACGATGCGGTTTTTGTATAAGTAGAAAAACAACACTAGTCAATCTTGTGAAACGATTCAATGCAAAACAAATGCAAAAATGCTCATTTGACTGTTTACTTTTAGCTTCCTTCTCTGTGGTTATTTCTCTGTCGTACTTTGTATGGAGTATCTCACTGGTTGGAACGACATGCAAATTACCAAACCACTTCCTACACCCTGTATCGAATTTTTTGCCTAACAAGTTGTGCCGTGCAATTTGAATTCCAACTTGAGTACTACTACTAGTAGGAGTACCAGGGGCCAGTTCTTTTAGGCTTCTAGATTAGTAATACCATAAATACTACATCTGTCCTGGTTTATTGGTCCCCATTGTAATCTGTGTCAAATTTTTATCATAAATTTAACTAATGAAATGTTAGTTCATGTCACATGCACTAACATTTTATCAGTTAAATCTTTGGTCAAAATTTAGCACAAATTACAATGGTGAGGAATAAACTAGGATCGAGGTACTACTAGCAGTAGTTTAGAAGCCCAATAAATGAGTGAGGCGCCTTAATGCTACTCTCCACTGTGACTAGTCTTATGGGAAAAGCTAGGGAAGCCGCCAAAAGAACTGGCCCTAGGAGTAGTAGCTAGGGATACTAGGAGTAGTAGCTAGGGATCCAGTGTGCGAGATGAACCGGAGAAAGTAAATGCAGAGAGATGAAATGCAAAAAAGATGGAGGGATGTGATGGTTGCTTGTTCGTTTATTTTACCAGGCCACTTATTACTGGGAGTGGTTGGGTTTTGTGATATGACGGCTTTACTGTCGCACCATGAGCGGGGTGAGAGGTGAGACTCCCGTGCAACGCCGCCCTCTACACTAGTACTACTACATCGGTCGTGGTTTATCCCCCATTGAATTTGACTGAAGATTTAACTGACAAACTGTTAGTGCATGTGAACAAAAACAATATCGTTTGATTCGTATTTGAACATAGTTTTCAATTATATAATTTTAGGTGACATGCATTATCATTTGTCGTACTATATATAATGTTAGTTCAATTTTTGGTCATACTAATCTATAGTAAGGTGCCCGTGCATTGCACGGAAGAGAGAAATGCATTGATCGGGGAGTTATTTATTTTGAAAAAGGATGTGGGGGTCATCTCATGTGTAATGGGTATCGACAGGGTTGTTCAGATATTATCTCATCTCTAGAGCTCACAAACATCCGGGTGAAATAGATAAAATTATCTTTTGCAAACAAAAGCGTTCAACTGTTCAACCTGCATCCAAAACTTGTGAAGAAATAACTCTTATTGTGCTTTGCAGGGACCGATCTTCAAGAATTAGTTTTTGAGTATCCATTGTTATACATGTTGGCTATAGATGACCTGGCACTTTCTTATAGTCAACAGTTGGCTATACTATTTAAGTATTAACCATGCCCTTATACACCTAGACGGAGGGATTAAATCAGGATGACTTGGAAGGGGGCAGAGGATATGTAAGAAATAGTTCATCATAAGTCTTTCACCAGTACTGTAGTAAAAATTCATACATGGAAGATTCTAGACTAAACCATAAATGGATACACTTTTATTCATGCGCGATACTCCAATAGAGCAAGATCATACATGGAAGTCTCCACATGCTTAGACAGCGGATTACATTGAGCGAAGATTAATGATCAACATTTAACTTAGTAATGCAGATGTCGAGGTGAACCTCCTTGGAGTCCCCATGCACATTGTTGGGGGTTAAATAATACCATGCGTCTTCCATGTCCACATCGGCGCGAAGGTCCCAGCTCGGCAGAGTCCAAGTCAGCTTGACGTAGCCAGTGTCGTCGCCCACGTACCTCCGAGGGGTAGTAAAAGTGAGCACGCACCCGTACATCGGCCTCATGTCAGTGTCAGCGTCAGCGGCGTTGCCCCTGATGCACACTACAGAGATGTGGTGGCGGCCTGCACAGGCCTCGCCAGTGGCCACGATCAAGAGGAAGACGCTGTCGTCCTCCTCCGAGACTAGTAGGCGGCGCTGATCCTCTAGCGACTCTGGCACGGTGAACGGGTAGCACGTCTCGTACTTGATGTTCTTCACCAAGGGCCAGTAGTTATCGCCACACGCCTGCGTCAGGTGATGCACGATGTTCGCTGGCGAGCCCCAAAATGGCACAAGGCACTTATAGCAGTAGACGAAGGGCTCCTTGGAGGCATCGACCAGGCCGTCCATGAAACGAGAGTGGCTGTAGGGGACGTTCCGCCAGTTGAATATATGAGCAAGTTACTATGAGATTTACTACAAAATAAATCATGACGGCTATAACAGAGATTAAACTAATCATGCGGACTAGCATAGTAGATGAACAGATCGAATCTAGGACACAGACTAGAAACATGAATTCTACCACGATTTCGAACAGGAAGGACAGAAACATATACGGTGCAACGGGAGAAGCACCATTGGCGTTGAGGTTGTCGCCCATGTCGTTGAGGAAGAGGTTGCCGAGGTCAGGGAAGAAGTCGTGTCGGTGAAGTCGTCGCTGCTAGCTGTCGCGAGAGTGCGCTCCCCAAATTTCAACAACCCCCGCCGAATGGAGCGCAGGAGGGAGTGGCTGTAGGGGACGTTGCAGCCACCGAATGGAGCGCAGGAGTAGCCCACGAAGCAATAGATGTTGCTCCTCCCTAGTCTCTATTCTTATCTCTATCTCTGCTACTCTTCTTTGTTTTTTTATAATATACTAGTTGTAGTTGTCAAATCTAATAGTACTGCACCGTCCACTGCACGCCCGGCTGAACACGCCTCCTCACCTCCATCAAACCCCTCAGTTAAACCCACATGCAAACCGAGAAACCTACTCCGGACCGTGGGAGGATATTTACCGGACGTGTTGTTTCGTGGAATACAATCACAATCACTGCAAGGTCTTTGAGCAGGATCCCAACTTCTCCGGGCCTCCAGGAATTTTTGACTAGAGGTTGGTAAGTAGCCTTGGTACACGCTCTCTGTTTGTTGGACTGAATTATCCGATTAACCAGGAGATAACCGATGTCAAGGATCATGATTGCAGCGTGGTTTCGTTCATCAAGAAAAAATGTGTGTACACAACGTACCATGCGTCTCCGCATGCACCATACCCTGATATGTGCCGCCATGCTCTGCGGCCCAAAGTAGGAGAGAGGGTTGCAAGTATCAGACTTTTTTTTGAAACCCAAGTATCATACTTCGACCTGCTGGTTCGAGTTTCCCCCGTCAGGCACCCATCTGGTTCAAGCCGTCAGCCAATCTCCACAGCTTAATAAATAGTAATGTCCATCTGAGCTAGTTAGTTAGATGCGTACACTTGGTGTAGTAGGATCTTTATTTAATTTGATGCATACACTTGTTCTGTTTTGGTAGCCCTTTTGTAATGATGGTTGATGTTTGGTTTGGAAGAGAGAGCTGCGTTTTCACTCTTCTGGCCTACTTACTGCTTCTGTTGCACCCACAGCCCTGGTTGCTGCTGCTGCTGTTTTCAATGTACAATCAGTAGTATATTTCATCTGTTGGTTGAATAAATGTGTTGTTAGAACGACAAACACAATGTTTTGGAAGTCATTGCACGGTTCGATCCTTTAGTGCCCCGTACCGTACGTAGCGCATACTATTTTTTGTACGGAACACATTTTCCACTTGTTGATAACATGCAGCCCACTGATGAAGGCCCAATAGAGAAGCCCATAATTAACTGGAAGGGAGGCTCTCACATGAATCCGGCCCAGGTACATGCTCATGGTCCCCTAAAAATAAATAAGTAAATAAATAAATAAAGCTAAATGCTCATGCACCAGTTCCTTAAATTCACAATTTAACAGGAGGATATTATTTCCTATGATAGTGTCGTTACATTTACTCGATATTATTATTCGGCAAAGATAGCGACTGTCGGGGATATACCCCGCAGTGTAAACCGGCCGGAAGTTAACCCGGCCAGACTTGGCGGTTTATCTGAAGAACCTGCTGACACTTGGCGAGTTACTGGCGACCCGCCCTGACCTGGCGGTTTACAAGCAACCCACCTGGTCATTATGACTCACTGGTGATCCAGCGAGCGGGACAGACGGATGACAAGGCCCAAGGCCCAGAAGGCCGGTTCACGTTTAACGGTGGGCCAGTTTAAGAGGAAAGGCATGAGGAACGTTTATCTTACAAGGAGTTAAGACCTGGACATGTATCCGGTTTGTATTAGAGATAGACTAGTCCTAATCCTAAGAGGACTCCACATGTAAACCGCCCCTTCAACATATATAAGGAGGGCAGGGCTCCTCAAAGGGAGGAAGATTCACAAGTTCCACAAGTTGGACAAGTTAGGTTTAGACAATAGCTCTCGAGATAGAGCACTTTTGTAACCATGATCATCATCATCAACATCAATGAAGCATGATGTAGGCTTTTACCTCCACCGTGAGGGGCCGAACCTGGGTAAAACATCGCGTCTCTCGTCCCGCTCAACCCCTCTCAAGCTACCACATAGATGCGTTGGCCTCGCGACTAAGTCCTGACACCTAGGACATCTGCCGTGACAATTCCACGACAGTTGGCGCCCACCATGGGGCCAGGCGCACGGTGGTGTTGAGTTCTTGAAGGGATTTCTTCATGGACCTAGGAGCTCGCAATGTGCCGGAGGAAAAAAGAGACGGTACAAAACAACCACACACGATAACCCGGCATGAGATAACCATTGGGAAGAGCCGGTGAATCCGTCGTCTTATTAATTTTGGAGCTGGCAGTACAATATTTTGGGGAAAAGAGATTAAGATTCAATGGTCGAATCCGATTGCTTTTTGCAGCTGTCCAACTACTACGTCCGTGCCGTCCACGTACGTCCCAAGTTCTGAAGCAGATAAAAGCAGAGGCGGTAAAGGGAGCAGCCTTATTGATTCTATGTTACTCAGGCCCGCTGGTCATTAAAATCAGGGATTCCAGCACCTACAAGACACGGGATCAATTTGATCTCAGGATCCTTGTCAGCATGTGCGGATCAGGACAATTTAGGAGGCCACGTATCCTACAAAAAATCATTAAAACAACCATGACCCGGAGAGGATGAGGTCATGGGCACGGACTTGGAATCAACCACTCCGGTTCATATCAAACACGAGCCGCGGAGAGCCGCCCCGCGCCGGTGGGTCTCCCTGAGTCGAGCCACCATGGAGGACCGTTTTCTGCTCTGGGCTAATCGCGCCTCGAGCTGCCGCGGGCCGGCCCGATTGTCTCAGTAGCCGTCTCGAACCGCCTGAGCCGGATCAGGCTTGCCCTCGCATGGAACCGCCTCCGCCGTGAGTCACCGCATCACCGGGTGGCTGCGGTTGCAGTCACGGTCGCACCATAAATCAGGTGATATTCATCCGAGTCTACTTTTAACACATATTGTTTTTTGTCAAAAAACAATCTATCTTTGCTACAATGTTTTTATGCAGGATAATTATTTATGACAAATGTATTGTTATACCGCGGACATGGAGTGCATGCCAGCATAGTTTTGTAGTGGCGTTCTTCCGGGCCATGCTGCTCGACGGATACACATGCAATCACCGCCCCCGCTGTTTGGTTTACATCCGTCCACGCATGCGGCCCACTCATTGTTCGCGCTGATTTACAAACATCACGGCCGATTCACCCGTCTGCACCGGTTTACCACACTGTGGCCGGTTCATCCGTGATTAATTTCAGCTTCATACAATTATCATCAACTTCATGGCGGGTTATATCCGTCCTAAACACATCAGGTGATACCCATATGAAATATATTTTATTAGTACATATTATTTTTATCAAAGAGCAGTTTATCTTTGCCTTGGTCTGCAATACTATTTATGCAGGACAATTGTTCATTACAAATGAGGCGCTATGTTACGGGCACGGAGCACGCGCTAGCAATGTTCTGCACTGGCGTTTCGTCCGTGTCCTACCACCCGGTGAATGAACGTGAGAAGGTCGCCGTCCCTGTGGCCCGGTTTACATCAGCTTGCCGGGACCGCGCCCGCGATTAACTCGCCCGTCCGAGCCGGTTTATGACACCAGTGCCGATCTTCCCCGTCTGCACCAGCTTACAATACCGTGGCTGACTCATCCGTCCGAGCTGCCTCTGATGTTGCGGTTGGCCGTCTCTCGCGGCCTAGTCTACATCAACATACCGGGCCGCACCTGTCTGCATGAGCTGTTTCTTGAGTATGAACATGGGTAGCCCGCCTTTCTTCCCACAAATTGGAGGCAAATTATCATCTACCGTCGTCTACACTGGATGGTTCAATGGACATGCACACAAGTCACCGCTACTATAGTTTGGTTAAACTTCAAGGATCCAGTTGGAAGGAACCATTGGACGAGTTGCTGACACGTGTCATACAGGATCATTTATAACCCGCCGCAGTCACCTCAACCTTCTGTGGATTCACATTGTGCTGTCAACACCAATGATATACAAGTTATGCCGGTTTATATCACGGTCAAATATGGAGAATCTCAAGCCAACTCCTCGAGTCACCTTGAGACTTGGGGGCTACAATGATATGACTTAGCAAACATTGCCAGTTTTCAGTGAAGTCAAGAACCCCAATACGTTGGAGGGAAAGATAACCCGGTCCCGGATTCACATCGTGCTATCAGAAGGTTTCCGGATTAGAAAGTATATGACAATTACAAAATCCCGGCTCAATGAAGAAGTTTCGGGTCATCAGAAAAGGATTCCGGTTTACAATCCGGTACAAGGGAAATTTGTTCTCCAATAAAGCTCTGAAGCTCTCAAATCTGGTTTAAGAATTTCCGGTTCAAAAAGGAATTAACTTCTCACAAGTTCGAGTTTAAAGGCCGTCAGAAAATTTCCGGCTAAAAAATGAAGATTCCGGTTTAAAATCCGGTTCAAGGGAAAGATGTCTCCCACAAAGCTTTGAAGGTCTCCATATCTGGTTCAAGATCCCGGTTCAAGAAGAATTTATCTCTTGCAAAAAGTTAAAAATTGCTAAAGAGGACCTGCTACCATGATGCGCGGTTCAAACATGGGTATCCCGCCTTACTGGCCTGACATATTATTGATCACATGGGGGCTTCTGCTTCATAAAGCGGGGTCTCTGTTCTTTTACATCATGTGTGGTTACACGGAGTTGTTCTAAAGCGGCCTCCGGTTTACCCCTGGAGTTGGCTTTTTTTAAAAGCATCATGTTATATCACTTGGGGGTTTGGTTGTGTCCGAACCAATACAATACCTCTTGATAGGCGAGAGCCACCAGATCACTTGGGGACTTGGTCACGTCTGAACCAATCATGCCTCTTGATCGGCCTAAGGCTACAGAATCACTTGAGGGCTTGGTCGAGCCCGAACCATTGCCATGCCACTTGATCGGCATAAATGCCACGGTTTCATTTGGGGACCTGGCTGACTAGAACCATAGTTACACCTATCGGGAGCTTGGTCATGTCTGACCATGGTAACGCCATCTGATCAGCTCAAATAAGCCTCTTTTTGCAAATGTTTTTATCATTGCCTTTGCTTCAATATTTTCCTTGATAACTGTTTATTTTATTTTTGTTGCGTTTTTAAACCGACAAAGTTTTAAACCGGCCCAAACTGTCAATTACAAATTGACAGAACACGGTCAAATCTTAAACCGGAGACTATCTGCCCGGTTTGATTTTCTATTACCATCCTATTATGGAGTAAACCGGTGTTTATCACAGCCCGGCACGGTTTTATCATAAACTGGCACAATATGGAAGGAGTTATCAGTACTCAAGATTTGGGTTATCACCCTTACTACAAAAAGCTGGTAAAACCAACAATGTGATTCAATGTCACAGGTATGATATATTTCATATTTGATTATTCTTAAGTGCAGCCTTGGTTATAAACCCGGGTTATATGTTGGGCATTATGACCCGTCTAGCGGTAAACCGCCAGGACACTTTAAACTTGTTGTATGCAGAAACATGTTTGTTAAACCGGCCTGACTTTTGACTATAAGTCGCCAGTATGATGAGAAATTATCCGGTGTTTGTTAAACCGGCCTGGTTTTTGGACTATAAGTCGCCAGTATATATATATTTGGATTGCGCCATCGGAATTATGCGCTTATAAATCATTGAGTTATATTATTCAAATAGCCAAACTTGGCTGAATTTTCATTATGATATTGAATGAATAAGGTTTTCACCGGATTATATTATCTTGAATAGCGAACATGGCTGGATTTTTATGGTTATTAATAACCGGTATTATTGAGTTTTCAAAGTCGCTATAGCGCAATGTCTACTATTTTATCAAAGGATATGGTTTATTCTACAATGGAAGGAATAGTCCCGAGTTGCTGTAGGCTTACAACCCGGCACTTGGGGGCTACATTATTCAAATCGAGATTACATGCAAGTCTTATATCGCTGCAAGCATGCATCATGACACTTGGGGGCTAATGCCAAGTCATTTTTAGTCTTGTTGAAGACCCGACTCATCATATTATAATGAGCCGGCCCTTGGGGGCTACCAATTGCTCCTGTCAACAATTCAAGGTACACAAGTTTTTATCCATTATATTGAAGGGTCCACTCCTCAGTTGGTAAAGCCCCATGATGGGAGTTACATCATATGATGTTATTTTCAATGAAGTATATATAAAGTCCCAGCTCAATATTATCTTACTGAACCGTCCCTTGGGGGCTACACTGATTGAAGTTTTTATAAGCAATTACAAGTCCTAGGTTGCTGCAAGCATGACAACCCGGCACTTGGGGGCTACATATATGGAGTATTCAGTTTATATAATTGAGATGAACAAACCGGATTTCTTCAAGATTGAAACACTTATTGGAGCAAGTCTTAAGTTATCACTATGTTCTCCCCTTAAGACTTGGGGGCTACAGGTATTATGCATATAAAGGAGGAACATCTTCATTTTATCAGTTTTGAGCAAATCAGGAAGATCAATTACATGACCCGGTGTCGACAACAATTATGACCCGGCGCCATCAATATTTATAAACCATCCATTTTGGTAATATTAAACCGGCAAGTTTTACATCTTCGAACCGGCTGAATACCAGATAAGTATTTTCAGACCCATATTTCTTAAATCAGCGCTTTGGGAGCTGAGTCAAAGGAGTTATTCTTCACAATATTTCTCGGTGACAAACCAATGTCGGCAAATTGATTATGAAGCTGGTCTGTTGACCCGGATTTCCCAGAAGGAGGAAATAACAAGGACTTAAGGATGATCAAGTACCGGTTTACAAAAATTCTTAACCCGGAGCATAACTTGTCAAATTTGTTCTTGTGTTTATTTTGCAGTATAAGTTTACCATGAATAAATCCAAGCTAAACTTGGGGGCTAATGTCGGGGATATACCCCGCGGTGTAAACCGGCCGAAAGTTAACCCGTCCGGACTTGGCGGTTTATCTGAAGACCCCGCTGACACTTGGCGAGTTACTAGCGACCTGCCCTGACCTGGCGGTTTACAAGCAACCCACCTGATCATTATGACTCACTGGTGATCCGGCGAGCGGGACAGACAGATGACAAGGCCCAAGGCCCAGAAGGCCGGTTCACGTTTAACGGTGGGCCGGTTTAAGAGGAAAGGCATGAGGAATGTTTATCTTACAAGGAGTTAAGACCTGGACTTGTATCCGGTTTGTATTAGAGATAGACTAGTCCTAATCCTGAGAGGGCTCCACATGTAAACTGCCCCTTCAACATATATAAGGAGGGGCAGGGCTCCTCAAAGGGAGGAAGATTCACAAGTTCCACAAGTTGGACAAGTTAGGTTTAGACAATAGCTCTCGAGATAGAGCACTTTTGTAACCGTGATCATCATCATCAATGTCAATGAAGCAGGATGTAGGCTTTTATCTCCACCGTGAGGGGCCAAACCTGGGTAAAACATCGTGTCTCTCATCCCGCTCAACCCCTCTCAAGCTACCACATAGATGCGTTGGCCTCACGACTAAGTCCTGACACCTAGGACATCTATCGTGACAATTCCACGACAGTTGGCGCCCACCATTGAAGTTATATTATTCTTCTTTCTCCCAGCATTTTCTTCCTGCAACCAGCGGACCCATGCAAATCATACTCAACTTCGTAAATAGACCCGGTCCATTTTTATTTTTCAATAGTCCCACCCCAGCCCAGCACATTGGCGACAACATTTTATCCTCCGCCTTGGTGCGCTCTCCGCGGCGCTGCCTGATACGTCTCAAACGTATCTATAATTTTTGATTGCTCCATGCTATATTATCTACTGTTTTGGACATTGTTGGGCTTTATTATACACTTTTATATTATTTTTGGGACTAACCTATTAACCGGAGGCCCAACCCTGATTGCTGTTTTTTTTTGCCTATTTTAGGGTTTCGAAGAAAAGGAATATCAAACGGAGTCCAAACGGAATGAAACCTTTGGGAACGTGATTTTCTCACCGAACATGATCCAGGAGACTTGGACCCTACGTCAAGAAACCAACAGGGAGGCCACGAGGTAGGGGGCGTGCCTACCCCCCAGGCGTGCCCTCCACGCCCCCTGTTGCTCCACCGACATACCTCTTCCTCCTATATATACCTACGTACACCCAAATGATCAGATACGGAGCCAAAACCCTAATTCCACCGCTGTAACTTTCTGTATCCACGAGATCCCATCTTGGGGCCTGTTCTGGAGCTCCGCCGGAGGGGGCATCGATCACGGAGGGCTTCTACATCAACACCATAGCCTCTATGATGAAGTGTGAGTAGTTTACCTCAGACCTACGGGTCCATAGCTATTAACTAGATGGCTTCTTCTCTCTTTTTGTATCTCAATACAAAGTTCTCCCCCTCTCTTGTGGAGATCTATTCGATGTAATCTTCTTTTGCGGTGTGTTTGTTGAGACCGATGAATTGTGGGTTTATGATCAAGTTTATCTATGAACAATATTTGAATCTTATCTGAATTCTTTTATGTATGATTGGTTATCTTTGCAAGTCTCTTCGAATTATCAGTTTGGTTTGGCCTACTAGATTGATCTTTCTTGCAATGGGAGAAGTGCTTAGCTTTGGGTACAATCTTGCGGTGTCCTTTCTGTTGGGGAACGTAGTAATTTCAAAAAAATTCCTACACACACTGAAGATCATGGTGATGCATAGCAACGAGAGGGGAGAGTGTGTCCACTTACCCTCGTAGACCGAAAGCGGAAGCGTTATGATAACGCGGATGATGTAGTCGTACATCTTCACGATCCGACCGATCCAAGTACCGAACGCACGGCACCTCCGAGTTCTGCACACGTTCAATACGATGACGTCCCTCGAACTCCGATCCAGCTGAGCTTTGTGGGAGAATTCCGTCAGCACGACAGCGTGGTGACGATGATGATGTTCTACCGATGATGGGCTTCGCCTAAGCACCGCTACGATATGACCGAGGTGGATTATGGTGGAGAGGGGCACCGCACACGGCTAAGAGATCAAGAGATCAATTGTTGTGTCTATGGGGTGCCCCCTGGCCACGTATATAAAGGAGTGGAGGAGGGGAGGGGCCGGCCCTCTCTATGGCGCACCCTAGGGGAGTCCTACTCCCATCGGGAGTAGGATTCCTCGTTTCCTAGTAGAACTAGGAGCCCTTCCAAGTAGTAGGAGTAGGAGAGAAGGAAAGGGAAGGGAAAAGGAGAAGGAAGGAAGGGGGCGCCCCCCTCCCTAGTCCAATTCAGACCAGCCCATGGGGAGGGGTGCGGTCACCCTTTGAGGCCTTTCTCTCCTTTCCCGTATGGCCCATTAAGGCCCAATACGAATTCCCGTAACTCACCGGTACTCCCGGAAATACCCGAATCACTCGGAACCTTTCCGATGTCCAAATATAGTCGTCCAATATATCGATCTTTATGTCTCGACCATTTGAGACTCTTTGTCATGTCCCTGATCTCATCCGGGACTCAAACTCCTTCGGTACATCAAAACACATAAACTCATAATATAACCGTCATCGAACTTTAAGCGTGCGGACCCTACGGGTTCGAGAACTATGTAGACATGACCGAGACACGTCTCCGGTCAATAACCAATAGTGGAACCTGGATGCTCATATTGGCTCCCACATATTCTACGAAGATCTTTATCGGTCAAACCGCATAACAACATAGGTTGTTCCCTTTGTCATCGGTATGTTACTTGCCCAAGATTCAATCGTCGGTATCTCAATACCTAGTTCAATCTCGTTACTGGCAAGTCTCTTTACTCGTTTTGTAATACATCATCCCGCAACTAACTCATTACTTGCAATGCTTGCAAGGCTTATAGTGATGTGCATTACCGAGTGGGCCCAGAGATACCTCTCCGACAATCGGAGTGACAAATCCTAATCTCGAAATACGCCAACCCAACAAGTACCTTCGGAGACACCTGTAGAGCACCTTTATAATCACCCAGTTACGTTGTGACGGTTGGTGGCACACAAAGTGTTCCTCCGATAAACGGGAGTTGCATAATCTCATAGTCATAGGAACATGTATAAGTCATGAAGAAAGCAATAACAACAAACTAAACGATCAACTGCTAAGCTAACGGAATGGGTCAAGTCAATCACATCATTCTCCTAATGATGTGATCCCATTAATCAAATGGCAACTCATGTCTATGGTTAGGAAACATAACCATCTTTGATCAACGAGCTAGTCAAGTAGAGGCATACTAGTGACACTTTGTTTGTCTATGTATTCACACATGTATTATGTTTCCGGTTAATACAATTCTAGCATGAATAATAAACATTTATCATGATATAAGGAAATAAATAATAACTTTATTATTGCCTCTAGGGCAAATTTCCTTCAGTCTCCCACTTGCACTAGAGTCAATAATCTAGTTCACATCGCCATGTGATTTAACATCAATAGTTCACATCACCATGTGATTAACATGCATAGTTCACATCGTCGTGTGACCAACACCCAAAGGGTTTACTAGAGTCAATAATCTAGTTCACATCGTTATGTGATTAATACCCAAAGAGTACTAAGGTGTGATCATGTTTTGCTTGTGAGAGAATTTTAGTCAACGGGTCTGCCACATTTAGATCCGTATGTATTTTGCAAATTTCTATGTCAACAATGCTCTGCACGGAGCTACTCTAGCTAATTGCTCCCACTTTCAATATGTATCTAGATTGAGACTTAGAGTCATCTGGATCAGTGTCAAAACTTGCATGGTCCTAACCCTTTACGACGAACCTTTTGTCACCTCCATAATTGAGAAACATATCCTTATTCCACTAAGGATAATTTTGACCAATGTCCAGTGATCTACTCCTAGATCACTATTGTACTCCCTTGCCAAACTCAGGGCAGGGTATACAATAGGTCTAGTACACAGTATGGCATACTTTATAGAACCTATGGCTGAGGCATAGGGAATGACTTTCATTCTCTCTCTATCTTCTGCCGTGGTCGGGTTTTGAGTCTTACTCAACTCCACACCTTGTAACATAGGCAAGAACTCCTTTTTGACTGTTCCATTTTGAACTACTTCAAAATCTTGTCAAGGTATGTACTCATTGGAAAACTTATCAAGCGTCTTGATCTATCTCTATAGATCTTGATGCTCAATATGTAAGCAGCTTCACCGAGGTCTTTCTTTGAAAAACTCCTTTCAAACATTCCTTTATGCTTTGCAGAATAATTCTACATTATCTCCGAGCAACAATATGTCATACATATACTTATCATAAATGCTGTAGTACTCCCACTCACTTTCTTGTAAATATAGGCTTCACCCAAGTCTGTATAAAACTATATGCTTTGATCAATTTATCAAAGCGTATATTCCAACTCCGAGATGCTTGCACCACTCCATAGATGGATCGCTGGAGCTTTCATATTTTGTTAGTACCTTTAGGATTGACAAAACCTTCTGGTTGCATCATATACAACTCTTCTTTAATAAATCCATTAAGGAATGCAATTTTGTTTATCCATTTGCCAGATTTCATAAAATGCGGCAATTGCTAACATGATTCGGACAGACTTAAGCATAGATACGATTGAGAAACTCTCATCGTAGTCAACACCTTGAACTTATCGAAAACCTTTTTGCGACAATTCTAGCTTTGTAGATAGTAACACTACTATCAGCGTCCGTCTTCCTCTTGAAGATCCATTTAATCTCAATGGCTCGCCGATCAATGGGAAAGTCAATCAAAGTCCATACTTTGTTCTCATACATGGATCTCATCTCAGATTTCATGGCCTCAAGCCATTTTGCAGAATCTGTGCTCATCATCGCTTCCTCATAGTTTGTAGGCTCGTCATGGTCAACTAATATAACCTCCAGAACAGGATTACCGTACCACTCTGGTGCGGATCTCACTCTGGTTTACCTACGAGGTTCGGTAGTAACTTGATCTAAAGTTACATGATCATCATCATTAGCTTCCTCACTAATTGGTGTAGTAGTCACATGAACAGATTTTTGTGATGAACTATTTTCCAATAAGGGAGCAGGTACAGTTACCTCATCAAGTTCTACTTTCCTCCCACTCACTTCTTTCGAGAGAAACTCCTTCTCTAGAAAGGATCCATTCTCAACAATGAATATCTTGCCTTCAGATCTGTGATAGAAGGTGTACCCAACATTTTCTTTTGGGTATCCTATGAAGGTGCACTTCTCCGATTTGGGTTTGAGCTTATCAGGTTGAAACTTTTTCACATAAGCATTGCAACCTCAAACTTTAAGAAACGACAGCTTAGGTTTCTTGCCAAACCATAGTTCATACGGTGTCATCTCAACGGATTTAGATGGTGCCCTATTTAACGTGAATGTAGCTGTCTCTAATGCATAACCCCAAAACGATAGTGGTAAATTGGTAAGAGACGTCATAGATCGCACCATATCTAATAAAGTGTGGTTACGACGTTCAGACACACCATTATACTGTGGTGTTCCAGGTGGCGTGAGTAGTGAAACTATTTTATATTGTTTTAACTGAAGGCCAAACTCGTAACTCAAATATTTTACTTCTGCGATCATATCGTAGAAACTTTTATTTTTGTTACGATGATTCTCCACTTCACTCTGAAATTCTTTGAACTTTTCAAATGTTTTAGACTTGTGTTTCATCAAGTAGATATACTCATATCTTCTCAAATCATCTGTGAAGATAAGAAAATAATGTTACCTGCCGCGAGCCTCAATATTCATTGGACCACATACATCAGTATGTATGATTTCCAACAAATCTTTTGCTCGCTCCATTGTTCCGGAGAACGGAGTCTTAGTCATCTTGCCCATGAGGCATGGTTCGCAAGCATCAACTGATTCATAATCAAGTGATTCCAAAAGTCCATTAGCATGGATTTTCTTCATGCGCTTTACACCAATATGACCTAAACGGCATTGCCACAAATAAGTTGCACCATCATTATTAAATTTGCATTTTTTGGCTTCAATATTATGAAAATGTGTATCACCACGATCAAGATCCAACAAACCATTTTCATTGGGTGTATGACCATAGAAGGTTTTATTCATGTAAATAGAACAACAATTATTCTCTAACTTACATGAATAACCGTATTGCAATAAACATGATCCAATCATATTCATACTCAACGCAAACACTAAATAACATTTATTTTAAGTTTAACACTAATCCCGTAAGTATAGAGAGTGTGTGATGATGATCATATCAATCTTGGAACCATTTCCAATACACATCGTCACTTCACCCTTAACTAGTTTCTGTTCATTCTGCAACTCCCGTTTTGAGTTACTATTCTTAGTAACTGAACCAGTTATCAAATACCGAGGGGTTGCTATAAACACTAGTAAAGTACACATCAATAACATGTATATCCAATATACCTTTGTTCACTTTGCCATCCTTCTTATCCGCTAAATACTTGGGGCAGTTCCGCTTCTAGTGACCAGTCCCTTTGCAGTAAAAGCACTTAGTCTCAGGCTTAGGTCCAGACTTGGGCTTCTTCACTTGAGCAGCAACTTGCTTGCCGTTCTTCTTGAAGTTCCCCTTCTTCCCTTTTCCCTTTTCATGAAACTAGTGGTCTTTTCAAGCATCAACATTTGATGCTTTTTCTTGATTTCTACCTTCGTCGATTTCAGCATCACGAAGAGCTTGGGAATCGTTTCCGTTATCCCTACATATTATAGTTCATCATGAAGTTCTAGCAACTTGGTGATGGTGACTAGAGAACTCTATCAATCACTATCTTATCTGGAAGATTAACTCCCACTTGATTCAAGCGATTGTAGTACCCAGACAATCGGAGCACATGCTCACTGCTTGAGCTATTCTCCTCCATCTTTTAGCAATAGAACTTGTTGGAGACTTCATATCTCTCAACACAGGTATTTGCTTGAAATATTAACTTCAACTCCTGGAACATCTCATATGGTCCATGACATTCAAAACGTCTTTGAAGTCCCGATTCTAAGCCGTTAAGCATGGCACACTAATCTATCGAGTAGTCATCATATTGAGCTAGCCAAACATTCGTAACGTCTGCATATGCTCCTGCAATAGGTCTGTCACCTAGCGTTGCATCAAGGACATAATTCTTCTGTGCAGCAATGAGGATAAACCTCAGATCACGGATCCAATCTGCATCATTGCAACTAACATCTTTCAACTTAGTTTTCTCTAGGAACATATATAAAACATAGGGAAGCAACAATGCGAGCTATTGATCTATAACATTATTTGCAAAATACTATCAAGACTAAGTTCATGATATATTTAAGTTCAATTAATCATATTACTTAAGAACTTCCACTTAGATAGACATCCCTCTAATCCTCTAAGTGATCACGTGATCCAAATCAACTAAACCATAACCGATCATCACGTGAAATGGAGTAGTTTTCAATGGTGAACATCATTATGTTGATCATATCCACTATATGATTCACGCTCGACCTTTCGGTCTCCAGTGTTCCGAGGCCATATCTGCATATGCTAGGCTCGTCAAGTTTAACCTGAGTATTCTGCATGTGCAAAACTGGCTTGCACCCGTTGTAGACGGACGTAGAGCTTATCACACCCGATCATCACGTGGTGTCTGGGAACGACGAACTTTGGCAACGGTGCATACTCAAGGAGAACACTTTTATCTTGAAATTTAGTGAGAGATCATCTTATAATGCTACCGTCATAACTAAGAAAAGTAAGATGTATAAAAGATAAACATCACATGCAATCAAAATATGTGACATGATATGGCCATCATCTTGTGCCTTTGATCTCTATCTCCAAAGCATCATCATGATCTCCATCGTCACCGGCACGACACCATGATCTCCATCATCTTGATCTATATCAATGTGTTGTCACATGGTCGTCTCGCCAACTACTGCTCTTGCAACTATTGCTATCGCATAGCGATAATTGTAAAGCAATTATTTGGCGCTTGCATCTTATGCAATAAAGAGACAACCATAAGGCTTCTGCCAGTTGCCGATAAATTCAACAAAATATGATCATCTTATACAACAACTTATATCTCATCACGTCTTGACCATATCACATCACAACATGCCCTGCAAAAACAAGTTAGACGTCCTCTACTTTGTTGTTGCAAGTTTTACGTGGCTGCTATGGGCTTAGCTAGAACCGTTCTTACCTATGCATCAAAACCACAACGATAGTTTGTCAAGTTAGTGCTGTTTTAACCTTCTCAAGGACCGGGCGTAGCCCCACTCGGTTCAACTAAAGTTGGAGAAACTGACACCCGCTAGTCACCTGTGTGCATAGCACGGCGGTAAAACCAGCCTCACGTAAGCGTACGCGTAATGTCGGTCCGGGCTGCTTCATCCAACAATAACGCCGAACCAAAGTGTGACATGCTAGTAAGCAGTATGACTTATATCGCCCACAACTCATTTGTGTTCTACTCGTGCATATAACATCTACGCATAAAACCTGGCTTGGATGCCACTGTTGGGGAACGTAGTAATTTCAAAAAAAATCCTACACACACTCAAGATCATGGTGATGCATAGCAACAAGAGGGGAGAGTGTGTCCATGTACCCTCGTAGACCGAAAGTGGAAGCGTTAGCACAACGCGGTTGATGTAGTCATACGTCTTCACGATCCGACCGATCAAGTACCGAACGCACGACACCTCCGAGTTCTGCACACGTTCAACTCGATGACGTCCCTCGAACTCCGATCCAGCCGAGTGTTGAGGGAGAGTTTCGTCAGCACGACGGCATGGTGATGATGTTGATGTTCTACCGACGCAGGGCTTCGCCTAAGCACCGCTACAGTATTATCGAGGTGGACTATGGTGGAGGGGGCACCGCACACGGCTAAGAGATCAATGATCAATTGTTGTGTCTTTGGGGTGCCCCTGCCCCCGTATATAAAGGAGTGGAGGAGGGGGAGGACCGGCCCTCTCTATGGCACGCCCTAGGGGAGTCCTAATCCCACCAGGAGTAGGATTCCCTGTTTCCTAGTAGAACTAGGAGCCCTTCCAAGTAGTAGTAGTAGGAGGGAAGGAAAGGGAAGGGAAAAGGAGAAGGAAGGAAGGGGGCGCCCCCCTCCCTAGTCCAATTCAGACCAGCCCATGGGGAGGGGTGCGGCCACCCTTTGAGGCCTTTCTCTCCTTTCTCGTATGGCCCATTAAGGCCCAATACGAATTCCCGCAACTCACCGGTACTCTCGAAAATACCCGAATCACTCGGAACCTTTCCGATGTCCGAATATAGTCGTCCAGTATATCGATCTTTATGTCTCTACCATTTCAAGACTCCTCGTCATGTCCCCGAACTCATCCGGGACTCCGATCTCCTTCGGTACATCAAAACACATAAACTCATAATATAACCGTCATCAAACTTTAAGCGTGCGGACCCTACGGGTTCGAGAACTATGTAGACATGACTGAGACACGTCTCCGGTCAATAACCAATAGCGGAACCTGGATGCTCATATTGGCTCCCACATATTCTACGAAGATCTTTATCGGTCAAACCGCATAACAACATACATTGTTCCCTTTGTCATCGGTATGTTACTTGCCCGAGATTCGATCGTCGGTATCTCAATACCTAGTTCAATCTCGTTACCGGCAAGTCTCTTTACTCGTTCTGTAATACATCATCCCGCAACTAACTCATTAGTTGCAATGCTTGCAAGGCTTATAGTGATGTGCATTACCGAGTGGGCCCAGAGATACCTCTCCGACAATCGGAGTGACAAATCCTAATCTCGAAATACGCCAACCCAACAAGTACCTTCGGAGACACCTGTAGAGCACCTTTATAATCACCCAGTTACGTTGTGACGTTTGGTGGCACACAAAGTGTTCCTCCGGTAAACAGGAGTTGCATAATCTCATAGTCATAGGAACATGTATAAGTCATGAAGAAAGCAATAACAAGAAACTAAATGATAGGAACATGTATAAGTCATGAAGAAAGCAATAACAACAAACTAAACGATCAAGTGCTAAGCTAACGCAATGGGTCAAGTCAATCACATCATTCTCCTAATGATGTGATCCCGTTAATCAAATGACAACTCATGTCTATGGTTAGGAAACATAACCATCTTTGATCAATGAGCTAGTCAAGTAGAGGCATACTAGTGACAGTTTGTTTGTCTATGTATTCACACATGTATTATGTTTCTGGTTAATACAATTCTAGCATGAATAATAAACATTTATCATGATATAAGGAAATAAATAATAACTTTATTATTGCCTCTTGGGCAAATTTCCTTCACTTTCCCAGTGACAGTAGGGGCAGCAAGGCACGTACTGTATTGTTGCCATCGAGGATAACAAGATGGGTTTTTATCACATTGCATGAATTTATCCCTCTACATCATGTCATCTTGTGTAAGGCGTTACTCTGTTCTTATGAACTTAATACTCTAGATGCATGCTGGATAGCGGTCGATGTGTGGAGTAATAGTAGTAGATGCAGGCAGGAGTCAGTCTACTTGTCTTGGACGTGATGCATGTATACATGATCATACCTAGATATTCTCATAACTATGCTCAATTCTGTCAATTTCTCAACAGTAATTTGTTCACCCACCGTAAAATACCTATGCTCTTGAGAGAAGCCACTAGTGAAACCTATGGCCCCCGGGTCTATCTTCCATCATATTAATCTGCCAACAGTTAGTTATTTTCATTGCCTTTTATTTTACTTTGCATCTTTATCATAAAAATACCAAAAATATTATCTTATCCTATCTATCAGATCTCACTCTCGTAAGTGAGCGTGTAGGGATTGACAACCCCTTATCGCGTTGGTTGCGAGGATTTATTTGTTTTGTGTAGGTGCGAGGGACTGGCGCGTAGCCTCCTACTGGATTGATACCTTGGTTCTCAAAAACTGAGGGAAATACTTAGGCTACTTTGCTGCACCACCCTTTTCTCTTCAAGGGAAAACCAACGCAAGTGCTCAAGAGGTAGCATCGCCATCCGGCCCTGTCAACATAGTTTTTTTCTAAACGGTCCCAGTCAACATAGTGAATCAGGAGAGGACTGTAGTTGTGAGTATGGAAATACAGACCCACCAGGTCCACTCCCGAACACAAGCAAGTGCCTCTTTTACTACTTAGATGAACCCCTTGTTTTTTTACTCTAATCCACCCTGCTGATATCTAGGACCCACATCATTTTCAATGTATAGTCAATTAACGACAGAATTGCACAACTTTTTTTAGTAGTAATTCGGAGGAGCGGGCTATAAACTGGGTTTTGTGGTCTGTACGGCCCGTCTAACAACATGACCAGCCCAGCAGTTTTTTCTTTGGGAAAATAGGTAGCCCAGTATTTCTTTTTGAAGAATACCCAAGCTAGGCCTATTTGTTTTCTCCGACTTACTGGGCTGCAAATCTTTCAAGACGAGGAGGGGTGCATTCTGGCCTAGCCAAAGAGTATGGTCGGTGTCTGTTAAAAGTAATATCAAAAGGGGTTGAAAATTCCAAAAAAATTTATAGCAAATGGGATATTAGTTTCTTTTTTTGTTTTTGTTCTTCAGTGATATCTTATACGTATTTCATTGGATTTAACATGACATAGTACTAATTTATTTTTAAATTTTTTTAGTATGACTACTAATTTTTGGATTAATAATATTTTGTTCCCGAGCAAAAATTTGTGAATTTTCAAAATTTCACACATATTTAGTTAATTTTTTAACCCTGGTACTGACCAGAACATGAGCAACAATTCTAAAAATGGAAACGGGCTGCAATAAATTCCATATGAATTAGAAAACGAGTAAAAAATATAAAAATAATAGCAAATAACACATGATTCTAGCAGTAGTGACTGTTGGATGTCCATCCAACAGCCGACGTGCTTCTTCAATCTCTGATCTTCCTGCTCCAGCCGCCTAAACTAGCGCCGGCGGGACTGCCTGCTCCCTCCTCTTGTGGCCCGCTGTGATGCCGCACAAGCAATCAACTGCCTCCTTATTACGTGAAAAAATGATTCCTCCCACTGACATCTGGGGCGCACCGGTTCGGAGGCTGACCTGTGGGCCTACTAAGTTGACGCGTAAGCAGGGCTTGTCAACTTAGTCAACAAACGATTCTAGCAGCAGTAACCGTTGGATTTGAATCGAACGGTCCTGCTACTTCTTTAATCGCTGCTCTTCTTGCACCAGCCGCCCAAACCAGCGCCTGCGAGACCGCCTGCTCCTGCCTCCAGTGGCCGGCTGTGCTGCCATTGAGGCCTCATCGCCCCTACAACTCCCACCGCTAGCCAGGCCCTGCGGCAACGGCAGCCTCACACCGCAGCCGAACTAGTGAACCCTCGTACCCTTCTCCGCGTGGGCATCCACTTCCGCATCTTCCCCGGCTCAGCGTCGTCCCCTTCCTAGGCCTCGCCGTCGTCCACAACCTTGGTGCTCTCGGCGCGGCGTGGTCAATGTGATCAACGACCGACTTCCATCGGAAGAGTATTGTACGTGGAGAGGCTGACACCTGGGTCCACAGCCACAGCCCAGTTTTTTTGTGATTTGCCAAGTCGCTTTGTCAGGCCTGTTGGGCTGCAAATCTTTCGAGACGAGGAGACCTTTCATTCGGCTGGCCGAGAAATTGGCTTATCAGTAATGAGAAATGGGATGTACATTTTTAAAACACATCAAACCGGCAATTAGTTTCAAATTTCCTTTTTTCATTTTGAGATTTTAAATTGCATTGATTTTTATGCATGGACAATTTGTTGGATTTTATATTGATATATATTTATTTTTAAAATTAGTTTGAACGTGACTTGAAATTTCGGGATTAAAAACAGTTTGGACCGCACCGAAATATGCAAAATTTCGTACAATTATTTAACCATGGCCACAATATGGGTTGTAATGCTAACAAAAAGAATATGGGCTCCAAAAAAACCTTAAGAATTAGCAAATGGGTTGTAAATTATTAGAAATAATGGCAGATGGGTTGTATGATGTTTTCCACAAATTTGAGGCTTTCCTAAAAAAAGGTTGACGCACAAGCAGTGACTGTTGGATGTCCATCCAACGGCCGTCGTGCTTCTTCAATCTCTGCTCTTCCTGCTCCAGCCGCTCAAACAAGCACCAGCGGGACTGCCTGCTCTCTCCTCCCCGTGGCCGGCTGTGCTGCCGCGCAGGCCTCACCGCCCCATCGTACTCCCATCGCTGGCCTAGCCATCCCTCTACTCACCCACACTTATTGTTATTCTCCGGCGATGGCAGACGAACCAGTAAACCCTCGTACAGTCGTACTCCCCTCCGCGTGGGAAACAACTGCCGAGTCTTCCTTGGCTCCGTGTCGTTCCCTTCCTAGGCCTCGCCGTCGTCCACTGCCCTGGTGCTCTCGGCGCAGCCTAGTCAACGTGGTCAACGACCGACATTCATCTGATGTGGACTGTACGTGGAGAGGATGACAGTTGGGTCACGGCCGCACACAAGGAAATGCCTCCTTATTACGCGCAAAATAATGATTCCTCCACCTGACATCTGGGACCCACCGAAAGGGCCTCTGTATTTCGTGAAAAAAACGTTACCGCCACTGACAGTCTGTACCCACCAGCTATATCTTCGCACGCAAGGAAGTTCCTCCTTATTAGGAACAAAATAATGAATATTCCCCCTGCTAGCTGGGACCTAGTATAGTGGCAGGCTGACTTGTGGGCCTACTAAGTTGACGGGGACAGAGGGCTTTGTCAACTTAGTCAATATGCACGATTCTAGGTCCACTGACCGTACGATGTCCATCCAACGGCCGTAGTGCTTATTCAACCTCTGGTCTTCTTGCTCCAGCCGCCCAAACCAGCGTCGGGCGTGCCTCGTGCTCCAGCCTCCCATGGTCGACTGCAATGCGGCTGAGGCCTCACCGCCCCCTACTACTCCCACCGTTGGCCAGGCCATCACTCTACTCACCCACACCCCATGTTATTCTGTGGCGACGGCAGCCTCAAATTGCAGCGAACCAGTGAACCCTCATACTCCTCTACACGTGGGCATCCACTGTCGCGTCTTCCCCGGCTCCGCATCGTCCACTTCCTAGGCCTCTCCGTCGTCCACCGCCCTGGTGCTCTCGGTGCGGCGTGGTCAACATGGTCAAGGAACGGCTTCCATCGGATGTGGACTGTACGTGGAGAGGCTGACAGCTGGGTCCTCGACCGCAGCAAGGAAGTGCCTCCTTATTATGCGCAAAATAATTATTCCTCCACCTGACAGTGGGGACCCACCGGACGGGCCACCGTATTTCACAGAAAAAACGTTTCCCCCTGACTGCTGGGACCCACTAGCTACATCTTCGCACGCAAGGAAGTGCGTCCGGGAAAAAACGATTCACCCCCTGACTGCTAGGACCCACCAGCTACATCTTCGCATGCAAGGAAGTGCCTGACAGTCGGGATCCACCTGGTCGAAGCATACGTAGCATTGTCATTCTGGTCGCGAACGTGTATGTACATACTGGTCGATGTAGAGGCGCACACATGTCGTAGCAGAGGTGCACACGTAGCATGTACACGTACGTACATCGGCCAGGGTGCAAGAAAGTAAATACGACCACATACGTACATACGGGCGGGGTCTTGAACGCCTACTCGCACGTACGTACAGCCAGGGCTCATGTACATGGATGGGTCGGAATAGAGAAACAGTGTCGTCGTCGTGTTCACGGGGAGCCAACCGGCTGGGTCGGAACGGAATGCATCGTCGTGTTCATTGAGAGGGCTTGGACGGAACAACCAATGGAAACGAGGCCTGGCATACCGCAGAATGAAGGAAACGTCCTTGTGTTCGACCGGCCACGTTCGAAACGGGATCCTGTTCATCGGGAGGGGTCTGGCGTACCGCAAAATGCAGGAAACGGACCTCCTACGGTTGAAACGGGGGTCCTCTTGATTGAGAGGGGTGTGGCGTACCACAAAACGGAGGAAACAGACTTGTGTTGGGGTGCTACGGTCTAAACGGGGGTCCTGTTCATCAGGAGGGGTGTGGCGTACCGTAAAACGGGACTCCACGGGGTACTGTTCATCTCCACTGTCGACCCCCTCCAGCCTCCATGGGCTACTGTTCATCCACCGTCGACCTCCTCCAGCCTCCACCTGTGATTGTTCATCCACGGGCTCCTGTTCATCCAGCCTCCACCGCACACTACTCCACCGACTACTGTTCAACTAGCCCTCTCCACGGGCTCCTGTTCAACCACCCCTCCACGGTCTACTGTTCATCTTGCCCTCCACCATCTACTGTTCATGCTGCCCTCCATGGGGTGGTCCTGTTCATCCTGCCCTCCACGGGGTCCTATTCATCCAGCCCCAACCGGCTTGATCGATCAGGGTACTGTTCATCCAGAGGCAACACCACGGGGTCCTGTTCATCCACCCCCACCAGGAACTATTCATCCACCCCCACAACGCTCACTGTTCATCCAGAGGCAACATCGATCGGCTTCAGTTAGCAGCAGTAGGGAAGGAATCGCTCGATCGGGTTCAGTTAACAGCCATCGATCGATCGGTCGGGTTCAGTAATGCGTAGCCTGCAGTACAATCGCTTGGGTTCAGTTAGAGCCCAACGCCTCGCTCGGGTTCATTTAGAGCCCAACACCTCGCACACACGCGCGTACGTACGAGAGAAACACGCATCGCTCGGCCCCCGACCACCCACCGTAACCGGGGACTCCCTGATATTTTGCACGCCCTCGCTTCTACCATGGTTTTTTCGTCATGGACGGCCCAAAGAATGTCATGCAGCTGCGTCTCCGGCCCGCCCAGGACAAAAAGCCCATTTTTTGTCATGATTGTTTGTCATAGAAGTAGGAGCCCACCACATCTATTATGATACCGGGTTTTTTCACAATTATCGTCATAGAAGTGTCATAAGTATGACAAAAAAATTCGTTCGGCCCAAAATATCACGGATGTGTCATTTTTTTGTTGTGACGCCCTGCAAAAACAAGTTAGACGTCTTCTACTTTATTGTAGCAAGTTTTACATGGCTGCTACGGGCTTCTAGCAGGAACCGTCCTGACCTATGCATCAAAACCACAATGATTTTTCGTCAGTTGTGCTATTTTAACCTTCAACAAGCATCGGCAGTAGTCAAATTCGATTCAACTAAAGTTGGAGAAACAGACACCCATCAGCCACCTGTGTGCAAAAGCACGTAGGTAGAACCAGTCTCATGAACGTGGTCATGTAATGTTGGTTCGGGCCGCTTCATCCAACAATACCGCCGAATCAAAATAAGACGTTGGTGGTAAGCAGTATGACTATTATCGCCCACAACTCTTTGTGTTCTACTCGTGCATATCATCTACGCACAGACCTGGCTCGGATGCCACTGTTGGGGAATGTAGCATGCAATTTCAAAAATTTCCTACAATCACGCAAGATCTACATAGGAGATGCATAGCAACGAGAGGGGGAGAGTGTGTCCACGTACCCTCGTAGACCGAAAGCGAAAGCGTTAGGTAAATGCGGTTGATGTAGTCAAACATCTTCACGATCTAACCGATCTAGTACCGAATGTATGACACCTCCGAGTTCAGCACACGTTCAGCTTGATGACGTCCCTCGAACTCTTGATCCAGTAGAGGGTCAAGGGAGAGTTCTGTCAGCACGATGGCGTGGTGACCTGATGGTGATGTGATCCGCGCAGGGCTTCGCCCAAGCACTAAGACACTATTACCGGAGGAGTAAACTGTGGAGGGGGGCACCACACATGGCTAAGAGAACAATTGGTGTGCCTTTGGGGTGCCCCGCCCCCGTACATAAAGGAGGGGAGGAGGAGGCGGCCGGCCAGGAGAGGGCGCGCCAAGGGGGGAGTCCTACTAGGACTCCTAGTCCTAGTAGGATTCGCCCCCCTTTTTCCTTCTCTTGGAGGTGGAAAGGGGGAAGTAGAGGGAGTAGGAGAAGGAAAGGGGGTGGTGCCCCCTTCCCTAAACCAATTCGTCCTCCTCCCTTGTGGGGGGTGCACCAGCCCCTTGTGGGCTGGTTAGCCTCCCTCCTATGGCCCTTATGGCCCATATCTTCCCCCCGGGGTTTCCGGTAACCCCTCGGTACTCCGGTAAAATACCCAAATCAATCGGAACCATTCCGATGTCCGAATACTACCTTTCAATATATGAATGTTTACCTCTCGACCATTTCGAGACTCCTTGTCATGTCCGTGATCTCATCTGGGACTCTGAACAAACTTCGGTCACCAAAACACATAACTCATAATACAAATCATCATCGAACATTAAGCGTGCGGACCCTACAGGTTTGAGAACTATGTAGACATGATCGAGACACATATCCGGTTAATAACCAATAGCAGAACCTGGATGCTCATATTGGTTCCTATATATTCTATAAAAATCTTTATCGGTCAAACTGCAATAACAACATACGTTATTCCCTTTGTCATCAGTATGTTACTTGCCCGAGATTCAATCATGGTATCATCATACCTAGTTCAATCTTATTACTGGCAAGTCTCTTTACTCATTCCATAATACATCATCCCGCAACTAACTCATTAGTCACATTGCTTGCAAGGCTTATAGTGATGTGCATTACCGAGAGGGCCTAGAGATACCTCTCCGATACTCGGAGTGACAAATCCTAATCTTGATCTATGACAACCCAACAAACACCTTCGGAGACACCTGTAGAGCATCTTTATAATCACCCAGTTACATTGTGATGTTTGATAGCACACAAGGTGTTCCTTCGGTATTCAGGAGTTGCATAATCTCATAGTCAGAGGAATATGTATAAGTCTTGAAGAAAGCAATAGCAATAATACTTAATGATCATTATGCTAAGCTAATGGATGGGTCTTGTCCATCACATTATTCTCTAATGATGTGATCCCATTCATCGAATGACAACACATGTCTATGGTCAGGAAACTTAACCATCTTTGATTAACGAGCTAGTCAAGTAGAGGCATACTAGGGACATTCTGTTTTGTCTATGTATTCACACATGTACTAAGTTTCTAGTTAATACAATTCTAGCATAAATAACAAACATTTATCATGATATAAGGAATATAAATAACAACTTCATTATTGCCTCTAGGGCATATTTCCTTCATGTCCTCCTTCTCCTCCTTGGGGGTAGTCTCACCATGGAACGGGCCACCCGACTCTGCTCTCAGGCAAGAGCACACTTGTTCCTCCTCTGCCGCTTCTTTGCAATGTAGACATAGATGGGTAGGATTTGGTCCGACGAGCAGATGAGAAGGAATATATGTGGGTTCGGGTGGGCCAGCACGGGCCGGGACCAACATGGTGGACGCGCCTGGGCGCCCCCACGTCCAGCCTAGATTTGGACAGGATATGAGAGGTCTCTATCAGACTAGGTGTTTGAGGCAGGTTTAGGGCTGCCGGCTATAAATGCTCTTAGCGAGCACACAGTTCAGGTCATGTCCGCGCCTCCATGGACCTTGTAAAAGAATGAAGAACACACTGTTTCTTCCTTTACATATTCTTTTTATAAGAAAACTTTGAACCTAATCCTGGTAGTACAATGAACACCAGAAATAATAAAAAATTAGATCCATATTTGTAGACCACCCATCGATGACTACAAACATTGAAACAAGCTGAAGGCACGCCACCATCATCGCTCCTCCCTCATTGTAGTGGGGCAAAACTTATTGCCGTAAATAGTCGGGAAGTCGTCGTGCTAAGGCATCATAGGAACAGCGTACCAGAACAGCAGGCGCCATTGATGAACCTGAAGGCACACAAACATAAATGAACAAAGAGCAGACCCGAGTAGATCCACCAAAGACAGTCATGGAGCGAATCTGGCGAGATCAGTCAAAGAAACACCTCGACACGCCCTCCATCGATCCTAGATGCACCACCACGACAAAAGCTAGGAGGGGAGAAACCTATTCCATCATAACGGAGCCCTCCCGCCATCAAGGACCAAGATCCACTGAGCCCCATGGCCCTAAGGCCACCGGAGATGGGGGATGTCGGCGGAAGGCACATGAACCCAAAGCTTTTCTAAAGAGGAGGCAACTTTTTTATAGAAGTTTTAAAATTGATTAGCCTGTTTTTTTTTGCTATTTCGTACTATATAATTATTTTTTATGAGATCATTTCCCTAGGGTTTCCAATCAATGGGGCGTAGTATAGGTAGTTAGAGAGTGTAGGCCCCTACCTTGAATTCTTTTTACCCATTCTTTGAGAGTCATAGGTTTGATTTTTTTTTCATACCGTAATAGAAGAGCTCAGAAGAAAGACCTAATTATTATATAGAAACACGAGCATTCAAGCTAAAGGTTAGAGGATCCATAATAGGACTTTCATAGACTTGCATTCAATTAATATGTTTGTCATTTGTCTTCATTTGACTCCACACGTGCAAAGGAGCTAGCTTTTTTACTATAGAAAATACATTTAACTTGTACCCATTATAGGTAGTGAGATGCTACGCGCCGGTCAACTAATGCAGCTTTAGAGCATCTCTAGCCACCCCCCCCCAGGACACCCCCCACTTGTCACCCCAAAGGCCTAGTTTTCGCCGGATTTAGCCAAAAGAGCCGACGCTCCCAGGTGAACCCCAGCCCACCAGGGGCACTTGGGGGAGGAGAGAGAAGGCTTTGCATGTCATTTGGCCCACATCCAGCCTCCCACTCCCCCTCTTCACCCCTTTTCTCCGGGCCCCACCCACATGCACTCTCTCTTTTCCTTCTCTCTCGTTTGTGGCGACGCACGTCTACCTCCCCGTTCGCCGCCTTGCTCATCCCCGCTCGCCGCGCGCCTGCCTCCCACTCACCGCAGCTCGCCGCGCGCCTACCTCCCACTCCCTGCCCGCTCGCCGCGTGCGTGCCTCCCCGCTCCCCGGCTGCTCGCTGAGGGAATCCAGGATTACGGGGTCCTCGGGCATCCGGGCTATGCAACATGGGCCAGACTAATGGGCCGTGAACATACAAGATAGAAGACTTTCCCCCGTGTCCGGATGGGACTCTCCTTTGCATGGGAGGCAAGCTTGACGTGCGGATATGAGTATTCCTTTCTCTATAAACCAACTTTGTACAAACCTAGCCCCCTCTGGTGTGTATATAATCCGGAGGGTTTAGTCCGTAGAGGCAATCACAGCCATAATCACATAGGCTAGACATCTAGGGTTTAGCCATCACGATCTCGTGGTAGATCAACTCTTGTAACCCCTATACTCATCAAAGTCAATCAAGCAGGACATAGGGTATTACCTCCATCAAGAGGGCCCGAACCTGGGTGAACATCGTGTCCCCTGTCTCCTGTTACCATCGATCCTTAGACGCACAGTTTGGGGCCCCCTACCCGAGATCTGCCGGTTTTGACACCGACATTGGTGGTTTCATTGAGAGTTCCTTTGTAGCGTCAACTGAAGGACCGATGGCTCGCCTTGTCATCAATGACAATATCAGTTCCGAAGGAGCCCTAATTCTAGAGAAAACCCTCCGGCTCGGCGACTTCACTATGGGTGCCTGTCCGGCCATTAAGCCAAAGGCAACCCCCCAAGTAACCGAAAATCCCCTTCACATCAGCCCCGAATATTTTGACGAGATGGACTCGGTAGATCTATCGTCTTTGAATGAACTGCTAGATCGCATCGCCACCCTGGGAGTCTCAACTGACTATGATCGGATCAGGCTTAAACCCGATTAGAGAGAAATTAAATCTCCGCCGGTCACCCATCAGGTAGCGGTTGTGGAGGAATAGGCTGATAATAACTCCTCTCCTACGTTGAGAACCAACTATGTTCGGATTTCTGAACCCGGAGAACCGGATACCAACCCTCGAGAGGACACTCCCTGTCCTCCGAACACAAAATCGGGTGTTAAGCCTGAGAATTCCCCAAACACTCCGGATCCTGGGCTGGTAACCTCGGAAATTATTCAAGCTCCAGATTCCACGGTGGGTCAAGGTGCGAATTTGAACTTGCCCACCCACCACAAGCAATATTCTCCAAGCAACTCCGGCTCTCCGGACATATGCGACCTAATGTATGTGCGGCAGCAGCCTCGGGAAATAGTCCATCACTTTTGGGTTAGATTCCTCCTTGTTAAAAACAAGATAAAGGACTGCCGCGACGACGACGCAATTTCAGTATTTCGCAACAATTTTATGGACGAGGGAATCCTTAATGCCCTCAATCGCCTTCGTGTCCCGCACTTCGCAGATTTGGCACGCATAGTACAAAAGTACTGCGCAATGGAAAGCGCCTGGAAAACTCAAACAACCTGCTGGGAACCGCAGGCCTTTAAGACATCTCCCAGACGGGCAAAAAGGGTGCACCGTCACGGGGCACCTAATCATCATCCCGTGGACAAGAAATTCAAGCCCTTTACGGGACACAGAACTGTCTTCAAAGAGTAGCTCGACAGGCCCTGTCAAATACATACGACGCAGAATACAGAACCAACGCACTACCTACGGGCATGTTGGATACTCCGGCAGGTGTCCAAGAGCGGTGAGGGTATCCTCACCAATACTACACTAGAAAAGTACTCTTCGGAACATGATTCCAAAGTACTCACAGTCTTCGTGACCTTCTCATCAAATAATCAGCAGAAACGGGTGCTTCACGACCTAGCCGAAGTCTGCCATGTAGCAGCAATAAACCCTTGAAATGATATGGCAATTACTCTCAATGACGATGATGAACCAAGATTCCACTCAGTTCGGGCACCAGCTGCTCTGGTCCTCAACCCAATTGTGGACGGTTTTTGGCTCACTAAAGTGCTAATGGACGGTGGTAGCGGACTGAACCTCATCTACGAGGACACGCTCAACAAAATGTAAAATAGATAGGAGCCGGATTGAGCAGAGAAATACATCCTTTAGGGGAATCATCCCCAGCAGGGAAGCAAGATGCTCGGGGAAAATTAAGCTGGATGTGGTATTCGGCACATCAGAAAACTATAGGTCCGAAGAGATAATCTTCCAGGTGGCTCCTTTTAACATCGGATATCATGACCTTTTAGGGCGAGATACATTCACATGCTTTCAAGCTATACCTCATAACGGGTATATGAAACTCAAAATGCCCGGGCCCAATGGTGTTATTACTATCTCCAGTGATCCGGACATAGAACTCCGCGCCGAAAATAAAACCGCATACCTAGCCCTTAAGGCATTGTCCAAAGCACTAGCGGCTAAGGAGCTCACCGCACTGCGTTCCATAGTGAATAGGGACGACGTAATTCTTGACAAAAGGCCCAAATCCACCCTTTCTAGCTAGCTGACGAGATAGTCAAATTTCATGTCCACCCAACGGAGCCCAAGAAAACAGCTTCCATTGGGGCACAGCTGGACCCGACGGTCGACGCCGCATTACGCGCGTTTTTGCGTGAAAATTGGGACATCTTCTCCTGGCACCCCTCAGATATGTCAGGAATCCCACGCGCCCTGGCTGAACATAGTCTCAATATATTGAAGGGATACAAGCCAGTCAAGCAAACGCTCTGGCGATTTTCCAAACCCAAACAACAGGCTATGGGGAGGAGCTGGCCAAACTACTCAAAGCCGGGTTTATCAAAGAGATCAAACATTCAGACTGGCTAGCAAACCTGGTCATGGTACCAAAGAAGTATAAATCCTGGCGCCTGTGTGTCAATTTTGAAGACCTTAACAAGGCATGCCCTAAGGACCCCTTCCCACTATCCTGCATGGACCAGATTATTGATGCAACCGCGGGACACGATTCACTGTATTTCCTCAACGCATACTCCGGATACCATCAAATTAAGATGAAGGAATCCGACCAAGCTGCAACGACATTCATCACCCCATATGGGACTTTCTGCTTCAACACTATGCCTTTCGGGCTACAAAACGCCGGCGCCACTTACCAACGCATGATTCAAACGTGCCTGGAAAAACAAATCGGGAAGACATTGGAGGCATATGTAGATGACGTAGTCATCAAAACCAAGCATGTTGAATCATTGGTGGACGACTTACGCCTCACATTCGACAACCTCCGAACATATGACATAAGGCTCAATCCGGAAAAGTGTGTTTTCGGCGTTCCCGTCGGCAAATTACTCGGATTTATAGTCTCCAATAGGGGAATCGAAGCAAACCCAGCCAAAATTCGAGCCTTGTCACAATTGGCAACACCAACCGACCTCAAGCAGGTCCAAAAACTAGCTGGGAGCGTGGCAGCCTTGAGCTGCTTTATCTCTAGATTAGGAGAAAAGGCGCTGCCACCGTATCGCTTGCTCCGACGCACCGACCACTTTGTGTGGATGGATGCTCAACTACCGAGCTGGAGGAAATAAAAACTTTGCTAGCAAGCAACCCCTTCCTGGCTGCACCAAACATCAGTGAACCAATGTTGCTTTACATATCGGCAACTCACCAGGTGGTGAATGCGGTGCTCGTTGTTGAACGAGAAGAGGAAGGACATAAATTCCCACTCCAAAAACCAGTATATTATGTATCGACGGCCCTCACACCATGCAAATCCTGATACCCACATTATCAGAAGATAGCATATGCGGTTTTTATGGCATCCCGCAAGCTACGACACTACTTCAAGAATGCTCAATCACGGTGTCTTCTGAAGTACCACTCTGTCGGTGTCCTGGGAACGGTGGTAGCCAGACTTGCCTGCCTGCAGCCCAGGGCGTGGCTCCACCGGCGGCCTGGTACGGCCCATCTTCACCAGCAACCACTCAAGACCCTTGCGAGGGGCCAAGCCTCGCGAGGCGGACGACACCAATACCTCCTCCGGGGCGGCCTCCCTAGGATGGCTCCCGAGGAGTGGAGATATCTATGCAAGGGGGCACATCGCGAGGAGCGCGTGACATGAGCCATGACGACCAAGGCCAGGCGGGCGCCAGTGGGCGCAGTGTGTCAGTTTCCTCTTTGGTGCTAAAGAGGCAAGCGCGGGCGAGGAGTCTGAAGGCATCGGGAAAAGGTTTCCATATCGGTGCAACGATACCAAGGCCAGCAAGACAGCAGGACGGAGGTCACCGTGGAGCCCATGATGGCATCACCGCCAGAGTCTTTTCCAGGCGAAGACCACCTTTTGTCAGGATAACTTGTACTAGTTGTCCCCTTTCAAACTGGCCATTGTGGGATCCCTTGCCGCCTAATATTTCGGAAGAGGACCAAGGCCTCTATAAATAGGACTAGCCACCGCCATAGAAGGAGGAGGGGAGAAACCAGACCATCCACACACGCCCAAGCTCATCGAGCTCAAGAACACCTCTCCTTAGGAGGCCGTTCTTCCCTTGTACTTGTTCATCCTCATCCTACAAGGCAATCCACCACACCACACTGGAGTAGGGTATTACACCACAACGGTGTCCCGAACCAGTATAAACCCTCGTGTCCCTTGTTCTTCGGGTTCGGCGAGTGAGGCTTTGAGATCGTTGCGAGAGTGGGCTCACGGGGGAGAGAGATCTTCGTGCGCACCCCAGTGTTTGAACCTCAAGGGTTTGCCTGAACCCGTAATCCGACATTTGGCATGCCAGGTAGGGGTGCGCTGAAGGCTCTCTTCTGTCAGTTGATTCGCCAACCCCCCATGGTCTCGATGTCCAGAGACCCGAGGACCAACGGCGACCAGTGGGCTGCCTGGCCCGTCAAGGCGGCACCGTCCACCCAAGGAGACCTCAACTCCGCACTCCAGGCAGCCCGCACACCGCCGAACGCCACGGGACGTGGGCAGCGCGGACCGATGCCTTCCACCCTCACAACGCGGTGTGCGCGGGCCGCCGCAAGATCCTCAAGCTATGCAGCAGCAACGACGCCACACACCCAACAGGAATAGGCAAACATGCGAGCCGCGCTCGTGGTGGTGCGGGAGCGTCTGGGATGCCGGCTGATGGGGAGCGGCCACGACACGTTGCTAGAACGTGTCACTGAGCTATTGGATGCTGCAGCCAGGGGTATGCCGCCTTTCTGCTCCCTACATACATCTCAAGTTGTGGCCAGGTCACACGATGGGCCTCGTCGCTCTCGTGTGCTCCAAGATGCACCTCGAGGGCTCGCTAGCGCCAGCACGACCAGCGGTGCCGAACATCCGGCCACGCCCTTGCCTCCCCCGAGTGGCATCGGTGCGGGCATTGCTCCTCACGGTCCCAATCGAGCGCCACCCTACAGCCACCAGGGAGGCACACCGGGCTCAGCGGCGTGGGCACAGGGCGCCTCGACGGAGGTTCCGGAGAGGCAGCTCAGGAAGCCTATGTGCCCCGCATGGTGGATCAGGAGTACACGCCACAGGACGACCCTACACGTTCCTCGAGTCAGGCTGGGAAGAAGAGATGGTGGAAGCCGAGGCCTTCCATGAGCCACCTAGGAGCCTCGCCGACCCCGCCAATGACAACCATAGCAGGGTACCACTGATATCTCAGGACCATGCTTACACTAACCACGGGTACTAGGTGGACCAGGCCGCCGCAGCGGACGGCGGCCCCAGTGTGGCAGCCCCACTCCAGTCAGGGGTAGTGCACTGGGGCTGCACGAAAGGGGTCCGAAGCAAGTCCCTCCCTCATGCAGCGCGGGGAAAGGCGTCACCCGGAGGTAGGTCCTCTGCCGGGGAGGCGGCGGCGAGCCCTCCCCCCGGCAGAGGGCCCGTGGTCGCCGAGGGTGCCGCTAGCGTCCCCTTTGCCCCTTGGCATCGCCCTGGTTTCCGCACACGCCAACGATGGTTGAGGGTGGTGCAAGGCGGGGCCATCCTCTGGTGATATGAAGTAAGGCTCGCACCTGTGAAGGTCTCCACCCATGACACTCTCATATAACAATGAATCGGGCGGTACATGCCTCGGAGTCTCCGAAGAGCCGCCCTCGGGCCTCGGGGGCTCCCGCCCACGTCCTAGTGGAAGCACCATGCTCAGCGCTGGCCGTCGACATTGTCCCCCAATGACTATGCTCCCGGCCAGTGAAAGCACTAGGCTCCGCACTGGTGAGAAGACAAGAAGGCTAGCTAGGTGTTGGATGCGGCCATTTGCTTTCAACCCCTTTTCTGTAGCTCGATTTGCCGCCTTTTGGATTTGAACTCGCAGTTGTATTTTCATTGGCAAGCATGGGGGCCATCTTTTCTCGTTCATGTTGATCTCTGGATTTTCTGGCTCCGTGCCCTGTTTCAAGGCCAGCGCCTACTGCCCCTCCCTTACGAGCGCCTGACGAGCGGGGCCTGGGCGTGGTATGCGTGCGCATCTCGCCGTGATCTAACGCTCGTCTCTCACAAGGCCCTCTCGGGCGGACCAACGGGCTCCTCAGAAGCCCGAAACCTCGTGAGCCCGCGGAGGACTCCCCTCGGGAGAACTACACATTGACAACTACAAGGCCAGTCTAAGGCCCGCCTAGACTAAGGTAAGTGCTACCTCTTGAGCACTGCGTTGGTTTTCCCTTGAAGAGGAAAGAGTGATGCAGCAAAGTAGCGTAAGTATTTCCCTCAGTTTTTGAGGACCAAGGTATCAATCCAGTAGAAGACTACACGCAAGTCCCTTGTACCTACACAAACAAATAAGAACCTCGCAACCAACGCGATAAAGGGGTTGTCAAGCCCTTCACGATCACTTATGAGAGTGAGATCTGAGAGAGATAATAATAATAAGATAAACATTTTTGGTATTTTTATGATATAGATTGGAAGTAAAGATTGCAAAATAAAATAGATTGGAAACTTATATGATAAAAGATAGACCCGCGGGTCATCGGTTTCACTAGTGGCTTCTCTCAAGATAGCACAAGTATTACGGTGGTTGAACAAATTACTGTCAAGCAATTGATAGAAAAGTGCATAATTATGAGAATATCTAGGCATGATCATGTGTATAGGCATCACGTCTGCGACAAGTAGACCGAAACGATTCTGCATCTACTACTATGACTCCACACATCGACCGCTATCTAGCATGCATCTAGAGTATTAAGTTCATAAGAATAGAGTAACACATTAGGCAAGATGACATGATGTAGAGGGATAAACTCAAGCAATATGATATAAACCCCATCTTTTTATCCTCTATGCAACAATACAATACGTGCCTTGCTGCCCCTGCTGTCACTAGGAAAGGACACCACAAGATTGAACCCAAACTAAGCACTTCTCGCATTGCAAGAAAGATCAATCTAGCATGCCAAACCAAACTGATAATTCGAAGAGACTTGCAAAGATAACCAATCATACATAAAAGATTTCAGAGAAGAATTAAATATTGTTCATAGATAAACTTGATCATAAACCCACATTTCATCGGATCTCTACAAACACACCGCAAAAAGAGTTACATCAAATAGATCTCCAAGAAGATCGAGGAGAACATTGTATTGAGATCCAAAGAGAGAGAAGAAGCCATCTAGCTAATAACTATGGACCCAAAAGTCGGAAGTAAACTACTTACACATCATCCGAGGGGCCATCACAAAAAAAAGACACATCCGTGACATTTTGGGCTGAATGAATTTTTTTTCTGTCATACATATGACACTTCTATGACGATAATTGTGACAAAACCCGGTATCATCATAGATGTGGTGGGATCCTACTTCTATGACAAAAAATCATGACAGAAAATGGGTTTTCGTCCTGGGCGGGCCGGAGACGCAGCTGCATGAAATTCTTTGGGCCATCCATGAAGGAAAAAACCGTGGTAGAAGCGAGGGGAGGAAAATTTCGGGGAGTTCCCGGTTATGATGGGAGGTCGGGGGCCGAGCGATGCGCATTTATCTCGTACATGTACGCGCGTGTGTGTGAGGCGTTGGCTCTAACTGAACCCGAGCGAGGCGTTGGGCTCTAACTGAACCCGAGCGATTGCACTGAAGGTTACGCGTTACTGAACCCGAGCAATCGATCGATGGATGTTAATGGAACCCGATCGAGCGATTCCTTCGCTACTGCTGCTAACTAAAGCCGATCGATGCTGCCTCTGGATGAACAGGACCCCGTGGTGTAGTGGAGGGCTGGATGAACAGTAGACGGTGGAGGGGTGCCCATGGAAGGGTGGTTGAACAGGACCCCGTGGTGTGGAGGGTTGGATGAAGAGTAGACGGTGGAGGGGTGCCCGTGGAGGGGTGGTTGAACAGTAGCCGGTGGAGTAGCGCACGGTGGAGGCTGGATGAACAGGAGCCCGTGGAGGCTGGAGGAGGTCGACGGTAGCACATGGAGGCTGGAGGAGGTCGACGGTGGAGATGAACTGTATCACGTGGAGTCCCGTTTTGCAGTATGCCACACCCCTCCTGATGAATAGGACCCCCATTTCAACGGTAGCGCTCCAACACAAGTCCGTTTCGTCTGTTTTGCGATACGCCACACCCCTCCGATCAACAGGACCCCCGTTTCAACCGTAGGAGGTCCGTTTCGTTCGTTTTAGGGTATGCCACACCCGTCCCGATCAGCAGGACCCCCGTTTCAACCGTAGGAGGTCCGTTTCCTCTGTTTTGCAGTACGCCAGACCCATCCCGATCAACAGGACCATGTTCCGAACGTAGGAGGTCTGTTTCCTCCGTTCTGCGGTATGCCAGGCCTCGTTTCCATCGCCTGTTCCGTCCAAGCCCTCCCGATGAACATGGCCACGCATTCCGTTCCGACCCAGCTGTTGGTTCCCACGCGTTCTGTTGCCTCTTGATGAACAAGACGCATTCTGTTTCCTCCCCATGAACATGACGCATTCCGTTGCCTCCCCATGAACACGACGACGACGCTGTTTCTCCGTTCTGACCCAGCCATGTACACGAGCCCTGGCCATACGTATGCGCGAGTAGGCGTTCGAGACCCAACCCGAATGTACACATACGTGGCCATATTGAAAGCACAAGTGCTCCCTAGGTGGTTTTGATAATTGATGACAACATATCTCTTGTTGGACTAACATTTCTATCTAGCATGTTTCAGATAAGTTCAACAATGGAGTGGCATGGACTAAAGGTTGTGGGAACTCCTTCAAGATGCTAAGGACAAAGGATTGGCTAAAGCTTAAAGATCAAGACTCTTCATTTTACATTTTAGTGATCCAAGATCACATTGAGTCCATAGGAAAAGCCAATACTATCAAGGAGGGATGAGGTGTTGCTTAATGAGCCTCTTGCTTCATGTGCTTAATGATATGCTCCAAAATCCTCAGCTACTTTCCCACTTCCACATATGACCTAAACCCTAAGCCAAACTCGGACCTACCGATTATTCCTATCCGGCGCCACCGAGTTTCACTTGTCATAAGCCACTGCCAAACCCTAGCAATTCGGTTCTACCGATAGGGATCTCGGTCTCACCGAGATGGGATTGCAAACTCTCTGTTTCCCTTTCGTAACTTTTCGGTCTCACCGAAAGAGCGAATCGGTCCCACCGAGATTGCAATGTAAACTCTTTGTTTCCCTTTTGTAACTTTTCGGTCTCACCGAAAGAGCAAATCGGTCCCACCGAGTTTGCCTGACCAACTCTCTGGTTAGCTTATTACCAAACTCGGTCTCACCGAGTTTGTGTAATCGGTCTCACCGAGATTACGTTATGCCCAAACCCTAACCATATCGGTCCTACCGAGTTGCATGTCAGTCCCACCGAAAATCTCTAACGGTCACTAGGTTTACCTTTTCGGTCCGACCGAGTTTGTTGATTCGGTCCCACCGAGATTGGAAAACTGTGTGTAACGGTTGGATTTTGTGTGGAGGCTATATATACCCCTCCACCTCCTCTTCATTCGTGGAGAGAGCCATCAGACTAAGCCTACACTTCCAGCATCCTATTTCTGAGAGAGAACTACCTACTCATGTGTTGAGGCCAAGATATTCCATTCCTACCATATGAATCTTGATCTCTAGCTTTCCCCAAGTTGCTTTCCACTCAAACCTTCTTTCCACCAGATCCAAATCCTATGAGAGAGAGTTGAGTGTTGGGGAGACTATCATTTGAAGCACAAGAGCAAGGAGTTCATTACCTACACACCATTTGTTACTTCTTGGAGAGTGGTGTCTCCTAGATTGGCTAGGTGTTACTTGGGAGCCTCCGACAAGATTGTGGAGTTGAACCAAGGAGTTTGTAAGGGCAAGGAGATCGCCTACTTCGTGAAGATCTACCGCTAGTGAGGCAAGTCCTTCGTGGGCGATGGCCATGGTGGGATAGACAAGGTTGCTTCTTCGTGGACCCTTCGTGGGTGGTTGCTTCTTCGTGGACCCTTCGTGGGTGGAGCCCTCCGTGGACTCGCGCAACCATTACCCTTCGTGGGTGGAGCCCTCCGTGGACTCGCGCAACCGTTACCCTTCGTGGGTTGAAGTCTCCATCAACGTGGATGTAGGATAGCACCACCTATCCGAACCACGGGAAAAACATCCGTGTCTCCAATTGCGTTTGAATTCTCCAAACCCTTCCCCTTACATTCTTGCAAGTTGCATGCTTTACATTCCGCTGCTCATATACTCTTTGCATGCTTGCTTGATATGTATTGTGTATGTTGAAATTGTGCCTAAAACTCCACTCAAACCAAAAAGGCCTAAAAATTGCAACTTTAGCACTAAGTGTCTAATCACCCCCCCTCTAGACACATCTACTTCTAGATCCTACAAGTGGTATCAGAGCTTTGGTCTCCATTGCCTTGGTTTAATCACCATTGGAGGAAGATGGATGTGTCTACCTTAGGGAGTCTTAGACATAGAGTGCCTATTCTTGATGGAGAGTATTTTCATGAGTGGAAAAATGAGATGCTTGTAATTTTCAATCAATATCATTTGAACAAGTATATTGCTAGCCCTTGTGCACCTCATATTGATCCTTTGCATCCTACCCTAGATGAAGATATTGACATGATTCGCAATCTTAGAACTATTGAGCTCATCATTAGAGGATTGCCCAAAAATTTGATTGCTAGTTTGCCTACTCTTAATTGTGCCTATACTATATGGAAATTTCTTGAGGAACGATTTCCCGATCATTCCTTGAAAACTTTGGATGAAATTCTCCATAAATCTATTGCCTTGAGTAAGATGAACTCTAGTGATCCTAGTTTTGGTAATTGTCTATTTGAACTTACCAATCTTAAGCATGCTAAAGGAGATGTTGGAATCATTAGTGATATCATATTCGAAGCTATAAGAATTCATAAAAGTGACCACTTTGATGATCATTTATCTAATGAATTACCCTCTCTAGGAAATGATGAGTCACAAGATCATGATGAACATGGATACTATGATGATGATGATGATAGTGACTTCGATCTTGATGATGCAATGAGACATTTTGGTCTTATGGCAAATCTTCGGGGATATGAATCAGGAGGAAAGGAATGGGTTCTTGATAGTGGATGTACTGATCATATGACCGGAGATGAAGAGATGTTTCGTGAGCTTGCTGAAAATGACGGCCCTCGAAAATATGTCACCTTTGGTGATAATTCAAAGGGTAAAGTGGTTGGCCTTGGTAAGGTGGCCATCTCACATGATAGTTCCATTCAAAATGTCATGCTCGTTGAATCTCTCGGCTACAACTTACTTTCAGTATCTAGACTTGCTGATTTCGGTTTGAATGTCCTATTTACTGAGGTAGATTGCCAAGTATTTCGTCGAGACAATCATAAAATGGTCTTTACCGGTATGCGTAGAGGTGATCTTTACATTGTCGATTTCTCTAAAAAGGCACAACCTAAAACTTGCTTTGTTGCTAAATCCTCAAAAGGTTGGTTGTGGCATAGACGACTAGGTCACGTTGGCATGAGAAACCTTGACAAGCTTATTAAAGGAAATCATATCCTTGGAGTTAACGATGTCATATTTGATAAGGATAGACTTTGCAGTGCTTGTCAAGCAGGTAAACAGGTTGGAGGAAGGCATCCCGTGAAGAACATCATGACCACAAGAAGGCCACTCGAGCTACTTCATATGGATCTTTTTGGTCCCAACGCCTACAAGAGTCTCGGTGGAAATTCTTTTGGTCTAGTTATAGTTGATGATTTTTCAAGATTTACGTGGGTGTTCTTTCTTAATGACAAGTCGCAGGTCCAGAAGATCTTCAGAAACTTCGCTAGGAAGGCCCAAAATCAGTTTGACGTGAAGATCAAGAAGGTTCGGAGTGACAACGGAACGGAGTTCAAGAACGCAAATGTGGACACCTTTCTTGACGAAGAAGGGATTTCACACGAGTTCTCGGCTACGTACACACCTCAACAAAATGGAGTTGTTGAGAGGAAGAACCGGACGCTCATCGAAATGGCAAGAACGATGCTTGATGAATACAAGACGCCGAAGCACTTTTGGGCAGAAGCGGTTGAGACAGCTTGTCACGCAACAAATCGCTTATATCTTCACAAGCTACTCGGCAAGACGGCATACGAGCTTCTCACCGGTAACAAACCCCAAGTTGGATACTTTCGAGTATTCGGCTCAAAGTGCTACATTCTTGATAAGCATCGTCGTTCAAAGTTTGCTCCTAAATCTCATGAAGGTTTTCTACTTGGTTATGGCTCAAACTCTCACACTTACCGTGTCTACAACAATTTCACCCGAAAGGTTGAAGAGACGGTAGATGTGAAGTTTGATGAATCTAATGGCTCGCAAGTAGAGCAATTGCCAATTGATGTAGGAGACAAAGACCCTTCAGAAGCAATCCAAGACTTGTCCATTGGCAAAATTCGTCCAACGGAGGTGAAGGAGAGTACTTCATCCGTCCAAGTGGAAGCTTCTACTTCACGACAAGGTGAACCAAGAATCGACACGGAAGCATCCACAAGTGGGACACACCAAGATGAAGAAGACAAGGAAATGCATCAAGACGAACATCAACAACCTCTTTCTCCACCACGACAAGAGAACGACGACGTCAACAATGAAGAAGGCCAAGAAGAAGAACAAGATGAAGAAGATGTTCAACAAAGACCCAAGCAAAAGCTCTCACGAGTTCGAGCAAGAATTGCCAAAGATCATCCCGTCGAGCAAATCCTCAATGATATACAAACCGGGAGAATCACTCGCTCAAAAACTCGTTTAGCTAACTTTTGTGAAAACTATTCATTCATCTCTAGCATTGAACCTATGAAGGTTGAAGAAGCATTGGAAGATCCGGATTGGATAAACGCTATGCATGAAGAGCTACACAATTTTGAGAGAAACCAAGTTTGGACATTGGTTGAGAAGCCCGACAACAACCACAACATCATTGGTACCAAATGGGTGTTTCGCAACAAGCAAGATGAAGATGGACAAGTGGTTCGCAACAAAGCACGTCTCGTCGCCCAAGGGTACACACAAGTCGAAGGTATGGACTATGGTGAGACATATGCTCCCGTTGCTAGACTTGAGTCCATTCGCATCTTACTTGCCTATGCTAATCACCATAATATCACCTTGTACCAAATGGACATTAAAAGTGCTTTTCTAAATGGTGAAATAGAGGAGGAAGTTTATGTCAAACAACCTCCCGGCTTTATCAATCCTAAGAAACCAAATCATGTTTACAAACTTCACAAAGCTCTTTATGGTCTTAAACAAGCTCCTAGAGCATGGTATAAATGCTTGACCAAGTTCCTTATTACAAGTGGTTTTGAAATTGGTAAAATTGATTCTACTCTTTTTACTAAAAGGGTTAATGGAGAACTATTTGTATGCCAAATTTATGTCGATGATATCATATTTGGTTCAACTAACCCTCTCTTTAGTGAAAAGTTTGGAAAGCTAATGTCAGAGAAGTTTGAGATGTCTATGATGAGTGAACTCAAATTCTTTCTCGGTTTGCAAATCAAGCAAACTAAGGAAGGTACATTTGTCTCTCAAACGAAGTACACCAAGGACTTATTCAAGAAGTTCAATATGCAAGAATGCAAAGGTATGTCTACACCCATGCCTACTAGTGGACATAATGATTTGACCAAAGATGGTGAACCGGTTGATCAAAAGGTTTATCGCTCTATGATTGGTTCATTGTTATACCTATGTGCTTCACGTCCCGATATTATGCTAAGTGTGTGCATGTGTGCACGATATCAAGCTGCTCCTAAAGAATGTCATCTTAAGGCTGTGAAAAGGATAGTGAGATACTTAATCCATACACCAAACTTTGGCATTTGGTATCCTAAGAGATCTTCTTTTGATCTTGTTGGCTATTCCGACTCGGATTATGCCGGAGACAAGGTTGATAGAAAGTCCACTTCGGGTACTTGTCAATTTCTTGGTAGATCTCTTGTGTCTTGGTCTTCCAAGAAACAAAACTCGGTATCCTTATCCACCGCCGAAGCGGAATACATTGCCGCTGGTTCATGTTGTGCTCAATTACTTTGGATGACCCAAACTCTTAAAGATTATGGGATCTATGTGAAACATGTTCCACTACTTTGTGACAATGAAAGTGCTATCAAAATTGGTCATAATCCTGTACAACATTCTCGAACTAAGCATATTGAAGTTCGTCATCATTTCATTCGAGATCATGTTGCTAAGGGTGACATTGATATTAAGCACGTTCGCACCGATAAGCAATTAGCGGATATATTTACTAAACCTCTTGATGAGAAAGTGTTTTGCAGGTTGAGAGGAGAATTGAACATCATTGATGCTTCGAACTTGGAGTAGAAACTCCATTGGATACATGCAAGACATGAGCTTATGACTAATCCATGATATATCTCTTATGATAACTATCTTATGTCTTGGATATATTTGCACCTTGCATGTTGTCTAACCCATGTAGGTGCTTGGTTGAATCTAATTCCATGAGATTGCGACTCACTCACATCTTGAGCAATCTCTACATCACCAAGACTCTACACAATGGTGGTTGAAGACAAGGAAGCACAAAACCATTCAAACATATCCTTTGACAAATTCTATGTTGAGCTTCATGATTGTCATTTTTGGATACACAAGTGCTCTTCCTTGCAAGAACTAACCCATGTAGGTAGATGAACTCAAACTCCAAGTGGTGCTCCCAACTCTTGATGAGCTACATCAACCTTGAGCACCCACACAAGTTCAACTACATGAGCAAGAACCACACCACCACCCAAGGTATGTTATTCCATCTTAGAGAAGCTTTACTCCAAGACATGAGTCAAAGCAACTCAACAAGATGTGAATACATCAAGATGCTTAAACGAAAAATGGTAACCCCATTTTGAGCTTAAACGATGAGTATGACCTATGATCAAGTGTTCTCACTTGACTCCTAAGTCAATATACTCTAACATAGGTGACTATGTCACCGCCCAACTCTAGATGAAGTTCTCTTGTGTTCTTTTCTGTGTTATTGCATTTGTCTCATGCATGTTTATTTTCTTTCTCTTTTTCAAAAAAAAACTTCATCTAGATCTTTTAGTTTCTTCTCTTTTCTCGTTGTTTTTGTTCTGCATTTTCTGCATTCAATTCCTTGAAATCCTTCAGGTAATTCATTGCAAATCTTTGTGAGATCCTACATGTCTAGTGAGCTGAGGTGACAAATGTTTTTCTCTGTGTAAACTCGGTTTCACCGACTTGTAATTTTCGGTCCAACCGAATCCTTTCGGTACCACCGAAACATTCCACTCGGTGCCACCGACTTCGCAATAGGAAAAACAATTTGCCACTTGTTCTATATTTCTTCTGATCCAGCTCTACTCAATGAATCTTGTCCTCTTCAAGCATCACAGTTTTATCCATTTCTTTGTGCTGAGTCTCAAGAACCAAACCTATACGACGGATTCCAGAAAGCTCTTCTTGGAAATTGATGTCAAAGGGGGAGAGAGAGATCACATCAAAGCTTTTAGGAGAGAGAGATCACATCAAGGGAGAGAAAAAGTCTCAAGAACTAAAGAACTAAACCTACAAGAGAGAAAGTATTAAGGGGGAGAAAGAGATTTCTAGGGGGGGAGAATACTCAAGGATCCCAGATGCTTGATGTTCAAGAGGAGAGATGTCACATGCCTTTTTGAGGGAAAGACATGTATTTGCATTAAGTTCTATCCATTTGTATCTTTCAGCTCGGATTTTCTATTCCCTATCTTCTCCCAATATCCCATGTAAGATTCAGGGGGAGCAAGACACCTAAGGGAAAGAAATCAGTCAAATTCATTGCATATCTTTACTCTTGGGGACATGTTGAATCCAATGTGGTACCTTGTACTCACTCTCTACATGTCATCCCAGTCTTGGCATTCTTGTGGTTTCTTTTGTGTGCTCTGGCTAGTGGATGTACCTGTGTTATCTAACTTTGTTTGAGCAGGTTCATTCCATCCTAAGCCAACTCAAGACCACAAGGTAAGTATATGCATCAAAATCATGAGTATGAGGAGTTCTTGCTTATGTACATACTGTTTGCAAGAAGGACTCATGAGCATGAAGGTATTTTCCTTGATAATCTTTTGCTCTGATGCATATGGCCAAGATACATGTAACACATTGCCTACTCTGTCATGGTTATGCTCTCACATGCCTCTATATTTCATATTTACATGAGTGCATACATGTAGGGGGAGCCTATGCTTGTTACATGTCCTTCCAAAGCTTTACTTGCTGTTCTTTATATCTTTATCTAAAGCTTTGATGTATGTTGCCATCAATTACCAAAAAGGGGGAGATTGAAAGCACAAGTGCTCCCTAGGTGGTTTTGATAATTGATGACAACATATCTCTTGTTGGACTAACATTTCTATCTAGCATGTTTCAGATAAGTTCAACAATGGAGTGGCATGGACTAAAGGTTGTGGGAACTCCTTCAAGATGCTAAGGACAAAGGATTGGCTAAAGCTTCAAGCTCAAGACTCTTCATTTTACATTTTAGTGATCCAAGATCACATTGAGTCCATAGGAAAAGCCAATACTATCAAGGAGGGATGAGGTGTTGCTTAATGAGCCTCTTGCTTCATGTGCTTAATGATATGCTCCAAAATCCTCAGCTACTTTCCCACTTCCACATATGACCTAAACCCTAAGCCAAACTCGGACCTACCGATTATTCCTATCCGGCGCCACCGAGTTTCACTTGTCATAAGCCACTGCCAAACCCTAGCAATTCGGTTCTACCGATAGGGATCTCGGTCTCACCGAGATGGGATTGCAAACTCTCTGTTTCCCTTTCGTAACTTTTCGGTCTCACCGAAAGAGCGAATCGGTCCCACCGAGATTGCAATGTAAACTCTTTGTTTCCCTTTTGTAACTTTTCGGTCTCACCGAAAGAGCAAATCGGTCCCACCGAGTTTGCCTGACCAACTCTCTGGTTAGCTTATTACCAAACTCGGTCTCACCGAGTTTGTGTAATCGGTCTCACCGAGATTACGTTATGCCCAAACCCTAACCATATCGGTCCTACCGAGTTGCATGTCAGTCCCACCGAAAATCTCTAACGGTCACTAGGTTTACCTTTTCGGTCCGACCGAGTTTGTTGATTCGGTCCCACCGAGATTGGAAAACTGTGTGTAACGGTTGGATTTTGTGTGGAGGCTATATATACCCCTCCACCTCCTCTTCATTCATGGAGAGAGCCATCAGACTAAGCCTACACTTCCAGCATCCTATTTCTGAGAGAGAACTACCTACTCATGTGTTGAGGCCAAGATATTCCATTCCTACCATATGAATCTTGATCTCTAGCTTTCCCCAAGTTGCTTTCCACTCAAACCTTCTTTCCACCAGATCCAAATCCTATGAGAGAGAGTTGAGTGTTGGGGAGACTATCATTTGAAGCACAAGAGCAAGGAGTTCATTACCTACACACCATTTGTTACTTCTTGGAGAGTGGTGTCTCCTAGATTGGCTAGGTGTTACTTGGGAGCCTCCAACAAGATTGTGGAGTTGAACCAAGGAGTTTGTAAGGGCAAGGAGATCGCCTACTTCGTGAAGATCTACCGCTAGTGAGGCAAGTCCTTCGTGGGCGATGGCCATGGTGGGATAGACAAGGTTGCTTCTTCGTGGACCCTTCGTGGGTGGTTGCTTCTTCGTGGACCCTTCGTGGGTGGAGCCCTCCGTGGACTCGCGCAACCATTACCCTTCGTGGGTGGAGCCCTCCGTGGACTCGCGCAACCGTTACCCTTCGTGGGTTGAAGTCTCCATCAACGTGGATGTAGGATAGCACCACCTATCCGAACCACGGGAAAAACATCCGTGTCTCCAATTGCGTTTGAATTCTCCAAACCATTCTCCTTACATTCTTGCAAGTTGCATGCTTTACATTCCGCTGCTCATATACTCTTTGCATGCTTGCTTGATATGTATTGTGTATGTTGAAATTGTGCCTAAAACTCCACTCAAACCAAAAAGGCCTAAAAATTGCAACTTCAGCACTAAGTGTCTAATCACCCCCCCTCTAGACACATCTACTTCTAGATCCTACACATATTTTCTTTCTTGCACCTTGGCCGCTGTATGTACGTGTACATGCTACGTGCGTGCCTCTACTACGACACGTACGTGCCTCTACTACGAAATGTGCGTGCCTCTACATCCACCAGTATATATGTACGTACACATTCGCGACCAGAATGACAATGCTACGTACGCTTCGACCAGGTGGGTCCCGACTGTCAGGCACTTCCTTGCCTATGAAGATGTAGTTGGTGGGTCCCAACAGTCAGGGGGGAGAATCATTTTTTTGCCCGGACGCACTTCCTTGCATGCGAAGATGTAGCTGGTGGGTCCCAGTAGTCAGGGGGGAACATTTTTTTCGTGAAATACAGTGGACCGTCCGGTGGGTCCCAGCTGTCAGGTAGAGGAATCATTATTTTCTGCATAATAAGAAGGCACTTGCTTGTTGCGGCCGTGGACCCAGCTGTCAGCCTCTCCACGTACAGTCCATGTCCGATGGAAGTCGTTCCTTGACCACGTTGACCACGCCGTGCCGAGAGCACCAGGGCGATGGACGACGGCGAGGCCTAGGAAGGAGACGACATGGAGCCGAGGAAGATGCGGTAGTGGAAGCCCGCGTGGAGAGGAGTACGAGGGTTCACTGGTTCGGCTGCGGTGTGAGGCTGCCGTCGCCGCAGGGCCTGGCCAACAGTGGGAATAGTAGGGGGCGGTGAGGCCTCCGCAGCAGCACAGCCGGCCACAGGAGGCAGGAGCATGCAACACGACCGGCGCTTCTTTGGGCGGCGGGAGCAAGAAGACCAGAGGTTGAAGAAGCACTACGGCCGTTGGATGGACATCGTACGGTTAGTGGAGCTAGAATCGTGCATATTGACTAAAGTTGACAAAGGCCCCCTTCCCAGTCAACTTAGTAGGCCAACAAGTCAGCCTCTCACCATGGTGTGTCCCAGCTAGCAGGGAGAGTATTCATTTTTCTATGCGTAATAAGGAGGCACTTTCGGTGGGTCCAAGCTGACAGCGGGGGGAACGTTTTTTTCGCGAAATACGCTGGCCCGTTCGGTGGGTCCCAGCTGCCAGGGGGGAAACGTTTTTTTCACGAAATAAGGTGGCCCGTCCGGTGGGTCCCTACTGTTAGGTGGAGGAATAATTATTTTGCGCGTAATAAGGAGGCACTTCCTTGCGGCCGCCTGGACCCAACTGTCAGCCTCTCCATGTACAATACTCTTCCGATGGAAGTCGGACGTTGACCACGTTGAGCACGCCGCACCGAGAGCACCAGGGCGGTGGTCTGGACGACGGCGAGGCCTAGGAAGGGGACGACGCGGAGCTGAGGAAGACGCAGTAGTGGAAGCCCGCACGAAGAGGAGTATGAGGGTTCACTGGTTCGGCTGCGGTGTGAGGCTGCCATCACCGCAGAATAACAGGGGGTGTGGGTGAGTAGAGGGATGGCCTGGCCAGCGGTGGGAGTAGTACGGGGCGGTGAGGCCTCCACGGCATCACAGCCGACCACGGGAGGCAGGAGCACACGACACAACCGGCGTTGCTTTGGGCGGCTGGAGCAAGAAGACCAGAGGTTGAAGAAGCACTACAGCCGTTGGATGGACATTGTAGGATTACTGCAGCTAGACTCGTTTATATTGACTAAGTTGAAAAAGCCCTTGGTACGCGTCAACTTAGTAGGCCCACAGCTCGGATTTGGCAGAGAACATATAGCCCAATTGCGATTTGTAAGAATGTACAGCCCATTTTTTAATTCTAATGGAATTTACTACAGCTCATTTACAGTTTGTTAAAAGTACAACCCAACTTCTAGCTAGGACAACGATTAATAATTTCAAACAACCGCTCAAAACAGAATTAAAAAAAAATTCCCACATTTTGATGGGATCCGAAATATTTTTATCCGAAATTTCTAGTCAGGTTAAATATAATTTCAAAATAAAGTTGTATTACGTTAAAATCCAACGAAATATTGCACGCGCAAGAAGTAATGAAATTAAAAATTTTGAATTCCAAAAATAATATATTTTTCAAACTAATTACGTGTTTGGTGCATAGTAATTGTCCAATTATTATTTACATCCCATTTATTATTTCTTAAAGTCCATTTTCTTGTTAAGCCTAATGCATACCTCCTAGGAAAGTTTCCAGCCCAGCGAGGCGGAGAATAACAAGTTGACCCGGATATTGTGTACAACTCTCGGCCCAGTTGCACTGCTGATGTTGAAAAAAGGCCTGTGTAGTATAGTACAACCTAACATGGTTACTCAGCCCACATTCAGCGACGCCGGAAAGGCCCAAACAAGGCTTCTATATAACTTTTTGAAGTCACTGAGCTCAATTAATAACTTAAGAAAAAAGTTAGATTATAGTGGAACCTAATTAAAAGCTGTCACGAGCAAATAAATAATTCAACGGGTCAACTTGCGCGTGTGCGCATGTGTGTGCGTGTGTGTGTGTGTGTGAGAGAGAGAGACCCATCGATCGATGCTCGTAAATACATCTTTCAGGCATATGCATTGCTGATGCTCAGTAAAAACTTATATAGTTGACACAATCATATAGAACATCATAGCACACTGAACTTGCATACAAAAATTTCACGCAGGCAGCACAATCAGGATGGAAGCAGTGGATCGCTACGTGAAGGGCTATGTTGAAACCAACGAAGTCGTACATAATGGTTCATCGTCTTTATCAATGACGGGGAAATATCTTAAATGTTGTGCAAAGAAAACAAACAGACAACACAATAAGTTCTGCTAGCACATTAAGTTGACGTACAACCCTTTCTAAAAAAAGTTCAGGTACAAAATTAGAACAAGTCACAATCAAATGTACTGGCATATCCGTGCTTCACACCCATAGCTCGGATTTAACTAGTATCTGACAAGATTCAGTTGTTACCTCAGATTAGAGCACATCCAGGCAGCCAGCCCTGCCTCTTCTCCCAAAGAAGCTGTGGCCTCCGCCACGCAATGGAGTAGGCCCTATGACATCCATCGTTCCAAGCAATACGGGGAAAGTCTAACATTGACTCCTGTAATGGACGTCATCGATGGACCCTGGCACCAGCGGTGGCGGTAGGACTTCGATTGATGGATTGACCACTTCTTCGACATGCACGAACACTCGATATAGGTACATCCCTAACATGGTCCGTGGCGGCCTTGGTGGCGACGAATAGTACAACCCCGGTTCCTACACCGGTATCTAAACACCAATCACCTTCGATATGGTGGACGACTTCTTCACCCATGCCATAACCGTCAGAGCCCAGCTGTCTGGAGAAACAAACATACTTAAGAGCTCACCTCCAAGGTCGTTGATAAGCTCGTTCATGGACTCGCTGTTCCAAGCACATCGATGCATGCCGTGGAAGGTAAGCTTTGTTAAAAACTCAAGCTCAGAGAGCACCGAGCCCCATCCTGGGTGCCACCGATCAAAGCTCACCAGCGCGCCATCCCAGAACAAACGCCGGGAAGATTCGAACACACGACTGCAGTCGAAAGTTGTTCGAAACCTGATGAAGAAATCAGCCGGTGGCAGATAGACTTCGACGAGCAAGTCACTTATTTGGATGTCGTGCGTAATGCCAAGAGCTTTGACAAGGTCGTCCGGCGAGACGGGAGGCCGGTCGTCGTTGATGGTTACCATCAGCACTTTGCCGGCAAAGTGGTCGTCAAGCGCCGCCATGCCACTGTTGAGCGACAGCACGTAGCGACCGAAGGCAGGACGGACCTCAGGATCTCTGGCTCGGAGATCCGCGTTGACCGGTGACATGATAGTCCGCTTGAGTACAGGGAGTACAAGAGGGGGATTTGGGGGAACTGGAGTAGGAATCGAGATTCCAAAGGTGGGGGAGGGGCGGGAGACTTGGGATGAAAAGGTAGCATGAATTTCGAGCACGCGCCAATATGCTCTCGGCGCGCAAGCGCACGAAAACACCGGTGGCGCCCACATGTCGACCGAAGAGTCCTTATTCTTTCTTTTTTGGAGAGCCCGGCCTTTTTTCAGGATCTTTTGAGAGCCCGGCCTGAAAGTCATAATTGACCTATTTGGAATTGTGTTACTACTCGGCCCATATTCAACGACACCTCACTTTCCCAAACAAGTGTACATCATCGAAAAGACACTGAGCTCAAATTATATAACTTGAAAAAACGAGATATACTCTGAGCACTAGAGAATGGTTATGCCCTCATTTAGCCCACCAGTAGTTCGAGACAATAAACAGTTCGAAACAACGATATATACAACATTCAAACACTGACTAATGACTACTACTGACATAAACAACAAGACTTGATAGTTCATAAGAAGTCTTGCTAAACCACCAAAACGCACCCATCTGCAGCACTCAAACTCTCGTGATCTAGACGAGAATGGCATTCTAAACAGAAGCAACTATTACATAGTAAGAGTGACATAGACGAGGATGACCAAATGAGAAGGAATATGCATAACAAAAGAAAGAACTACCCATCCAGAACCAGCAACAAAGACAACACCATCATAATTTGCAACCCTGCTTCAGCGACCAGTGATCTGGAGACACCAGTACTCCACCCTTTCGATGCAATAGCCCAATTACCTATCAACCTGAAGGATTGAACCACATCACTGCCTGTTGTAATTGAGACATCCAAGGATCAAAGTTAATCTGGATGCCTTTGTCATTCTCACCTTCTTTTGGCTGCAGGCTGTTTCATTGAAAATCAGGGGAGTTTTCTCCCGAACTCCTAGGGCTCGCCGTGTAGACACGGTTTTCCATAGCAAACAGAGCCTCTCTGCCATCAAGGTCCTTGCCAACGGTGATCTCCTGGTTAATCGGATAATTGAGTGCGAGAAACAGAGAGTGTGAACCAAGGCTGTTTACCCGCCTCCAACTAAAAAAATCCTAAAGGCCCCAACAAGCTGGTATCCTGCTCATAGACGTAATAGCCACTGTCCGGATACTCACGTATTACACGGTGCTTGTATATAGTGGGGTTTTTGCAATATAACTTTTTCGGCTCATGTGTCCGAATGATCATTAGTCTTTCGCAGTCGTCTGATCGAGTGAGGAACCAGCTGTGCTTCCCTGTTATTGGCAAAGGTGGTGTGATTACAAAGGGCAGTAACTGTAGGGACACTGCATCATATCAACAAGGACAGGCATTGTTAAGAAGATCAGCATTGTTCAGAGTATGAGTAGGATAACGCAAGAAACAACATTGATATGTCCCTGTTGGAACTGGGAGGAAAATACAGGGAAATGTATACTGGATTCGAAAATATAGAAGTGCCATGCATGGTTATACTCATGTTATCTCGCAATCGATTCTTCACATGAAACTACCATGTCATGCATGTTATGTAATTATGTTCTGTCCTCACAAACAAATTCTTCAAGGTAACTAACAGACCATGGATTGTTATATACTCATGTTCTGTGGGCAAAATTTTTGTGAGGATATTATTCTAGCCATTGATTGCTGAAGGGTGAATATAGGTATGTACACATGGTAAGCATTGCAGGATTTCACTACTTCCAAATATAGAGTTCTCCATATGCACATTTACTTCCCTAATGTATGGTTAGATGAAACCAACAGTGTGGAGCATGTTTCTACAATCTTCTGCAAAGCAAGGTCCGTCCAACTGACGTAGTAATCTAGATGACTTGGACTGCGATGGTAATACTCTATATAATCCAACGGAGGAAGGATAATCTCATGGGAGGTCTGGAAGTTCATGAGCACCAACTTTTTATCGTCTTCTCTGAAGGCAGCCATCCAGTGGGAGTTCATGCCGACCCAGTACATACCTGCCAAGAAGTTTCAGGCGATGGTGATCGGATCGATGTCGAGGGAAATGATGTCCGGCGACCCACTACATACCCGCAAAGAAGTTTCGGCCAATGGAGATCGGACTGAAGTTGAGGGGCATCATGCACGCCTCCGTATCATGGTGAGCCAATCTTGCAAGACCAGATAGCAACAAGCAGGGTGTCTTGAAAATCTTAGGCCTCGCTTCGATGATGGTCGTGTGCATGTCCCTCGAGCATGCAACCAGCCGTAGGGTGCTCAACATATCCATACACGAACAACAGAGGTCGAGGATGTCACTGGGGAGATTGCTCCAATCGCGGCTTATATGGATGCTGCGCGGTTCGCGTTCGGCCATGGTGGAGTTTGGAAGGGGGCTTGTTTTACGGGGGAGAAGGATGTCAGTGCTGGAGCGGCTAGCAGGGGAATAGTGGTACTGGGGGAGGCGAGTGAGATGACGGTACACGGGGGCACAGTGAGATGGAGACGGATAAGGAGATGGAGATGGAGTGGTGCTATGGGAGCAGAGAGGGAGACGAGGCGAGGCGCCAATGTGTTGTACAGCGGCGGTGACAGACTGCACAGTGCACAGGGTGAGGCTGACTTTGGTAACCCGAACACGCCGCCTGGACTAGTGTCAGGCGCAGGGTGTTGTCACATCACTATGAGGACCGGATGAATAGTATTTTGACCATCAAGTGTACCATAGTTGTACTACTACTACTACTACTACTACTACTACTACTACTACTACTACTACTACTACTACTACTACTACTACTACTACTACTACTACTAATACTACTACTACTAGTAGTAGTAGTAGTAGTAGTAGTAGGAACATGAGTACTCCGATATTGTATAGTGGAAATAGGTCTCCTGTGCTAGCATGCATGTTCACTTCATCGTTCAGGTATCATCCATATTGCGAGCAGAACCAAATTCTCGTGCATGCCCAATCAACGCCCTCTCTCAATGCATGCAGTGGTCATTCTGGTGCATCAAGGACGGCATGCAGATCATTCTGCACTTGAGAAGAGGAAAAATGGAAAGGTAGAACATGGCAGCAGAGGAAGAGAACGCTGGCTAACGAGGCTGGGAGGGGATCGAGTAGGAAGTTAATGCTCCACGCCTAAAGGTTTTGGGAAAATCTGATTTTCATAAGGTGACTTATACTCACCTAAACGGAGGGAGTATTACTTAACCATAGAATGTTGTCTCTCCCACTCACGCGCTCAAAAAAAAACTACGACACATTTTTTATCTGTTTGCATAGGTCCCACCTATCAGGAAGGATGGGCACGTATACGAACATGTACGACTCATCAGTCTACCCGCATAGCCTTTTCGTTTAGTCTACCTAGCCGTCTTATCAACTGCCTGCATGCCACTTCTCCCATTTACTTCTCCATCGGGAACCGATTCTCCTCGGCTTCTTCACCTCCCCTTTGTCTTCATTTGCATCCAAACCCCACTATGTTCACATTGTTTTAACCTCTTTAAATAATCATCTACTACTTTAGTTAGACTAGCCATCTAATCCTAATTCTCCAAACCTCTTTAAATAATCATCTACTACTTCAGTTAGACTAGCCATCTAATCCTATCACTGCCTTGCCCTGCCTTTCCTTCGCTGATAGGTGGGACCCACGCTTATGGGTCCCACATGTCAGTGACAGAATGGTAGGATTGTTCGCGTCCGGGGATCCTCATCCCCCCGACATGCCCCTCATCCCTCTCAGCCCCACCGCTCCTCTGCCTTTGTGTGCATGACATGCGGGCCAGCTGAACTGCGACGACCATCAACTTTCTACCACAGACACACCCGATTGGACGCGGTTTGCCTGCTCCGCTACTGTTCTCCGATCCGTACTCCCGCACCATCGATTTTCAACCAGCGGCTGTGACACATTTCGTCCCGGGCATCAATCCTCAGTTGGAGTACTTATGTACTACAGGTAGTACCCACCGGTGAGGCCATCTACGCCTCGTAATGCCCCGACGCCCAACTATCGCACCCTCGCCACGGCCACGCCACCACCGGCCGGTTCATCTCGAATGAGTGAGTCACGAACCACGCCACCACCATGAGAATGACATGTGGGCCAGCCGCATTTAAGGTCCGCATGTCATTGACTCATAGGCCAGGCACTAAGCCACTGAAGTTCGGTCCCGTGGGCTCCGAGAGGTAAATGTAACTCCCGCGACAGGCCTTGTGGTGCTCCCGCAGTACGAGCTCGTGCCAAAACTAGAATTTGTTTCTTACTACTACTCCTACCAACTAGTACTAGTAAGGTACATGTGCATTGCACGCATGAGATTCTGGTGCTTTGTGCATTATGCTTCTACATGTGGAGCTTTCTGGATTCTAACATGTGGCAAAATCTGGTGGAATGTAAGCTTAGGCAAGTTTGATTAACTTAGGTGAGTGTTTGGTTCAAGCCACACCTTAGGCAAGCCACACTAAGGCCCCACATGACATACACACAAAAAATGTGGCAAGATTCCCTTAGGCTTGCCAACTTGTGGCTCTCATTTTGAAGAACTAATAACTTTGCCTAAGCTTAGTTGTGGCAAAGTTAGTCATGAATTAAGTTCAACCATGGAGTCTTCTAGATTATACATGTGGGAGAATCTGGTGGATGATATCCAATGACTAGTAGTGCTCGGATTTGCCATCTTTGTACCGTCGGATTGGCTTCATCCAACGACCAACTTTCAATGTTTTTCACACACTATATAGGGGTATAGATATAGATGTGCCGGACCGTTGCAATGGATCCAAAGTATATCTATTTAGTGGGGTGCACTCTAAACACATTATCTATTTATTTTTCTCTAACCTTCCATAGCCATGCAACCAAGCCACATAAGCTTCATGGGTGCCCCCCACATCATATTATTCATACTACGTTGATCGAAAAAAAAGACAAATCACCCAAAACAAGATCTTCCCATTTTTTGTTCCTACGATGATGTGTCGTGCATGTACCTACTAGTTGTATAGTGGTAGTACTAGTAATATAGTATTAGGAGTAGAAACTTGGTAATAGTAGGAGTAGTACTAGTACAGAATGCTCCTACTCTATCAACGAGCCCCGTCTGACACCAAATTTCTTGGCTTCCGTGCTACAGCTAGATCTTCCCCTTGTTTCTGTTTTCCAACCCGGCGGCGCGCGAGGTGTCGGTTTGCTCAATGGCGGTCCCACATTAAAGTGAAAATGCTAGGCAACACGCCTTCCCTAAGCTATGTGTCGTGCCGGATGGGCCGTGTTGTACTCTCGATTCCCGGGCGTGTGGGGGTGCGACGCGAACACTGCAGACCTTTTCCTTTTACCAGCAATGTGCCCGTGCGTTGCGACGGATCCAAAGTAGTAGAATAGTAGTATTTGTTCACAGACTTGAAAGAAATCACTATTGTTTTGATATACTCCTAATATATTACTCCCTCCGTACCTAAATATTTGTCTCTTTTGAGATTTCAAATGGACTATCACATACGGATTATATAGACATATTCTAGTGTTTCTAGCATGATGCCCGCGCGTTGCACGAAGTTGATGGAAAAGGTAAGCACAACTTATAAATTGACGGATGGAGTACTAGTTACAGTGATGCATATAATTAAGCAAAGGGATCGCACATGTCGGTATTGACTGGAACGAGAATGCAACAGCACAATAAGAATTGAGGCCACGATGATGCGATCGTAGTGGTGGTTACAGAAGGCAAGAAGAAAGATGGATCCACGAACGTACGACCTCCTCCTCCTCAACTTAGTGCGCTGGGCCACCGACCGGCGGCTAAGGAGCGGCGGCTTTTGGGGCGAGGTTGAGGTGCTTCTCAGCAAAGGCATCCAAGGCTTCCAGCCGGTTGAGGCCCGCCAACGTCGTAGCGTCCTCACTGGCCTTGTAGATACCTATGTACATGATTTCCTCGTACACGTGGATGTGTAGGTCGACGAATTCTTGCAGGGCGAGGCACCTCGCGGTGAGCGCGACCTCCAGGTGGACATTCTTCGTGGCGTCGGCGGGCAGTCGCAGGGCCACCAATGCTTGAAAGAGGTTCTGGCCATGGAGGCCGATTGGGGTGGCAGGCAATGAGGAGCCCGGGCGCGTGGGCTAGAGGAGTACGACGATGTCCTCCGCGAGCTTCTTGAGGACAGTGAACTTGTTGCTGGTGGCAACGATCATCTGGTCCACCTGAGAGTCGTAGTTGGCATCGACGGTGGCCATCCACCAGCTGGTCTCCAACACCGTCTGGAGACGATCCTCGGCGCCATGCCACAGGCCAGCATCGTGGACCATATGGCACAGCCGCTGGCCGCTCAGGCGCATCGCCGCCATGGGTCTAGAGTGAGCTCTTTTGCGCTTAGTGTAGGTGCTTAGGCAAATGCTTAGGTGCGTACGATGTGGTAGATGCATTGGAATGGAGGGCGCCTTTATATGAGGGCAATGAGGGCAAACTGTGTTGCATTCACATCGTGCAGCCTCTTTTCCCGGACCTCCTCCCATTACTTCCCTCATGCATAAATTGGAGGAGGATGCATTGGCCGTTCAACATATTGGGAACCACTACTCCCTCCCTCGTCTGCATTAAAGCCGTATCGGGAACTGCGTCGCCTGCTGTCAAATCGAATACTCCCTCCGTCTAGGTGAGTATTAAGTCATCTTACAAAAACCAAATAGTAAACACATAGGTGTGGTGCATTAACTCTCATGTTGTTTCTTATTTTTTGACATAAATAGAGGAATCAACCAAGAAGAGATGTGGGGCTTGTATGCTTTTAATGACTTGAGACTATCAAACATGCCATGCAGTGGTCAGTTCGTTGCACAAGAACAAATACAACCCACGTCAGCACACACGCATCTTATATAGCATCACATCCAATGGCTATAAAAGATGAATGAGACCAAATTATATCTCATCTAGATGATTTCTAGCAAAACTGTATTAATAATACTTTGTACTCCTGCACCATGTATCATATATTAGTATCATGTACTACTTTATTTATTTATGAGGTATCCAGATGGTACTGCACCGCCAAGAAAAGAGGGTAACATCAAAATTATGGACTACTTTTTTGAGTATGTTGGTAAGGTCCGGTCATAGTCACTTGTGGAAATCTCTAAAAAGACAAATACACCCTCCGTCCGGAAATACTTGTCATCAAAATGGATAAAAGGAAATGTATCTAGACGCATTTTAGTTTTAGATACATCTCTTTTTATCCATTTTGATGACAAGTATTTTCGGATGGCGGGAGTAGAAAACAGAGTTGGTGATGATGGTGTGCGTGCCATCCTGCAATATAGGCTGTCGGATTTATATCTCACGAATAGGAAAGAAACTATGGCAATTTTGCAAAAATATACCCACACGTTTCTCCATGTTCACAAATAAGGCCTTCCCTCATTCAACCTTTTCTCTCACAAGATAAACTACTCATACAAATGCATCTTGAGGTGTCCATAGAATCGAAGAGAGGGATGATGTGTGCGTGTGTGCGCGCGCAATCGATAATGAGTGCCATCGAATTTGTGTGTGCCCATGTCAAAGATATAGAGTGGCTGGCCTACTGGAACGTGGGATGGGACATGTGCAGTTTGTCTCTGTGGCATGGATACCTACCTGCAGCGCTCAACTATCGGTGTGTGGTGGGGGAAGAGGGAGGCCCAATTAACTATAGAGGTACAATGGCTGGTATATGTGTGGAGGAGGAGAGAGGCCTACCTCATGTATTAAGGAGATCGATCTGCCTCATGTATTAAGGGAGATCGATCGGCATCCATGCATATGTGCAAGAGAGGAATAAGGTTGGGAGAGAGACAGAGCTAGAGTGTTGGAGGGGGTGGTAGTGGAGTTGCTTCTAACAAATGGTGGGATAGGCTTGCTAGACAAACGGAGGGCACGCCCGCAATATCAACAAGAGAGGAGATGACTGCTTGTTGTCTATGCACGTGCGTGTGAGAGACATGTCAGGAGGCATGGACAAATGATGAGGGGGGACGATGTGGCTGTGGTAAGCAGACGTAACCACATAGGAAGGTCAATCGCCCTTTGTTAGAGAAAGGAGAGACATAACTTGTGAGGTACGTCGATCGATGGGGGGGTAGTTAAAGTCGATCTAGGTATATGTTGGGAGATCGATCGGTATACAGGCATGTGTGTGTTAGAAGCAAATGAGGCACGAGGAGAAGGATAGAGAGAGAGGCACTACTAGGAAAAGGGCTAAAGATGAAATTGACACTAATGGCGCACTAGAGAAGTGGTGCACCACTACTATTTACTAATGGCGCACCACGTGAAGATACACCATTAGTGTGTAAGACACTAATGGCGCCCAGGCACAAGGTGCGCCACTAGTAACAAAATGTTTTTTTTTCATTTTTTCAAACATGCTAATGGCGCATCCGGGCAAAGTGCGCCATTAGTAGTTAGAACTACTAATGGCGCACCAACCGTTGAGTGCGCCACTACTGTATTCTTTTTTTTTACTTTTTTGCAAAACTACTAATGGCGCACCGTCGCATAGTGCGCCATTACTAGTTCAAACTAGTAATGGCGCACTGTGCCACGGTGCGCCATTAGTATAAAAATTATTTTTAATACTTTTTTGCAAAACTACTAATGGCGCATGTATGTGTGGTGCACCCTCCCCCGCTCCACCGCCGCCGACGAGCACCCCCCGCACCCGGCCCCGCTCCACCGCCGCCGACGAGCACCCCCCGCACCCGCCCCCGCTCCACCGCCGCCGACGAGCACCCCCCTCACCCGCCCCCGCTCCACCGCCGCCGACGAGCACCCCCCGCACCCTCCCCCGCTCCACCGCCGCCGACGAGCACCCCCCGCACCCTCCCCCGCTCCACCGCTGCCGACGAGCACCCCCCGCACCCGCCCCCGCTCCACCGCCGCCGACGAGCACCCGCGCACCCTCCCCCGCTCCAACGCCACCGACGAGCACCGCCACACCCGCCCCCGCTCCACCGCTGCCGACGAGCACCCCCCGCACCCTCCCCCGCTCCACCGCCGCCGACGAGCCACCGCATATATGTTACTCCCAAAAGCATATAAAGTTTGTCAAATTTTGAGCTATGGATATTTAGTTATGATTTAAACAAGTTTGAACATATTTAAACACAAATAAATATCAAACAACATTTTAAATGTTGTTAACATGGCAACAAACTGCATATTATTTTCTACATGAAATTCTGAGCATCTAGCATATGTGACATGTTATATTTGGATGCATGCATAAAAAGATATGTGCAAAGAAAAAAATGCATAAAAACAAAAATTGGGGAGCGTGGGAATCGAACCCAGGACCTCCCAGTGTGTGTGTTGCGTGCTGACCAGTCGGGCCAGTGTGTGTGTTCTGTTTCGGATACGGTTAGGTGGAATATAACCTGAGGGCTCGAACTGTAATAAAAAATTTGTACTAATGGCGCACCTGGGGGTGGTGCGCCATTGCTGTCGTCGTACTTATGGCGCACCAGGGGGAGGTGCGCCATTGCTAACCCTCCCCCCACTCCACCTGTGCCCCTCTGGCCTCTCTCCTCCCTCGCCAGATCCCCACTCGACCTAACCTCGCCGCAGCCGCCCACGCGCCCCCGCCGCCTCCCTCTCCCCTTCGCCGCCTCCCCCCGAGCCCCGCCTCCCCCCCGAGCGCCGCCTTCCCCGCCTCGGAGCCGCCCCGCCCCGAGTTCCACCAGGAGAGGAGGCCCCACGTCCACCAGGAGAGGAGGCCCGCGACCTCCCCGTCGTCTATCCCCGCCTCCCCCAAGCTCGCCGTCTCCGCCCTTTGTCGTCTCCGCTCCGGCCACCACCTAATCGTGGTCAGGTAACCCTCCTCCCTCTGCCTCTCTTCTCCTCTCTTCCTCCTCTCCTCCCTCCCGGCCATGCCCTCTTCTTCTCTCTTTTGCTAGGTTTAGGTCAAATCCCTCTCGAATTTAGGTCAAATTAGGTTCAAAAAATTGTGGGAGTAGTGCCTAGCAAACATGAATAATTAGTACTCCATGTGCATTGGAGTACTTGGTACCTGCAAGATTTGGACACACTGAAAAAATGCACTGGACACACTGAAGAAAATTTTTGTGTCCAGTAAGATTAGAGAAAATTTTGTGCTAATGGTGTGCTGGTAGAACGCGCAATTTTTGTTAGTTCGTTGCCATGTCATGATAGGACATTCAGTTGTTTCTGTTGTTCACAATGCTCTGAATTTGTGTGCCAAAGAGAGTTTTCTCTGAATTTGTTGTTCACAATGCTCTAATGGTTTGTCAGTGAATGGTGGTGCAATGGTGGCCTCTGTTTCAAATATTTCAGCAATTACTTGACCATAAATAAAAAAGAAGATTTGGGGATGGTAACTCCTGTGTGGTTTCTATTAAATTTAAAATAGTGAGGGTGTCATTTTCATCCATTCATCTCTTTCTCTAGCTTGTCTAAAAGTTATGTTTACAATATTGCTGCATTTTCTAGAACAGCCACCACACTATAATATTTCATAAGATGATGATATAGTTAAGAATATTACTTAAGGTATGCTTCTGAATATTGTTGTCCACAATGTCTTCTCGCCAAACGCTTATCCATTTAGGAGCCATGGTCATAAGCAGTCTGCTTGAGGGTGGTCTTCCACAACATATGGAATTTATCCATCTAATGTAGTCAATAGATGTTGTCAAGTGATTGTGTCATGGTTTTGGTTCTGTTTTTAAAAAGGAAAGCCAGTTGTTCAGGCTTCAAGAAAATATTTTCTCAGAATATTACTGCTAAGCCCAAGCTTGTTAATCATGTAACTTGAGAAAATTATTGGAGTAGATCAAATTCAGCCATTATAATGTTTGATGCCTGCATCAACACTTCTCTGTACTGCATGCGGTTGTTATAGTTGAGGGTCAAAAGTAGAGGTTAGCTTTAACATGATTCGCTAGTGCTTTCATCACTTGTGTGGTGATTGTCTTGGTCCTTTTCATTTTTGTCATGGCATTCTTGAGGTGCTGATGTGTCTGAGGGCATGAACCATGATCAGGTTGAGTTCAGATTTCATTAGATTAGATGGATTATCAGAACTTGACGTGGTTTTCCACTTAGCTATCTGAATTGAGAAAAAACATAGCTTTTGCTGTCTCTGAGGCAAAACTTGCTACTCCATATACAACTAATACTACTACTAGACAAGATACTACTCCATATACTACTAATACTACTACTGTATTTCATTTCAAAGTTCAAAATGCTGGTACTGAGATTTTCATTTCCAATGAGTGATGTTTTTCCTAGCAGTAGAAAAAACATAGCAACTTCTCTGATGTTATAAAGTTGTTCTTATATGGGTGAAACTTCACTTGTTTTTAGGCTAGTGTAGGGTGTTGCTTCTTCTGTATGGGCCAACTATGTCACAAATAAATTGTTCCTTCTTCTGTATTTGACAAGTAATGACTTGCAAAGATGATGATCATCTTGCTAGTTTGCTGGGTTTTGTCCCCGAGAGGCCCTTGAGTTTGCCGGAATGTCGATTAACTTCCGTTCCGGCAAATTCGGGTACTCCATATGTCCTATTTTCAGCAAAGGTCATGCTGAAATTTTCCGTGAATTTTAGCATGACTTTGCTAAAAATAGGACATATGGGGTACTTGCGACTAATGTTGATTATCTTCTGCTCAAAATTTATGCTGCTATAATGTTGTAAGGGTACTAATTGGTCTCTTCTGCTGCTTATCAGAGATGGGGGGAAGCAGCCATCGCCGCTCTGCCTCACCGGAGTACGAGTTGGATGCTTTCGAGTTCTTCACTATCATACTTTCTTCTTCAGTATCAGCCACGAGGCAGGTATATAAAATGAGAGATCTCCCCTTCACCCATCTCATTATGATAACTCTGTTGTTTTCTACATCACTCCTTGTCCCAAATTGCAGAGGCTGCCTGACGCTTTTATGAAGATGCTGGGTGAAGATCCGCCAGATAATGTGAAGCTCCGACAGGCCGGCAGCGGGGTTCGCAGGCTGTGGGACGTGGAGTTGGTGATCGAGGAGGGCCACATGTACCTATGCCGTGGCTGGGAGAAGTTCTACAGTGCATACGACCTGCGGACCAGGTACTTTCTTCTCTTGAGGTACGACGATGACGCCACAATGCTCATTGTGAAGGTTTTCAGCAAGACTATGTGTCGCATGCGCTAAGCTGAAGACGAAGATGCCAGTGCATTCTGCCTCTTCTTATTCCTCCATATTTGGCTTTGTCTCATATCGATTGTTAACGGTCATTGTTGCATTTGGACAGGCAATGGGAGCAGCAGCAGCAACACTGGCTACAGCCAAAGCAGCAGCGATTATGGCTGTAGCAAAAGCAACAGCGATTCTGGCCTTAGCAAAAGCAGCAGCGAAGACAACAAGAAGGATGATCCGGACTGGAGTGGGGGAGAAGAGGAGAAGAGTGGGGATGAGGAGCTGCAGGATGACGATGGGCATCAGGCTGAGGATGACCTAGCGCTGGTGGTGGCTGACCAAGGGCAAGAGATGGTGGTGGCTGACCATGGGCAAGAGATGGTGGTGGCTGACCATGGGCAAGAGATGGTGGTGGCTGAGGGTGGCCTCGCGATGGTAGTGGTGCCTGACAATTACCACGCACCAGTGGTGGCGCCGGCGATCCCACAGCTGGGCGACATGACCACACCAATTGTGGTAGAAGACTACATCCCACAGCTACCTCCACTGCCTCCACCGCCTCACCGCTCTTGGTGCATCAGGCTGAGGAAGGAGAAGGAGAAGAACAATGAGAACTGAACTATGTCAGGTATGTCAGATCTCCAAAATGATATATATATACTTAGTTACCTATTTATCTCTAATATGCTTAGTTTCCTATAGGTTAGCTCCAAAATTACTTATGTTAGCACAAAATGATCAAGTTTACATAATAAGCTTATAGTCTTCTTCTTATTCTTCTTCTTATCCAAAATGACATATGTTAGCTTCATTTTACCTAAGTTGGCTCTAATATGCTAACTTAGAGCTTATATGCTTAGTTTCCTATAGGTTAGCTCCAAAATTACTTATGTTAGCACAAAATGATCAAGTTTACATAATAAGCTTATAGTCTTCTTCTTATTCTTCTTCTTATCCAAAATGACATAGGTTAGCTTCATTTTACCTAAGTTGGCTCTAATATGCTAACTTAGAGCTTATATGCTTAGTTTCCTATAGGTTAGCTCCAAAATTACTTATGTTAGCACAAAATGATCAAGTTTACATAATAAGCTTATAGTCTTCTTCTTATTCTTCTTCTTATCCAAAATGACATAGGTTAGCTTCATTTTACTTAAGTTGGCTCTAATATGCTAACTTAGAGCTTATATGCTTAGTTTCCTATAGGTTAGCTCCAAAATTACTTATGTTAGCACAAAATGATCAAGTTTACATAATAAGCTTATAGTCTTCTTCTTATTCTTCTTATTCTTCTTATTCTTCTTCTAGTCTTCTTCTTCTTCTTCTTCTTCTTCTTCTTCTTCTTCTAACTTCTTGTTTATCATTTTGCAGATTTGATTTAATTCACGGAAGCTTGCATGGATGGAGTGCTTCTTTTCCATTTGTGTTTTTATTTTGTATCAATGTGAAACTTTTGTGAATTGATGGATAACGGTGTTGAATGAACATTGTGAAACTTTTGTAATATGTAACGATGGAACTATGTGTTGGCTATGTATGTATATATGATGAAACTTGTGTGTTGGATATGATCTGGTGGACGCAGGTAACATCGTTACATATGGCCCCCTGTATGTAAGCTAAGCAGATCTGTGTTGTATGTTATCTCTAATATTTTTTAACCGTGAAAATATCAGAAATGAAAAAAAAATCCCTAATATTCATACTAGTGGCGCACCACACAAGACACTAATGGCGCACTGTTATAATCACACTAATGGCGCATCACCCAACAGTGCGCCATTAGTATGCCAAAGCACATGGTTAAATATGGCCCCCTGGGAGGCATACTAATGGCGCATGGTGTTCTATACTAATGGCGCACTGCTCGGTGCGCCATTAGTATACCAGATACTAATGGCGCACCGGTGGTGCGCCATTAGTAAGAAATACTAGTGGCGTGATACTAATGGCGCACCAGCAGTGCGCCATTAGTGGGCAAAACTGGTGCGCCATTACTAGCCCTTTTCCTAGTAGTGAGGGATGCACGTAGGAGGTGGTACGAGAGGCATACTATATCGAGGGGGGAGGAGTGTGCGAGTACGAGAATGATGAAAGGAGTGGTGGGAGTGAGGCATGGACGGTGACAAGAGAAGAGGGGAAGCTTGTGTTTGTGCTAGGCACACCTGGCTAGAGAGGCATATCGATCGATGTGTGCCGTAAAGAAGGAGCTGGGGGGCCTACACACACCATGGGTGAACGACCTAAAGTGAAAAGACGAATTTGCGCGATGGAGCTAGAGAATGCTGAGGGAGGGTGAGAGGGATGCGGGCGTGTGCATGCACAAGAGAAAGTTAGCGCTAGCTACAAAGATAAGAGGGTTGTGTGGGTGTAAAAGACGAATAGAGATCATATATACTTCATTATAAAAAGCGAATTCAGATATTTGAAGAATTTATCATAGTGTTTCAAACCGATGCATGTGTGAATATATATAACGGTGATACACATGGTGTGGTTATGAACATGTTATACTCCATTTAATATATTTTATCTCTACTCTTATAAAAAAAACGGAGTTGTTGATGATGGTGTGCCTGCCATCCTGCATTATAGGCCGTCTGATTTATATCTGGCGGATAGCAAGGAAACTATGATGGTTGAAGTTGGCAACAATCATGATTGTAGATTCTTATTGAAATATAGAAACGAATTCAAATTTAGTTCGAATTGCAGCGGTAGTATAGACATTTGGAATCCACTCAAATGTTGGTATGAGTAGGTTACATGCATTATACAGCAAGCGAAAAAATTTAATCGGACATAACATGGATTCATACTCCCTCCTTCCATCTATATAGGGCGTAATGAGATTTTTAAGACTGCCTTTGACTATTGACTAGATTAATAGTACATGACATGCACAAATGTGAAAATTATATCATTGAAAGAACCTTTCACAGACGAATTTAACGGTGTGCTTTGTGTAAGTTGCATGTCATATATCATTGCTCTAATATTTGGTCAAAGTTAGCATCGAAAAACGCATTAGGCCCTATATAGATGGAAGGAGGGAGTAGCTTTGAATAGCATTTGTATAGTAAAACAGGGCAAGACTCTCTCTTTGTGTGGTGTGAATAGTTTTATTTTTTTTCGTTTTCTTTTTGGTTGAGGGAAGTGCGAATTCATTTGGTACGTACAAGTACAATATTACTACATGTTAGGCTTGTCCCTAAAATTCAACCCGCGTCTTGTTATATCCCGAAAAATCAGATATCGTGCTCCCAAAACTGGCGCCTTCACAACCCGTGCCTTGCTATCTCGAAATTACAACGCGCGCGAAAACTCCCTCCAGTTGCCAAATCCCGACACGTGAAATCCCCCTTCTAACCCTGAGCCGAAAGGGTCGTTAGTTCAAAACGGTGGGGGGTACTTTTGTAACACACCCTACATTTTGGACAAGCGCGTCCCTAAGTCTTGCTTCACCCCCTCCCATCGCTGCCTTTTCGCCATTCGAAATCCCAGGCCGCCATAACCTCTTCGCTCCAGCCGCGAAACCCCACTCTTCTCCGTCCGCCACGTCACCACTACCTAGCCGGAGCCTCTTCCCCGACAACATCGTCCACCGCAACAGCTCGACATCCCTCGTCCACCTCCCCAGATGAGGATCTGTCGTCCATCTCGCCGTCCCGCCGGTTCAGCCGCCCCGTCCTCCACCTCCAAGCAGCTGCTCTGACGATCGCCTCATCTATCGCGGATGCTCCATCCCCACAGCGCCGCCTTAACCTGCTCCACCGGAACTGTAGCATCCTCACCGACTCCTCAGACGAAGCCGAGGCCTACTCGGCGCCACCAAAGAGGTTGTACACTCATCTCATCGCACCTTCTCCTTAACTCGACCTCCCGGCGCCGACGGTGCTCCATCCCGCACTCCCATGGAGCGGCTACCTTGAAGCCAGCGCCGCGGGCGACATCTCCACAGCGGCTCTCCCCCAGTGCGAGGCCCCTTCGACGGCGGCATCCATACCAGCCGGATCTGCTGCTACTACTCCGGCTCTCGCTCGCTCGCTCGCGCTGCTGCTGCTCTGGCTCTCGCTCGATGGCTCGCTCGCCCAGCTGCTGCTGCTGCTCTCCCCCTCGCTTGTGCTGCTGCTCTGCTCCGATTAAGCCAAACTTCTGTCGACTGAATCGACTTTTGGGCCAGTCGATTTTCAGGGGTTGGGGGCTCGCCGGAGTTAAGGAAGAACCACCCGCAGCGGGGACAGGGGCTCGCCAGAGAGGTACTCCACTATCTATCTTAGGGTTCAGGGTGGGGGCGGGGCCTAGAGGGCTGGCCGGGACGGCGGTGGCGAGTTGTTTCGAGGCGGCGAGGCGGTGCTAGGGCCGGCGGTTCGGCCGGTGGTGGCTGACAGCTTGGGGTGGTGCAGGTTGAAGATGAATTGCAGGCCCTCCCTAAACTACATGTCAAGTGCCTCTCTGCTACCATTGCGTTCAGTTTCGATAGTAGCATTCAGATTCCACAGTAAATTTCAGTTTCGACTGTTAAGTTTAGAGTTAACAGTTTTTACCTCATCTGTTGTAATCAGGTGGTTTTTGGTGATGTTAATTTTACATCCATTTTACATCATCTATTGGAGATGCTATTAGAACCCCACTTGATATTGACGATGTCTGTCTTGTGCTGCTTCAGCCTTGATGTCTTACGGCTCACCGGAGCTGCTCCAACGACAGAATGATCCATCACAACAGAGCAGTGCCCTGGAAACCGTCTATAGATTTCTCAGATCTTCCTCCACACCTCCGATAGCCACCTCTGCCTCAACTGCTTCAGCGACCAACCCAATGATGCTGAGGTCGACACGGCTACGGCAAAGAGGTTGTACACTTGTTGCATCACTTATTACTATACATTCACGTCGATCCATTAGGGCAATTTTGGTTCAACGGAAAAATGTCGATCCACTGGTTGTTACCATCACTCTAAATTTCTGCATGCTCTCCTTACATAATCTCACCATATTTTTTTCGTATGCATGTCAGATATTGTACACAGTCATGCTGAACATGTAGAGAAAAATATAATAGTTTTGCGCGGTAATACAATGTCATGCAGACATCGCTCCATGGTGGGTTCAATGGCAAACCCTCCCCACCCCTCTCCAGATTGTAAACCAGTGGAAGGTGTCTGTTCTAAGGCAGATTCAGACGTCGCTGACCACTCCTATTTACCCCCCAAGGTGTTTGCTCTACCTTGGCATGATGATGTTAGTCATATCATGCATATGTTGCCTTGCAGTGCCTACTTTTGACATCATATATGTCATCTGCCTAGTTTAGACATGTTCTGTAATGCCACCTGTTTAGTTTCTATATCATATATGGGAATTATGTAGTCTCATGTCTTTTAGCTAGCCATAATATATGTGAAATGTGCAATGCCATCCTGTTTAACCAGGCATCATATATTTGAATGATATCTTGCCCATCCTTTTCTTCATTACATTTCCATTTGTCGACAATGTTTGTACATTAAACTACTCTTCCTGTGAATCAGCCATTTGGGTGGGAGCTGGAAAAATCTGGAGTGAAAACAAGGCCTTAAGAGCAGACAGTGCTACCTATCGAAGAAGATCTCTTGTTGGGTCCCAATAGCTCCTCAGAGATGGATTCAGAGACAGATGACCAGTCCTATTCCCCCACTGAGGTGTATGCTCTAACTTGGCACGGTTATACTGCTCATATCATGCATACGGTGTCTTGCATTGCATAGTTTAGACATCATATACACAATATTCAACACCATGTTCTTAGTTCAGACATCATATCGAATGCCCTCTATTTAGCATATAAATCACATATGTGAATTAAATGATGCGATCCTAATTACTTAGATAACATGTAGGTGAATTATGTCATGCGATCATGTTTAGTTACTCATCATATCTTTGAACTATGTTATGCTATGCTATCCAGTTTAGATAGACATCATATATGTGAAATTATGTCATGCTATCCATTTTAGTTAAACAATATACATGTCAACTATTTCATGCCCTCTTTTTTCCACACGATCTATTGCATCTGTCTCTCATACAATGTCTGTACATTCAACTATGTTTGCTGTTTATCAGCCATTTGAATTGGAGCGGGTGATGCCAGTATCTAGCGGACTAAAAACACGATCTTCAAATAAAACAGTGCTACCTCTTGGTGGAGATAGCATCTAACGCCCCGAGACCGTTACGCCAGGTGTCGTCCAGTTATTCGTTGTTGTTACCTTGTCATTTGCTTGCGTGTTGCATCTCGCCATGTCATCATCCGCATTGCATCATCATGTTTTCAAAACTTGCATCCGTCCGGGTTTCCCAGTTCCTTCCGTTGTCCGTTCTGAGCCCAGTCACACTTCAACGCGCCCGCGGCATGTCCGAAATATTATTTTATAAGTGGCCGGAAAATGTTCTCAGAATGAGATGAGACTTGACGTGTGGTCTTATTATAGTGTAGGTAGGCCGCCTGCCAAGTTTCATCACATTCGGAGTTTGTTTGATAGCCCAACCGTTAAACTATAGCGGCATTATAGCCGGTCTTTTCGTCGGATGTTTTCGGTCTCCGGAAACAGTCGCCGGGTCTCTCTCTTCTCTTCTCTCAGCTCGAGACCGTCTACACAGCCCACTACTCACCGCCAGGCCCTACCTAACCTCTCTCGTCAGCCCGCGACCCTCCTCGCGCGCGCCCGAAAGCTGTCCCGGACCCGACTCGGGCTGTCACTATCGTTGTGTCCGGATCATCCCCTAACATCTAGAAAACGTCACCGTTTTCTTATTTGGACTCCTCTAACCTTTTATTCTCGATCGTCCGATTTAATCGGAGGTTCCAAGATCTATCCCCCTACCTATTTAAATAGAGCAACCCCTAACCCTAGCCTTAGCCCGTCCAATCCTCCTAGCGCCGCCACCCACTGATTTCTCCAACTGGTCTCCCCCCTTCCTTGGGATCTGTCTGATCCTTCCACCCATCCCTCCTCGATTTCAGTCCCCGTCCAGTCGCCTTCGAACCTACCCAATCGGTGCCTCCCCTGGATCCCGTCGTCCACCACCGAAGCCACTAGGACCGGCCGCGTCCCTCTCCTTCCCTTCGTTCTCCTCCTCCTGTCGTTTCTCTGTCTCTCTCACTCAATATTGCTCTCTCTCTCCCAGGTACGTCCATGCAGGAACCGCAAGGAGGAAGCCGCCATCGCCAAGTTCTTGCCGTACGCGTCTGGATCCGCCATGCCCGGCTCCTCCGTGCTCGATTTCCGCTGTTCTCTGGCCGTTCCCGCTGCTCCTCGTCGCTAGCGTGTCTGCTCCGGCCATGGGTTACCAGCGCGGTACCTCGCCATGGACGCCAGGTCCCAAGGTCTCCGCTGCCTTCGCTTTGATCCGACAGGAATGAGACCCGAAGGTTTCTCGCGCTTGGATCCGAACGCCACCGAGCTCCCGCGCCGACCCCTCCTCATCCTGCTGCTCGCCGGAGTCCTCAGCGCCGCCGTGCCTGCTATTTGCTTCACCGAACTGGCCGCGAAGTCCCACGCCGCTGCTGCTCTTTTTCCTGTCGAGAAGAGGAGGACGCCGCATCTGCCCCGATTCGTCCAAGTGACCCCGTTGACCAGCCCCCGCGAGCACTAGCCGGCAGCGCCGCTTGGGTTCATCCTTGACTCGCCAAGACCCAGAGTCCTGCCGGCCTGCCTTGGCCTCTCCACCGATCGGGCTTGGCCCATGGTGCGAATCCCCCCCCCCCCGCCCCGCTCCCATGCTTTGCTTCAGGCCCAGTGCATGGATTTGGCCCTGTTATGTTTTTTCGTGCCAGGACGTTTTTTCTATTTATCCAGAGTTTGCCAGTTTTATAGAAAACCCCCCTAGCTTCATACATATAATTACTCACAAACGGTGCATCGGATTAAAACAAACTTTACATGTAAAATGTCTAGAATTTTGTCTAGTTTAATAATTTGTCATTTTCACCCATGTTTAAATTTTTTTAAATGATGTTTGTTTTAAATTTGCCCCTATGCCATGCTAAAATGATTTATTTCATAATTAAATAACCGTAGCTCGGTTTCTAACAAACTTTATATGTAAATGGGGTAGAAAAATGCGTAGTTTAACATGGTGCACTTTTCTTGCATGTTTAACAACTCTAAAATATGGCTTAGGGCAGAACAGTACCATAACCAAAATATGCATATGGGGTTTTACTGGAATTGTTGTTCGTTGCTTCCGGCCTCATTTAAACTTGACTAGATAGGTAGTTTTACTTATGCTTCACCTCTTGCCATGTTAATCAACATTTAATTTTGTTGGGTACTTAAATGAGATCGAACTAAATAACTTGTTGTGGTGTTTCGTCAATATGCAACTCGTTGCATATTGATCTCCACTTAATGTGTAGAATTGCTTGTGCACTTCGCCATGCCATGTATCTTTAAACCAGACATGCATCATACTTGGTTGTGCATCATGCCATGATTATGTGATGGTTGTTTACTTTTGTGTTTGCTTCTTTCCGGGTTACTTCTCGTGTTATCTTCGGTTTCGCTCCAGAGTTGTGAGGATCCGTTTGTCTACTTCATGGACTCCTTCTTCTTCCTTGCGGGATCTCAGGCAAGATGACCATACCCTCGAAATCACTTCTATATTTGCTTGCTAGTTGCTCGCTCTTTTGCTATGCCTATGCTGCGATACCTACCACTTGCTTATCATGCCTCCCATACTATTGAGCCAAGCCTCTAACCCACCTTGTCCTAGCAAACCGTTGTTTGGCTATGTTACTGCTTTGCTCAGCCCCTCTTATAGCGTTGTTAGTTACAGGTGAAGATTGAAGTTTTGTTCCTTGTTGGAACATGGAGATGTTGTTCCTTGTTGGAACATGTTTACTTGTTGGGATATCACAATATCTCTTATTTAATTAATGCATCTATATACTTGGTAAAGGGTGGACGGCTCGGCCTTATGCCTGGTGTTTTGTTCCACTCTTGCCGCCCTAGTTTCCATCATATCGGTGCTATGTTCCCGGATTTTGCATTCCTTACGCGGTTGGGCTATAATGGGAACCCCTTGACAGTTCGCCTTGAATAAAACTCTTCCAGCAATGCCCAACATTGATTTTACCATTCGCCACCTAGCCTCTTTTTCCCTTGGGTTCCGCGGGCTCAAGGGTCATCTTTATTTAACCCCCCTAGGCAAGCTCTCCTCTGAGTGTTGGTCCAAACTAGAGTCCTGTGCAGCGCCCCCTGGGGGAAACTCGAGGTTTGGTTTTAGTTGTATCGAGCGCTCATCTGAGTGTGCCCTGAGAACAAGATATGTGCAGCTCCTATCGGGATTTGTCGGCACATTCGGGCGGTGTTGCTGGATTTGTTTTAACTTGTCAAAGTTGTCTTGTAGAACCGGGATACCGAGTCTGATCAGAATGTCTCTGGAGAAGGTTTATCCTTCGTTGACCGTGAGAGCTTGTGATGGGCTAAGTTGGGACTCCCCTGCAGGGTTTTCAACTTTCGAAAGCCGTGCCCGCGGTTATGGGCAAATGGGAATTTGTTAATGTCCAGTTGTAGAAAACCTGAAGTTGACCTTCATTAAAATACATCAACCGCGTGTGTTACATTGATGGTCTCTTTCCGGTGGAGTCCGGGAAGTGAACATGGTGTTGGAGTTATGCTTGACGTAGGTTGTTCTAGGATCACTTCTTGATCATACTTTTATCGACCATGCTTTGCCTTCTCTTCTCGCTCTCATTTGCGTATGTTAGCCACCATATATGCTAGTCGCTTGCTGCAGCTCCACCTCATACCTTTTCCCTACCTATAAGCTTAAATAGTCTTGATCGCGAGGGTATGAGATTGCTGAGTCCCCGTGACTCACAAATACTTCCAAAACCAGCTTGCAGGTGCCGTTGAACCGTGCAGATGATGCAATCAAGCTCAGGAGGAGCTCGATGAAGATCTTGTCCTTTGTGTTGTTCCGTTTGCAGTTGATCAGTAGTGGAGCCTAGTCGGGATGATCGGGGACCTTGTCGCATTTGGGGTAGTCTTCTTTTATTTTGGCTCCGTAGTCGGGCCTTGATTGTATCTGGATGATGTAATGCTTTATTCTTGTATTTGTGTGAAGTGGCGATTGTAAGCGAACTATGTATCTCTTTCCCTTATGTATTACATGGGTTGTGTGAAGATTACCTCACTTGCGATATTGCTTTCAATGCGGTTATGCCTCTAAGTCGTGCTTCGACACGTGGGAGATATAGCCGCATCGAGGGCGTTACAAGTTGGTAGTTAGAGCTTTCCCCGACCTTAGGAGCCCCCACTGCTCGATCGGATTAGCAGCCGTTGTTGAGTCTAGAAAAATGTTTTGAGTCATGTAGGAATTATATATCGAGGAGTTTAGGAATTCTTTTTACTCCCCAGTCCCTTCATCGCTTTGGTAAGGCATCCTGATGTAGAGTTTTGACTCTTCTCTTCTCAATTTTTTCACAAATTTTTTTTAGGATCACGCGGGTATCTTGGAATCGTTCTGATGGTTTTGTGGCGAGAACATTGTTCTTGGTGCCTCCTGACATTTAGGGGTTGTGGCAGTGTCCCGGGGAGTTGAGCTCCGAGGTGTTGTCGTCACAATTTTATCGTTGCAGTTCTGGAATATCTGAGTTTAGTTTCGCCGACATCGAAAATCTCTTTTATGCAGTTCGTTGGTGAGATAACCTCGACGCCACCCAGTACTGGGGCGGGAGTTCGGGAGTATTGCCATAACTCGTATAACGGATGCTTTTTGAAGGTTGAGGTAGATGATTTCCGAAGGTTTCTTGGTTATGTGTTGAATGATGGATACAGCTGGATGTAGGATTTGCTAGTTTTGGGTGAGATATTATGCTTCCCCTGTATCCCCAACACCTGATTGCATAACCAGAAAATTTCGGGAGTTTATAAGTGGGAAATCAAGTAGCTCTCAGGATATCTTTCTGACAGATGTATGATATGAAATTGGGGTTCAACGTCTAGTGGTCCGCCTATTCACGGTTGATTTTGCAGTGGTCTCATTGTGTCTTAAAGAGTCCTTGGCTATGCCGACTCGGGGACGCTTCGTATGTCATGTGCACTGCCTTGTACATGATGGTGCTATACGATCGAGCCCGTGTAGGCCCCACCACGAAAACTTCAGACGAAATCTCTATCATATGTTTGTTCCGGCTTATTCTGCAAGCCAATCCTTTGTTTTGTTTGAGTTGTGGTATTCGAGTTGCTTCGAAGTCAAATGTTGATTCCATCCCTTGTCTAAGTGGTGTTCTCATATTCCTATGGGAATACTAATCCTTTTGGATCATCAAGTTTGTCATGTTAATTCTTTTTCAACCGGCGTGTCTCTCTTCAAGTGGATCCAATCTTGTCAACATTCGCAAGATCTATTATCAGTTCTTCTCAATGGTGTTTGTTTCATCCGTCCCAAGTTGTCTTTGTTTTCCCCACCCTCCCAACCCTTTTTCCTTCAAGGATTCGTATTTCTTATTCAACTGTCATGTTATTGATGTGAAGCCTCTCCATTCTTTTCCGTCAATATTCTTATCTGTTGAATATCAGGAAGATAGTAGCAGAGTTTCAAGTTCATCATTATTCGTTCTCTTTTCATCTCCGGTGGTTTCAAGTCAAGCTTTGTTGATCATATCCTTTCCACGTTTCAATGCTCTCTCATGCCGGTGCAATTCTTAATCATCCACTCTTCGCTATTCAATTGTTCCGGAGTGCTAAACATATCTCGAGATTTGTGTTTCCATTTTTAATCCGTTCAAGCTATTTTGAGGATGTTATCTCATTCAAGCCTTTTAATGCAACCAGTGCAATCTCTCTTTTAATCATTCTAACGGTGTTTTTCTCTTGAGTGGGCCCTAACCCACAGGTCTTTTCCTAGGATCTTACCTGACTCTTCTTATTTTCCCGACGTTACTCTCAAATTCTATTCCAAGTTTGACGTATGAATGAGTTATCATCAGTCAAATGCCTTTCTCCTAGATCTTCCAAATTCTTTTCATCATTGGCTCAACCTCTTTGTTTTGATTCTTTCGGAGTGTCTAAACAATTCATGGTGGTGTTCCTCATCGTCATTCTCTGCGTTTGAAGACCGAATAAGAATTTTACCTCCATATCTTATCCGTTCTCTCAGAGATTCGTGGTTCTAGTTCGAGGCCATCCTCTCTTAATTGTTTTGATTGTGTAAATTCTTTTCACCTATCCGGAGCAATTCAGGAGACTTCCCAGTTTGATTATCCGGAGCCCATCTTCGAAGATTTATTCATTCCAGCTTTCAGCTCTCATACTCTAAATCATACCGGTGCTTAAATCAAGTATTCTCTAATCAGTTTATGATCTCTTCGTTCTCATGTATCTACATTCTCTCAAGCATCTTCGTTTATTTGCTAAATTCTTCCCAGTGTTTTCATTATCTTTTCTTTGTTCATTTTTAATTCTTTGGGTGGTTCTTCCAAGATTCTTCTTCCGTCGTTTATCATATCAATGCATTCGTGTTTTTCTAAATCCTACCGTTGGTTCGTCGAAAACCTTCCCAAGTTGATGCTATGTCTATCTTAATCCTTTCTACGGGAATAAGTACTATGCCAAATCCACTATTTGTCATCAATTTAACTGATGAAGGATAAGCATAATGTAATTCTTATTCTTGTTTCATCGAGTAAGTTCAATTCCTTATTCCGGAGATTCATTAAATTCACGGTTTCACTTGATTCATCTTTCTTTTCCCGGAGTTCCAAGTTCTCTCAATTATTTCACCACGGAGATTCATCTAAATCGTTACAAGGATTCAACTTGTGTTTTCGACTTCTCTTTCATTTCGTTTGACCATTCTTTTGTTTACCGGAGTTCTTCATGGAGGCTCTACATGATGGTTCATAAAGGATTTAATTCCTTCTCGATGTGTTCATTGAGATTCTTTTCAGAGGATTTCAAGCATTCTTCATCTTGTAATCCGGAGTGCAGTTCTTCCTATCTAATCTTTTGAGGTGGTGTTATGTCATTCTTGTCAATTTGAGTTCGTGTTTCATGATTCACATCTTGTCAAGAATGAGATATTTTAAATCCATCAATCTCTTCATTGGAATTATCTTGGGTTATATTTCACCTAAAGCCTTCCCTAAGGTTTGTTGCTATCTATGACGCTTATAAAGGACCCAAGTTCTTCTTTATCCTCCTGGTGAAATACTTCCTCATCTCCTTGTTCTTATCAATCCAATTCTTTTTCCCATGAGTGGCAGGTTGTCACCTCATAATTTTGAGATGTATTCCATAAGACCATATCAAGATTATTCTTTTCGTTGTTGGTGTTTCAACAACTCCGTTCGACCCTTCTCCTAAGGATGCCTTCTCAAACTCTTTTTGTGATAGAAGTTGGAATTTGCTTCTCCATTCTTTTATTTCAATTATCTATATTCTATTCTTTCGTTTTGGAGGCATTGTGATGTTGCTCTTTTCAACCCATCATCTCGTTTGTCAAAGATCATGTTCTTTTCGTGCTTATCCATTTAACCGGAGTGTTGTGTCCTCTGCTCAAGTTCTTTCATTTTATCAAGCCTTGCATATCTTTCCAACCGGAGTGCTGCTCGAATTTGTTCTTCCTTGTTCTTTTTTCCTAACGGAGTGGTTTCAACTTCGCTCTTTCTCGTTGCATTCTTTCTTTCAAGTTGCTCAACCTTGCAAGGTCCGTGGTTTCACTGGTTTGTCAAAGAAGCAACTTAGTTTTTACTTCTTCTCTTTCTCGTCTGTTTTCCCTCTGGTGCCATTCTAGATCTCGAGACGAGATCCTCTCGTAGTGGTGGAGTGTTGTAACGCCCCGAGACCGTTGCGCCAGGTGTCGTCCAGTTATTCGCTGTTGTTGCCTTGTCATTTGCTTGCGTGTTGCATCTCGCCATGTCATCATCCGCATTGCATCATCATGTTTTCAAAACTTGCATCCGTCCGGGTTTCCCAGTTCCTTCCGTTGTCCATTCTGAGCCAAGTCACACTTGCACGCGCCCGCGGCATGTCCGAAATATTATTTTATAAGTGGCCGGAAAATGTTCTCGGAATGAGATGAGAGTTGACGTGTGGTCTTATTATAGTGTAGGTAGGCCGCCTGCCAAGTTTCATCGCATTCAGAGTTCGTTTGATAGCCCAACCGTTAAACTATAGCGGCATTATAGCCGGTCTTTTCTCGGACGTTTTCGGTCTCTGGAAACAGTCGCCAGGTCTCTCTCTTCTCTTCTCTCAGCTCGAGACCGTCTACACAGCCCACTACTCACCGCCAGGCCCTACCTAACCTCTCTCGTCAGCCCGCGACCCTCCTCGCGCTCGCTCGAAAGCTGTCCCGGACCCGACTTGGGCTGTCGCTATCGTTGTGTCCGGATCATCCCCTAACATCTACAAAACGTCACCGTTTTCTTATTTGGACTCCTCTAACCTTTTATTCTCGACCGTCTGATTTAATCGGAGGGTCCAAGATCTATCCCCCTACCTATTTAAATAGATCAACCCCTAACCCTAGCCTTAGCCCGTCCAATCCTCCTAGCGCCGCCACCCACTGATTTCTCCAACTGGTCTCCCCCTTCCTCGGGATCTGTCTGATCCTTCCACCCATCCCTCCTCGATTTCAGTCCCCGGCCAGTCGCCTTCAAACCTACCCAACCGGTGCCTCCCCTGGATCCCGTCGTCCACCACCGAAGCCACCAGGACCGACCGCGTCCCTCTCCTTCCCTTCGTTCTCCTCCTCCTGTCCTATCTCTGTCTCTCTCGCTCAATATTGCTCTCTCTCTCTCCCAGGTACGTCCGTGCAGGAACCGCAAGGAGGAAGCCGCCATCGCCAAGTTCTTGCTGTACGCGTCTGGATCCGCCATGCCCGACTCCTCCATGCTCGATTTCCGCCGTTCTCTGCCTGTTCCCGCTGCTCCTCATCGCTAGCGTGTCTGCTCCGGCCATGGGTTACCAGCGCGGTACCTCGCCATGGACGCCAGGTCCCAAGGTCTCCGCTGCCTTCGCTTTGATCCGGCAGGAAACGAGAGCCGAAGGTTTCTCGCGCTTGGATCCGGACGCCACCGAGCTCCCGCGCCGACCCCTCCTCATCATCCTGCTCGCCGGAGTCCTCAGCGCCGTCGTGCCTGCTGTTTGCTTCACCGAACCGGCCGCCAAGTCCCACGCCGCTGCTGCCCTTTTTCCTGTCGAGAAGAGGAGGACGCCGCATCTGCCCCGAGTCGTCCGAGCGACCCCATTGACCAGCCCCCGCGAGCACTAGCCGGCAGCGCCGCTTGGGCTCATCCTTGCCTCGCCAAGACCCAGAGTCCTGCCGGCCTGCCTTGGCCTCTCCACCGACCGGGCTTGGCCCATGGCGTGAATCCCCCCCGCTCCCATGCTTTGTTTCAGGCCCAGTCCATGGATTCGGCCCTGTTATGTTTTTTCCGTGCCAGGACGTTTTTTTCTATTTATCCAGAGTTTGCCAGTTTTATAGAAAACCCCCCTAGCTTCATACATATAATTACTCACAACGGTGCATCGGATTAAAACAAACTTTATATGTAAAATGTCTAGAATTTTGTCTAGTTTAATAATTTTTAATTTTCACCCATGTTTAAAATGTTTAAAATGATGTTTGTTTTAAATTTGCCCCTATGCCATGCTAAAATGATTTATTTCATAATTAAATAACCGTAGCTCGGTTTCTAACAAACTTTATATGTAAATGGGGTAGAAAAATGCGTAGTTTAACATGGTGCACTTTTCTTGCATGTTTAACAACTCTAAAATATGGCTTAGGGCATAAAAGTACCATAACCAAAATATGCATATGGGGTTTTACCGGAATTGTTGTTCGTTGCTTCCGGCCTCATTTAAACTTGACTAGATAGGTAGTTTTACTTATGCTTCACCTCTTGCCATTTTAATCAACATTTAATTTTGTTGGGTACTTAAACGAGATCGAACTAAATAACTTATTGTGGTGTTTCGTCAATATGCAACTCGTTGCATATTGATCTCCACTTAATGTGTAGAATTGCTTGTGCACTTCGCCATGCCATGTATCTTTAAACCAGACATGCATCATACTTGGTTGTGCATCATGCCATGATTATGTGATGGTTGTTTACTTTTGTGTTTGCTTCTTTCCGGTTACTTCTCGCGTTATCTTCGGTTTTGTTCCGGAGTTGTGAGAATCCGTTCGTCTACGTCCGTTTGCCTTCTTCATGGACTCCTTCTTCTTCCTTGCGGGATCTTAGGCAAGATGACCATACCCTCGAAATCACTTCTATCTTTGCTTGCTAGTTGCTCGCTCTCTTGCTATGCCTATGCTGCGATACCTACCACTTGCTTATCATGCCTCCCATACTATTGAGCCAAGCCTCTAACCCACCTTGTCCTAGCAAACCGTTGTTTGGCTATGTTACCGCTTTGCTCAGCCCCTCTTATAGCGTTGTTAGTTGCAGGTGAAGATTGAAGTTTTGTTCCTTGTTGGAACATGGAGATGTTGTTCCTTGTTGGAACATGTTTACTTGTTGGGATATCACAATATCTCTTATTTAATTAATGCATCTATATACTTGGTAAAGGGTGGACGGCTCGACCTTATGCCTGGTGTTTTGTTCCACTCTTGGCGCCCTAGTTTCCATCATATCGGTGCTATGTTCCCGGATTTTGCGTTCCTTACGCGGTTGGGCTATAATGGGAACCCCTTGACAGTTCGCCTTGAATAAAACTCTTCCAGCAATGCCCAACATTGATTTTACCATTCGCCACCTAGCCTCTTTTTCCCTTGGGTTCCGCGGGCTCAAGGGTCATCTTTATTTAACCCCCCTAGGCAAGCTCTCCTCTGAGTGTTGGTCCAAACTAGAGTCCTGTGCAGCGCCCCCTGGGGGAAACTCGAGGTTTGGTTTTAGTTGTATCGAGCGCTCATCTGAGTGTGCCCTGAGAACAAGATATGTGCAGCTCCTATCGGGATTTGTCGGCACATTCGGGCGGTGTTGCTGGATTTGTTTTAACTTGTCGAAGTTGTCTTGTAGAACCGGGATACCGAGTCTGATCAGAATGTCTCTGGAGAAGGTTTATCCTTCGTTGACCGTGAGAGCTTGTGATGGGCTAAGTTGGGACTCCCCTGCAGGGTTTTCAACTTTCGAAAGCCGTGCCCGCGGTTATGGGCAAATGGGAATTTGTTAATGTCCAGTTGTAGAAAACCTGAAGTTGACCTTCATTAAAATACATCAACCGCGTGTGTTACATTGATGGTCTCTTTCCGGTGGAGTCCAGGAAGTGAACATGGTGTTGGAGTTATGCTTGACGTAGGTTGTTCTAGGATCACTTCTTGATCATACTTTTATCGACCATGCTTTGCCTTCTCTTCTTGGTCTCATTTGTGTATGTTAGCCACCATATATGCTAGTCGCTTGCTGCAGCTCCACCTCATACCTTTTCCCTACCCATAAGCTTAAATAGTCTTGATCGCGAGGGTATGAGATTGCTGAGTCCCCGTGACTCACAAATACTTCCAAAACCAGCTTGCAGGTGCCGTTGAACCGTGCAGATGACGCAATCAAGCTCAGGAGGAGATCGATGAAGATCTTGTCCTTTGTGTTGTTCCGTTTGCAGTTGATCAGTAGTGGAGCCTAGTCGGGACGACCAGGGACCTTTTTGCATTTGGGGTAGTCTTCTTTTATTTGGGCTCCGTAGTCAGGCCTTGATTGTATCTGGATGATGTAATGCTTTATTCTTGTATTTGTGTGAAGTGGCGATTGTAAGCCAACTATGTATCTCTTTCCCTTATGTATTACATGGGTTGTGTGAAGATTACCTCACTTGTGACATTGCTTTCAATGCGGTTATGCCTCTAAGTCGTGCTTCGACACGTGGGAGATATAGCCGCATCGAGGGCATTACATAGCACCCCGGTTGTACATGCACAAGAACCAGCCCTACCACACATAACCCAAACTCTCGCAGATTGTACCCCTACCGCGATGGACAGAGAACCAGCTTCACCCAATCTAACCCCAACCCCAGCCGATAGCAACCCAGTTCCTGTTGACACAGCACCATCTCCACCACATAGGTCCCAAACAAGAGCAGTTAGTAAGGCAGCTCCAGTGCCCAAAGGGCCAGTACTATCACGGCGAACCCCAACTCCACTAGTTAGTATGCCTATTCCTGTGGAGGAAGCAAAACCAGCTAGTCATAGTTTAGCATCTATCGCATTTGATGTTGTTAAATCGTATGTGCGTATCTTCCCATCTTGGAAATATTATACTGAAGATGAAGGAAAATGCCAGTTGCAAGTGTTTGTCCAGGAGTTATGTGTAAGTAATGTTATTCATGGCAATTACTTTGCTTCGTCCCACACATCCTACCTCCATGATGGTTATAATACAGCAAATTTTCCCATTTTTCTCTATAGAGAAGGACCGATTTGGAAACTCAGGATGAGGTAACCTGTGCTAATACCTCTGCTATCTTCAAGAATGTTTGGTGGTAGTATCGGAATTACCTGAAGAAAACATACTTCACCGGCAAAGAAACTAATCAAATTCCCTTACGTTCTCCTGAGACACATTTACTGGACGATGACTAGGAACGCCTTGTTCTGTACTGGTCCCAAACCAACAAAGTGGTAAGGTCTATGAGCTCATTTTCTATTTTTAAGTATTATATTCTTGCGTCTTACTGTACTCTGTTCATGTAGAACAAGTGCATAAACCTGAAGAACAGCTGTTCTAATTTAAGATTCCATTGCTATCATAGTTCAAAAAAGCACTAGGCGTTAATTGTGCATTTTGCCACCGCCTTGCGCTTTACTGACCAAAGCGCATGCTTATGCGCAGTTATGCACAGATTATGCGTAGTTATGCGCAATGCATTTTGCCAACACCTAGAGCCTAGGCCCGCTTAAGCGCTCGCTTAGGCGCACCTTTTTTTATCTATGATTGCTTTGCTCTTGTATCACTGTATTTTCTCATACAAACTTATTTTTAAATTGAAGGATCCAATCAAAACTCCAATGGCATAGCAGGTACATGCATGTTTCTTTAACAGGTTTGCTCTTATCAATTGCTCTGTTGATTTCAATTTCAATTGTGTATACAGTTGACTTTTGTATCATGCACATTACTTGCATCACAACAGAGCCAATAGTGTTGTTGTATATGTAGCCCCGTGGTACCCATCTGAAATCTTGTTGTGACGTGTAGTTTCCCACGCTTTGTACTCTTTCACTGCTGCTTTGTCTTGAACTGATATGATTTGAACCGTGTCTCTATTTTGATTTGGCAAGACAATGCAGTGACCATAGGACATAGATATATGTTTGTTTGATGCTTTTATTATGTACTAGTAATTGGCAATAGAAGACTTGGTAGTTTAATCCTGTCCACCTTACTAATGAACTGGTTCACTGAAATGAGTTTCATATACTAGTACATGCTAAACTTGTTATGTGTCTGCTTGTATCTTCTTTTAGAATGCTGACAGAATATTGGGGAAGAGTGCCTTATTAAGCAATGGTAAAGGAAGTAATGCAGATATGGTTTAGGATAGTGAGACATCCTTGTTGGTCTCCAACAAAGCTGATAAAATAGCTAAGGAAGACTATCTTGAAGATAGCGAGACAACCCCAAAGTCATGTCTTGGTTTTGTGTTCGAGTTACTGGCCACTACCGCTTGCACAAGCTATTCAAACTCACTGTCTGAATCAGTTTGGTTTCTTGAGTCTCAACTACAAGCTGAAAAACATCGATCAGCTGTGCTGCGATAAGAAGTGGAAGGACTGCGAAAGTCCCTGGAGCATTCAGATGCATACTTTCTGGTGCAACAGCAAGCGTTGGAGGATTTTAGCGCCAAACAGGACAAAGCTAATCAGCTTGCTAAGCTTATTGCCAGCATGGTGGATACCCTGGAGAACGTTTCTTGAGCTCTTCTGAAGTTGTTTCCGTTATGCTCTTGTTTTGCTGCCGCGTTTATTTGCACTGGTGGCCAATTTTGACGGCCAGTGTATGTAATGTGCTGCTTTGTTCCCTATATTTGCACTGGTGGCGAACTTTGATGCCCAGTGGATGTAATATGTGTAATAGCGGTAATAGGCTAGCGTTAATTGCTTGATTATTTATTTCCTTATTGTCTTGTTTAGTTGTTTGCTTGTAGTCACTGCAGTTCTTTTTCTGTTTTTTTCTAGTGGCCACAATAGCCTATTTTTGGTAACTAGGCCAAAATAATCATGGCAACACACGGACTGTTGTAACCATGGGCCTCCTGCAAGCCGTATGATCCATGGGCGTTCATCCGGCCGTAGGATCCATCGGCCTTGTATACGGGCCTTAGGGTCCATGGGCCTTCTATGGGCCGTACTATCCATGGGCCTCATACGGGCCGTAGGATCCATGGGCCTTCTACAGGGCGTATCATCATTTCGCCAATCATGGGCCGTACTATTCGTGGACCATAACGGGCCGTTAATAGGCCATATTTGATAACTCTATGAAAACAACCCAACGGGTTTTTTACATGAAAACGGCCCAACGTGTTAACGGTCTGCAAACGGGCCGACTGTAACGACGGGCTGAATTTGGCCCACAAGCAGAAAATGACACTAACGGGCCGTGTGTACCCGAATGCTGCAAATGAGCCCAAGAATCAATGGTCCCTGAGAAGGCCAAAAGATAACTCGGGCTGGAAACGGCCCAATGGAATAACGGGCCGTTAGTGGGTATAAAGTGATACACTGTTCATTACGGGCCAGTTTCACCACGGGCCCTTAACGGGCCAAGAGTTACAAAGGTCCTCATATGGGCCGAAAGAAGTCATGGGCCACACATGGGCCGGAAGTTAAAATGGGCTGAATCATATTGGACGACCTAGATGACGCTACTGGGCCTAATTCGGATAGGGCGTAACGGGCCCTAGGTTAGCGGGCTGTAAATGGGCTATATGCGAACAGGTCGTTAACAGGCTTTCCGTGGGTCGGTCGTCACCTTTTGACCAAGTCAAACGAGCTGGCCTTTTCACAGGAATGGGCCTCTGTTGGGCCGTGCCACACATCATCGTATCATAGGCGCCTTCGGTCCAATGAGCGGTGACATCTGTCCCAACGGTGAGCCGGCACGTGTTTCCTCCAGCCAATGATGATTCTACACGTGGAAAATCCCCATTGGTCGGGGATGTTAATGGGTTATTGGATCCAAAACCCGACCCGATAGCTTAACGGTGTTCCGTTGCGGTGGATGCCACGTGTCGGTCACCCTTGACGAAAGCACTTATATGACGCGTGATTTATCGTCATGGAAGTGGACACTTCCGTGATGATAATTTTGGTAATGTCATGGAACACTTCTACGACAGCGCAGGTATGACTATCTTGATTCTGTCATAAATTTGTCATGGATGTACATGCATGACAAAAAATGCGACCTACTGTGTATCATCACGGAAGTGTAGTTTTTTTGTAGTGCATGGAGTTGATGTAGAGGCCCCGTGATCGATTCCCCCTCCAGCGGAGCTCCGGAAAAGGCCCCAAGATGGGATCTCCTAGGTACGGAAGGTTGCGGCGGTGGAAATAGGGTTTCGTGGTGCTCCTGGATGTTTTCGGGGTAATGAATATATATAGGAGGAAGAATTAGGTCGGTGGAGCCACGAGGGGCCCACGAGGGGGGAGGGCGCGCCCAGGGGGGTAGGCATGCCCCCCTGCCTCGTGGCCTCCTTGTTAGTTGCTTCACATCCACTCCAAGTCCCCTGGTTCATGTTTGTTCCAAAAATAACTCTCCCGAAGGTTTTATTCCGTTTGGATTCTGTTTGACATTCCTTTTCTGGGAAACACTGAAATAGGCAAAAAAACAACAATTTGCACTGGGCCTTGGGTTAGTAGGTTAGTCCCAAAGATAATATAAAAGTGTATAAATAAGCCCATTAACATCCCAAACAGATAATATAATAGCATGGAACAATCAAAAATTACAGATACGTTGGAGACGTATCAAGCATCCCCAAGCTTAATTCCTGCTCGTCCTCAAGTAGGTAAATGATAAAAACAGAATTTTTGATGTGGAATGCTACCTAGCATAATTCTCAATTTAATTTTCTTTATTGTGGCATGAATATTCAGATCCAATAGATTCAAGACAAAAGTTTAATATTGACATAAAAATAACAATACTTTAAGCATACTAACTACGCAATCATGTCTTCTCAAAATAACATGGCAAAAGAAAGTTCATCCCTACAAAATCATATAGTTTGGTCATGCTCTATTTTCGTCACACAAGAATGCTCTCATCTTGCACAACCCCGATGACAAGCCAAGAAATTGTTTCATACTTTAGTAATCTCAAACTTTTTCAACTTTCACGCAATACATGAGCGTGAGCCATGGATATATCACTATGGGTGGAATAGAATAATGATAGGGGGTTATGTGGAGAAAAAAGGAGAAAGTCTCACATCGACGAGGCTAATCAACGGGCTAGGGAGATGCCTATCAATTGATGTCAATGCAAGGAGTAGGGATTGCCATGAAATGGATGCACTAGAGTTATAAATGCATGAAAGCTCAACAAAAGAAACTAAGTGGGTGTGCATCCAACTTGCTTGCTCACGAAGACCTAGGGCACTTGAGGAAGCCCATTGTTGGAATATACAAGCCAAGTTCTATAATGAAAAATTCCCACTAGTATATGAAAGTGACAAAGCAAGAGACTCTCTATCATAAAGATCATGGTGCTACTCTGAAGCACAAGTGTGGAAAAAAGGATAGTAGCATTGCCCCTTTTTATTTCTTTTCATTTTTGGGGCCTTTATTTTTTTATTTGGCCTTTTTTATTTGGGACAATTCTCTATTAATGATGATCATCACACTTCTATTTATTTACAACTCAATGATTACAACTCGATACTAGAACAAAGTATGACTCTATATGAATGCCTCCTGCGGTGTACTGGGAAGGGCAATGAATCAAGAGGACATGTATGATAAATTGTGCATGGCGGCTTTGCCATAAATACGATGTCAACTACATGATCATGCAAATCAATATGACAATGATGAAGCGTGTCATAAATGAAACGGTGGAAAGTTGCATGGCAATATATCTTGGAATGGCTATGGAAATGCCATAATAGGTAGGTATGGTGGCTATTTTGAGGAAGATATAAGGAGGTTTATGTGTGATAGAGCGTATCATATCACGGGGTTTGGATGCACCAGTGAAGTTTGCACCAACTCTCAAGGTGATAAAGGGCAATGCACGGTACTGAAGAGGCTAGCAATGATGAAAGGGTGAGAGTGCGTATAATCCATGGACTCAACATTAGTCATAAAGAACTCACATACTTATTGCAAAAATCTACAAGTCATCAGACCAAGCACTATGCGCATGCTCCTAGGGGGATAGAATGGTAGGAAAAGGCCATCGCTCGTCCCCGACCGCCACTCATAAGGAAGACAATCAAAGAACACCTCATGTTTGAAATTTGTTACAAACGGTTACCATACGTGCATGCTATGGGACTTGCAAACTTCAACACAAGTATTTCTCAAATTCACAACTACTCAACTAGCACACTCTAATATCACCACCTTTATATAGCAAAACAATTATCAAGTATAAAACTTCTCATAGTATTCAATGCACTTTCTATGATAGTTTTTATTATACCCATCTTGGATGCCTATCATATTAGGACTAGTTTCATAACGAAATCAAATTACCATGCTGTTCTATAGGAATATCAAAATAATATAAGTGAAGCATGAGAGATCAATAATTTCTATAAAATAAAACCACCACCGTGCTCTAAAAGATATAAGTGAAGCACTAGAGCAAATTATCTAGCTCAAAAGATATAAGTGAAGCACATAGAGTATTCTAACAAATTCAAATTCATGTGTGTCTCTCCAAAAAGGTATGTACAGCAAGGATGATTTTGGTATACTAAAAATCAAAGACTCAAATCATACAAGACGCTCCAAGCAAAACACATATCATGTGGTGAACAAAAATATAGCCTCAAGTAAAGTTACCGATAGAAGAAGACGAAAGAGGGGATGCCTTCCGAGGCGTCCCCAAGCTTAGGCTTTTGGTTGTCCTTGAATTTTACCTTGGGGTGCCTTGGTCATCCCCAATATTAGGCTCTTGCCACTCATTATTCCATAATCCATCAAATCTTTACCCAAAACTTGAAAACTTAACAACACAAAACTTAAACAGAAAATCTCATGAGCTCCGTTAGTATAAGAAAACAAACCACCACTTAACATACTGTAATGAACTCATTCTTTATTTATTTTGGTGTTAAACCTACTGTGTTCAAACTTCTCTATGGTTCATAACCTTCGATACTAGCCATAGATTCATCAAAATAAGCAAACAACATACGAAAAATAGAATCTGTCAAAAACAGAACAGTCTGTAGTAATATGTAGATTTCGAATACTTATGTAATCCAAAAAATTCTAAAATAAATTGATGGACGTGAGTAATTTATCTATTAATCATATTCAAAAATAATTAACTTAATCTCACTCTCCAGTAAAACATGGCAGCAAATTTCATGAGCGCTAAAGTTTCTATTTTTTACAGCAAGATCGCAAAGACTTTCCCCAAGTGTTCCCAAAGGTTCTACTTGGAACAAACACTAATTAAAAGCATAAAAACACATCTAAACAGAGGCTAGATGAATTATTTATTACTAATCAGAACCAAAAAGCAAGGAACAAAACTAAAATTGGGTTGCCTCCCAACAAGCGCTATCGTTTAACGCCCCTAGCTAGGCATAAATAATTTTAATGATGCTCACAAGAAAGACAAGAATTGAAGCACAAAAAGAGCATCATAAAACATGTGACAAGCACATATAAGTCTAACATACTTCCTATTCATAGGCATATTATAGGCAAACAAATTATTAAGGCAAGCAAAAACTAGCATATGCAAGGAAGTGGAAAGAAACAATAGCAATCTCAACATAATGAGAGGTAATTTAGTAACATGAAAAATTTCTACAACCATATTTTCCTATATCACAATAATTACATGTAGGATTATAAGAAAATTCAAAAAAATAGCTATCACATAAAATATCTTCAACACGATCCACATGCATGCAAAGTTGACACTCTTCCAAAATAGTGGGATTAACATTAACTAAAGTCATGACCTCTCCAAACCAACTTTTATCAAAAACTTCATAAGATTGAACATTCTCCAAATATGTGGGATCTAAAGTTGACACTCTTGCAAACCCACTTTCAATAATATTGCAAACACTATTAGCAATCTCATATTCATCATGGGGCTTAAATAAACTTTCAAGATCAAAAGAAGAATCACCCCAATCATGATCATTGCAACAAATAGTAGTCATAGCAAAACTAGCATCCCCAAGCTTAGGGTTTTACATATTATTAGCACAATTGACGTTAATAGAATTTAAAATAACATCATTGCAATCATGCTTTTCATCGAAGGAACCATCAAGTATGGGTGCAATAGCAACGATCTCATGTTTAACATAAGGAACTATAGCAAATTCATCTTTATAAATATTGGCATCATGGCCACAAGAATGGCAAGCATCATGTTCATCCAGGGATATTTCAATCAAATCATTGGAATCATAATTATCTATATGTCTATGCATATCATTATTTTCTTCCAAAGAAGCGGTCATTCTTTCAATAAATTCTTTGACATAGACATTATGAGCATAGTTTTCATGGCAATATTTAAGTATGTCAAGATTTTTAGATTAGTAGAGAGTAACACCATACTTTTCAATCAAAGAAGCAACTTCATAAGAACCCTTAAAAGCAACAAATTCTTCAATTTGCTCAATATCATAGTAACTATAAACACCCTTTGCATAAGAAGATAAGATTTCATTTTCATTAAACTCACTTAGGTAGGGAACGTGTTTTTAGGGTTCTTAGAGAAACAAGTAATATCACAAATTTCACAAAGATTCCAAGTATAACACAACTATCTGTTTATTTGATCCCATAAGAGTTTCTCTTTTTCAGATAAACGGTGATGCACAAAACGAGCATGCTCACCTAAAGATTTCCCATTAACCGGGCTAGTTGTGGTTTCAGCACGAGCGCATAAGGACCGAAGATGATCCAAATAAAACACTTTAAGTGGATCCATATCAATAGATTTTTAGCGGGCAAAGATGCAAGCAAATAGAAGGCATGTGGAAACACAAAGAAAAAGACATACGGGAAGAAGGCGAAGAAAAGTCAAAGGCAAAGGTGAAGTGGGGGAGAGGAAAATGAGAGGCAAATGGCAAATGATGTAATGCGAGGGATAAGAGTTTGTGATGGGTACTTGGTATGTCTAGACTTTTGCGTAGATCTCCCCAACAATGGAGCCAAAAATCCTTCTTGGTACCTCTTGAGCACTGCGTTGGTCTTCCCTTGAAGCGGAAAGGGTGATGCAGCAAAGTAGCGTAAGTATTTCCCTCGGTTTTTGAGAACCAAGGTATCAATCCAGTAGGAGACTACACGCAAGTCCCTCGTACCTACAGAAACAAATAAGAACCTCGCAACCAACGCGATAAAGGGGTTGTCACGGTCACTTACGAGAGTGAGATCTGATGGAGATAATATTAATAAGATAAATATTTTTGGTATTTTTAGGATATATATTGAAAATAAAGATTGCAAAATAAAATATATTGCAAACTTATATGATAAAAGATAGACCCGGGGGCCATAGGTTTCACTAGTGGCTTCTCTCAAGATAGCATAAGTATTACGGTGGGTGAACATATTACTGTCGACAATTGATAGAAAAGTGCATAATTATGAGAATATCTAGGCATGATCATGTATATAGGCATCACACATCATCGGAGGAGAACATTGTATTGAGATCCAAAGATAGAGAAGAAGCCATCTATCTAATAACTATGGACCCGAAAGTCGGAAGTAAACTACTCACACATCATCGGAGGGGCCATGGAGTTGATGTAGAGGCCCTTCGTGATCGATCCCCCCTCCGGCGGAGCTCCGAAAAAGGCCCCAAGATGGGATCTCTTGGGTACAGAAGGTTGCGGCGGTGGAAATAGGGTTTCGTGGTGCTCCTGGATGTTTTCGGGGTATATGAATATATATAGGAGGAAGAAGTAGGTCGACTGAGCCACGAGGGGCCCACGAGGGGGGAGGGCGCGCCCAGGGGGGTAGGCATGCCCCTTGCCTCATGGCCTCCTCGTTGGTTGCTTGACATCCACTCCAAGTCCCCGGATCACGTTTGTTCCAAAAATAACTCTCCCGAAGGTTTTATTCCGTTTGAATTCCGTTTGATATTCTTTTTCTGGGAAACACTGAAATAGGCAAAAAAAACAGCAATTTGCACTGGACCTTGGGTTAGTAGGTTAGTCCCAAAAATATTATAAAAGTGTATAAATAAGCCCATTAACATCCAAAACAGATAATTTAATAGCATGGAACAATCAAAAATTATAGATACGTTGGAGACGTATCAGTAAGTTACTCAGCAAGCTCGCGGAGGAACTTGAGAACTCACAAAATCACGGCTTAAGTCTGGCTCAGGGAATAAAACAATAGTCCCATTATATGAGGGGCTCCCCCTCCCCAAAATGCACTTACATCTTCGGGGGGCCATGCCCAATCTTTTGTGCGCAGGTTCAAAACAAGGAGCGCGGGCTCAATTGGACATGTCGCTCACAACATCTTCCGAATCGCTCCCGGACATGCTACTGGCGTCGTCACCAGCGTCGTTTTCACCATCATCGACCACATCGCCTTCATCCTCCACGACCACCACTGAGTCGTCCCCTAGGCCGCTTCCTTAGGACGGCTCTCCAGGGTCCTAGGGGACGGCACCTCAGAAGCCCCGAGTGGTGCCGGTTCCTCAGCGGCAGCGCCGCCATCGCTCGACAGCGACTGCCCCCTGCGCCTGCTCCTGGGGCGGGCATCTCTCTCGGGGTAGGCGGGGGGGGCATGAAGACAGGGCTCTCATGAGGCCCTTCAAGGTCAACTGGTCATGGTCCCCATTCGTCGAAGAGGGGCATCTGCTTCATGAACTCCACCTTGTTCAAGCAGCAGTACAGAAGACAGCCCTCCTCCGGCAGGTTGGCTGGCATCGGGTCGCCCGTCAGGAGAGCGGTGTTTCAGTGGTACCACCTCAGGACCTGCGCCCGCAGATGGGGCGCCTCGCTCCCTGGCATAGGAAGGCGCGCCCGGCGCCCTCCTCATGTTGGGCTCGGGGGCTCTATTCTGGAGGTCTTCAGACCTAGTCAACGTCACAAGGGAGGCTCTCGGGCACCACATGGAGGTGTGCTTCGCTACACGTTTCCCTCAAGATGGCACAAGCCACGAAGCACCAGTGCTAAGGAGTTCATCACCAAGGCGATCCAGGAGCTTCAAGAGGCAAGGGCCGTATGTGGCGACCGCCGCCCACCACCCGGCGCAGCTCCCCACCCTGTCGAGGATGGAGGGCTACGCGTCTGCATCTCAGGGACGTTTCTGGCCTTCACGCGTTGGAGAGTCCAGAGGGTCCACCTCACAGCTATGTTTGCATGCCATTTGGCTTGCCGAGCGCGGCTTTCACCTTCCAGCGCCATCTGCAGAGCATCCAGGCCGGTCAGGAGGCCAGGCATCACGCCATCTTGGAGGAGGTCGCGACGGTCCTTCAGGGGCCACTTGGGCCTGCGGAGCCTCCTGAGGCTCAAGACCCTGGAGGCTCGTGAGGAGAAACCCTTCGGCGCGTGTCTTTAGCTACTCCAACACCGCTCCAGCTACGGTATCAGGTGACTCTTTCCAGCTCATTCAGTTGGGGGAGCCCCTTGGGCAGCATCATCCCTAAGTCGCACGGCCCTGTCCCTGCGACGTGTATCCTTTTGCATATCTAGCTTACTTTGATGGGTGTGCCCCTCGGGCTGCATCATTCCCAGGCCGCATGGGTCCGTCCTAGTGGCATGTATCATTCTTGCATCTATCTAAGCTAACCTGCCTCTTTGCTTGAGTCATTTCATGACTATCTCCTGCTACCTACTATCCATTGAGGCCACCAGCATCGCCAATCGGTCCCCTGCTTCTCCCGCAACAGGGGATACTCATGCTGGCACGGCGCTTGTGCTCGGGTCCGTCCCTGCAATGCTGACAATCTGGGTGGTCGAGCTCTGGCTCACGGCATGCCCCACGGACGTCACCTCTCCAGGCCCTTAGTGCCTTCATCTTCTTGCGAAACGACCAGTGGCAGACCCGCAAGCGTAGTTGCAACTTGTATTCCTTCCTTGCGCTAACCTGCAGGGATCTCCGGAGACTGACGGCGGGCGGCACCGCGGGCTCCTCCATTTTTCACATAATTCGCTTGCGCGTTAAATGGGGGCTCTTGAGCATTGCACCTCAGGAGCTCCTACTGGCTCTCCAGCCCTCACCCCCTGCCCTTGACCAAGGCATCGCGACCTGGCATACCAGCGACGGCTGAGCTCGCTCGAGGGCCGGGACCCGAGGACGCAGAGCACATAAAAGAGCGTGAAAGGAGGGGGAAGCTCGCGCGAGCCTGACCCAGCTGACACACGGAATGGGCGCTGCGCAAGGAATCGGCTCCGGACCACTAAGATAAGTTTCGGGCTCAAATCAGCTCGGCACTGTGAGAGATGATTCCCACCTCCGGCAGCCTTGCTGCGGCGACGCTGCCTTCCTTTCCGACCTTCAGGTAGTTGCTTGCATGCTAAAGGGGACCTCTTGAGCATCGCGCCTCAGGAGCTCTTATTGGACCTCGGGCCACTCATCTCCTGGCCTTGACCACGACATCGCAACCTGGCATACTAGCGGCGGTTGTAGCCTTCCTGGGGATTGGGAGCTGTCAGCGTGGAGCACTAAGCTACCGCAGGGTCGGAAAGGGGAGACCGAGCCGGAGCAAGATGCGCAATCAAGAATTTCATAATAAGACTAACATTATGGCAAAAAGCGCTACAACGTCTATACATGCCCCCGCGTGTTTTGTCTTGGCCTCTCGCAGGGAACAAAAGGAGAAGGCTATCGGAGATCACATCTATAGGCGCCGCCGCTGGCGCCATCATCAATAGTGGAGGCCGACGCCAACCTCATCTAGATCGACGATGGCAACGAGCGGGCGCCGCCGCTACGCTCCGGGCGTGATGAGAGCTCGGAGGCAAGTAGCTGTCATCGCTCGTCTCTGGAGTCTCATCAGACTCGGGAGAGTCATTGGACTCCCAGGAGTCGCTGCTGCTGCTGGAGGAGCTGTCGGCAGGTCCAAGGGCGGGTTGAGCGCCTACCGCCGCACCATCCTGACGACCCCCTCTAGGGCAACATCTCTAGGCGATCGCCTTCCTCATCGAAGACCTTGAAGAACAGCGTGGAGGCGCCATCGTACTCGAAATGGATGGCCTCCCCCCCCCCTTCGCGTGGCAGACACGAGCGACCTCACCCCATCCGCTGGTCATGAAGATCTTGCCCGGGGGAGGCCACTCATGCCAGGGCCTTGTCACCTCCGGTCTCGCGACCATGTCATGGGAGTGGACCAGCCTCTTCTTTGGTGGGAGTAGCCCTGGCTCTTCGCGGGGGGTTTTTCCCCTTCTTAGCGGCGGAGAACCTCCGTATCGGCGCCATGGGTGTTGCGGCAAGGAAGAAGAAGAAGAGGGCGGAACGGAGGAAGAGATGAGCGATAGGGGCTCTGCCCCTCTCCTCATTTATAGCCCGAGGGAGGCCAACCGCCGGCCTCCACAGTCTTAGGTAATGATGACTTTCCTCTGCCATGCAACATGGTCTCGTCAAGTTGGGCAGTTGCTGAGGCAGTGTGGTGAAGTGGAGGAGCCCATGCCCCATCAATCGCCACGCGTCGATCGACGCTGCAGGCTATTGGGGCCCGCGATGCTCCGCACTTGACCCTTGGCTTCGCCGCGAAGCCATGTATAAGCGCCTTTGGCCCGGGGGCTACCGTCGGCATCATGGGAATGGGGGTACCCAGACTTGCCTGGCTGCCGCCCATGGCGTGGCTCCACTAGCAGCCTGGTACGACCCATCTTCACCAGCAACCACTCAAGACCCTCACGAGGGGCCAAGCCTCGCGAGGTGAATGAAACCAAGACCTCCTCCAGGGCTGCCTCCCTAGGCTGGCTCTTGAGGAGCAGAGATATCTATGCAAGGGGGCACCTCACGAGGAGCGCATGACGTGAGCCATGACGACCAAGGCCAGGCGGGCGCCAGCGAGCACAGAGTGCCAGTTTCCTCTTTGGTGCTAAAGAGGCAAGCGCAGGCGAGTCCCAAGGCATCAGGAAAAGGTTTCTATATCGATGCAACAAGACCAAGGCCAGCAGGACGGAGGTCACCGTGGAGCCCACGATGGTGTCACCACTAGAGTCTTTGCCAGGTGAAGACCAACTTTTGTCAGGATAAATTGTAATAGTTGTCCCCTTTCAAACTGTCCATTGTGGGATACCTTCCTGCCTAATATTTGGGAAGAGGACCAGGGCCTCTATAAATAGGACTAGCCACCACCATAGAAGGAGGAGTGGACAAACCAGACCATCCACACACGCACAAGCTCATCGAGCTCAAGAACACCTCTCCTCAGGAGGTTGTTCTTCCCTTGTACTTGTTCATCCTCAGCCTACAAGGGAATCCACCACACCACACCGGAGAAGGGTATTACACCACAAGGGTGTCCCGAACCAGTATAAACCCTCGTGTCCCTTGTTCTTCGGGTTCGGCGAGTTAGTCTTTGAAATCGTTGCGAGAGTGGGCTCGCGGGGGAAAGAGATCTTCGTGCGCACCCTAGTGTTCGAACCTCAAGGGTTTTCCGGAACTCGTAATCCGACACACTCAATGATATTATAAACAACTGGGACACCCGACAAGATTGCCAAATGGGCCATTGAGCTCCTACCATTTGAAATGACGTACAAACCACGCCGAGCCATTAAATCTCAAGTGTTGGCTGACTTCCTCGCCAAATGGACTGAGGCCGAACTCCCTAAAGAGTATGGCACATATTCCAACTGGGTGATGCACTTTGACGGCTCTAAAATGTTAGCCGGACTGGGGGCTGGTGTCGTCTTGACATCCCCCATAGGAGACACAGTTCATTACGTGCTCTAAATAATGTATACAGACTCTAACAAATCAACCGAATATGAGGCCCTATTGCATGTTCTCCGGATGGCTGTCTCCATTGGCATACAATGCCTTGAGGTGCGCGGGGATTCCAACCTCGCAATATCCCAAATAAACGGAGACTTCGACGCCAAAGATCCGAAGATGGAGGCTTACCGCAATGCCGTACTCCAAATATCAGCTCGGTTCGAGGGTTTCGAGTTTCATCATGTGGCTCGAGAGAGTAATCAAGCCGCAGAAATCCTTGCTCGCATGGGCGCTAAACGCGACCCCATACCCCCTAACACCTTTCTGGAAAGGCTCCTCAAGACATCTATGGTGTGGCAGGACGAGAACGGGAGCACCGACCCGGAGCCGATCATACCCCCCGATTCTGAACCCAGTCCAGATATCATCGGGGGCTCAGGCACCGAAATAACACCATCGGCCCATGAAATTATGGCTGTAATTTCCCCATGGACCGAGCCTTTCCATGCCTACCTCACTAGGAATGAGCTCCGTGAGGATCATACTGAGGCCCGTCACATTGTTCAACGTTCGAAAGCCTACAAAGTTCATGAAGGAGAACTATACAAGAAAAGTACCACCAGGGTCCTTCAACAATGCATCTCAGAAGACGAGGGATGTCAGCTCTTGGCTTAAATACACGCTAGTCTTGGCGGCCATCATGCCGCAGCCCGGGCCCTTGTAAGTAATGCCTTCCGCACGGGTTTCTTTTGGCCCACGGCCCGAGCAGATGCACAAGACCTCGTGCAGCGCTGCGTTGGATGCCAGCTTTTCACTATCCAAAGCCACATGCCGCCTACTACCGTCCGAACAATCCCCATTACTTGGCCCTTTGCAGACTGGGGGCTCGATATGGTCGGACCTCTTAAAGGGGGAAGCCATAAGAAGAAATACTTGTTGGTGATGGTTGAGAAGTTCACTAAGTGGATAGAAGCCAAACCAGTTAAAACGGCTGAAGCCGGACCAGTGATAGACTTCATATCCCGCGTCGTACACCGTTACGGTGTCCCACACAGTATTATTACTGACAACGGCTCTAACTTTACAGTCGACAAGGTGCAAACTTGGTGCGCCAACTTGGGCATCAAGCTTGATTACGCCTCCGTATACCACCCTCAAACAAACGATCAAGTCGAACGGGCTAACGACATGATAATGAGCGGCATCAAACCCTGACTAGTGCGATCTCTGCAAGAATCAGACAAACACAGGGTCGAGGAACTCGATTACGTACTCTGGTGGCTGCGGACCACGCCCAATCGCACCACCTGATATACACCCTTTTCATGGTGTATGGTGCAGAGGCAGTCTTGCCTCATGACATTATTCATGACTCACCTTGAGTGCGCATGTATGAAGAGAGAGACACCAAGCTCGATCGGCAGGACGACCTGGACGGCCTAGAGGAGGAGCGCGATGTCACGAAGGCCAGTTCCGCATTCTATCAACAGCAGGCTCGGCGATACCAAAGTAGAGAAGTACGGGCAAAGACCTACAATGTCGGTGAACTAGTTTTACGCCTACCAGAAAAGAAAAAGGACAAGCTCAGGCCCAAATGGGAGAGTCCCTTCATTATAGATTAAGTTCTCACTGGAGGAGCCTATCGTGTTCGCAATGCTTCAGACAATCGCTTGGAGCCAAACCCATGGAACGCCACAAGGCTCCGAAGATTCTACGCCTAAGTCCACACATATACATTTTTTCTTGTTCTGTCTTTTCTCCTTTTTACACTTTTTCCCTTTTTCCCTCGTTTTGATACGACTTCTAGGTCGTGTTCGGATAAACGTCCACCTAAAGGGTAGACATCCTCAAATGTACTTACCCCACAAAACCTGGGGGCTTCTTTTCACAAGAAGCTTATTCTTGTTATTATTTTTCGAGCATCAAGCTCACCATATATATGTGTCATCTATCCATATATGTCTTTTCTTCACCATTATATGCACCTTTGTGACTTAAGTTTTTGCCAAGCTGGGTTGCCTAGCTTCTGTGCTTATGCCCTATGTCCCCATTTGTTCGGCTAGGGGATAAAGGGAGCACCTCTGCGATTGTTACAGCCGGGTCATCCGGACATGTACCTCAGACGGGTGAAGCCGGAAGCTAGTGTTCTTAAGGGAATGATTGGTCGGTGAGTAAAATACGATATGCCCCCGTCGCACTACAAAACCCCAGAGCATAAACGTGTACTGTGATTTCTTAGCATCACAGCTTTGGTATGCACAAAGAACCGCATACTAGCCCAGGGAAAGGAACCCTTCACGGAACTATTCTCTCTGGATGATGTTTCTTACAATCAAATGTAATATAGCATAACTCCTCGAATAAAACTTCTCTGTTCAAGCAATGATGACCGGACTGCCTGGTTTCCGAACATACTTTGGTGTTTACCTATGGTATAGTATTCGGAAACACTCCTAACCTCGGGTTTTCGGAGGTCAAAGCAGAAAGTCTGCCATGACAATCATTTTACAGATTCGGCTGGAGATAAGTTTGCTGACAAAAGTACGTTGCTACTTAGCCTAAAAACTTCTTATTCTTCTAGACCCTCTAAAAGGTTGTCTAGTTTACAATCTTCTCGGGAGAACTTAGCGGCCACCTTCACTTGGTCGTACACCAGGCTGGCTGGAATTTCCTATCCGTCGGATCCTCGAGGTCCAACCCGGGCCATATGATTGTCACAGCCCTAGAATATTGTTTGTAAATAGTTGCATCTTCATCCAGGCATCATATTTAAATTTCTGAAACTTGAACTGAGGAAAATTGGAAGCCTCAAAACCCTAAATAAAAGAAGGGCAAAAACCCTAAAAATCTCATTCATTGTTCCAAAATGCTCTTCTTAAATGTTTGATAATTTTTGGCAAGGGTTCTGGTCCCAACCAAAATATTGAACATTTTTAAGAATTTATTTTTGGGACTTTGGATTTAATTCATTAGCTATTTGAATTTGAGTTATATTCATATAATTAGAATATAATTTCAAATACCCCTGAAATATTTTATAAGCTTTTGGAAAAGTCCATCTAGCAATATAAAATATTCAGAGGAGTTTTTGGCATTGTTTGAATTACTTTAAATTCAAAACAGTGGCAAAACGAAATTAAATAAAACAAATAGAAGAAAAATTAAAAAAAAGAGCAGAAAACCTACCTGTTGCTCACTTGTCCAGCCCAGCCGGCCCAGCTCCCCCAGCGGCCCAGCCCGCCACCGCTACCCCGCTGTCGCCTTCCTCCTCTGCTAGGAGGACGGGCACGCGCCCGGCGCGCGCGGCGACGCGCCCCGGCCACCTCCTCCCTGCCTGGCTGCCTCCTCCTCCCCTGGTCGCCTCCCGCGACGCCACGCACCTCCCTGCCTCTCTCCCTCACTCTCCCGCGCCCTCATCCTCTCCCCTGGACCCCTCTCTCTCGCCACCGAACACACCACCATCGCCGCCGACACCGATTGCCGCAGCCACCGGCCACCCCTCGCCCTCCCGCTGAGCTCAGGAGCTCCGCCACTCCGTCCTCGACCCACCTCACCGAGCCACGCCCCTCCAGAAGCCCCCGAACGACCTCACCGGGCTCGTCTTCTACCTCGGACCCGCCGGCCATCACCGTCAAATTCATCGGCTCTGGACCCTCCCCGACCTCGCCGAGCGTTCCGTTGTCATCGCGGTGAGCCCCGTCGTGTTTCCCCTCTCTCCATTCACTCGCCCCTATGCTGCACCCGCCGTCTCACCACAACCGGAGCTCGCTGCCGCCGGCCATGTTGCCGTCGCGGCCATGGCTTGTTTCGGTCGCGTCCGAGCACGGCTTTGAGCTCGTGGGGCTCACAGGAAGCCCATGCGCAGCACAGCTTGTCCAAAACCCCACCAGGGCCTCGCGCCCGTTACCACCCGAACTCCGGCGCCGCCGCGAGCTCCGTTCCGACGAGCCCCGGCGTCCCCGCAGCCTCCCACCTACCCCATCAGATGCGGGAGAGCCCGGGCTACGCCCCGGTGCCCTCAGCGCGCGAATCCGATGCCCCTAGCGCAAGTCCGGCGTGCCCCGCCGTGCTCTGTGGTCACCGCCGGCCAAACTCCGGCGGGCCGATGTGGCCACTTAGTTACGGGCTAATCACCTATGAGCCACTGCCATGTGGGCCCCTGCGCCTAATTAGGATTAGTATATTTTTTCTGTTTAGTTTAGTCTAATTGCAGTGGCCCCACGCGTCAGTTTTGACCGTGCTGACGTGGCCGTTGACTGGGCCCACTCGTCAGCGGCACTAAGCAGCCCCAGTCACTGACCAGTGGACCCCACTGGTCAGGTTTGACCAGCAGCAGCGTCTGTTGACCTGCTGACGTCATAGTGACGCAATGCTGACGCAATTATGTTTTCTGGATTTATTTTTATTCAGAAAATTCCAGAAATGCCTAAAACTTCAATTAATCATAGAAAATTAACCGTAACTCCAAATTAAATAAATTATATATGAAAAATTATCAGAAAAATTCAAGGAATCCATCTGTATCATTTTCATGCATGTTTGAACAATGTTTGTCCTCTGTTTTGGACAAAACAAATAAATGGCATCTGAATAATCACATATGGAGTTTGAATTTGAATCTTATATTCAAACCAACTTCATTTAATCTGTTGCTAGTTGCATTAGCTCAAAACACATTCATATTGCCATGTCATGAGCATGCATCATATTGTGCATTGCATTGATTGTGTTCTTTTTTGTGTTGCCGGTATTTGTCCCCTCTCGATAGACGTGATACCGATGATGTGATCGATGACACTGATGAAGACTCAATGTTATCTTCAGAGGTGCCAGGCAAGCAAAACCCCCTTGTTCATTCCGATAAAATCCCACTCTCTCGCTCCTGCTCCCTTTTACTGCATTAGAACAACAACGACATATTTGTTACTTGCTGCGGTAGCTGAACCCCTTTATCCTTTGCATGACCTGTCATTGCCACAGTAAATAGATGAAATCCACTAGCATGAGTAGGAGTTGTTTGAGCCCTGTTGTGCCTACTCATTCATGCTTGTTTGTCATGCCTGCTACTGCTTAGAGTTGAGTCAGGTCTGATTCATCGGGGATGAATCAGAGGTGTGTGAACATGTCCTACTGTGTGTGAGCTAAGTGTGTGAACACGATTTGGTAAAGGTAGCGGTGAGAGGCCATGTAGGAGTACATGGTGGGTTGTCTCATTGCAGCCGTCCTCAGGAACTGAGTTCTGTGCCTGTGATCCATGAACAGCTACTACCACACATTGGGATCCTTAATTGACTCTCTCGACTTATTAATCAACATGATCTCTGTCCAGGAGTTGCAACTAGTTTCTGGTGTTTGTAGGTAGTGTTAGTAGTCTACCAAGTGGCACCCGGTACAGGTGGGCTTGGGACAGACTAGGCACAGTGGCCCGGTGTACCAAGTGGCACCCGGTTGGTGGGCTTGGGAACCCTGCACACATCGTTTGGGGCCGTAAGCGACACCCCGGCCGGATCTCCTTGTGGATGGAACCCGAATAGGCGATAAACCTGGACTAGAGACTTGTTCGGTTAGTCAGATCGTGGCCGACTCCCTCGCCCGGCTTCCGCTTGAAGGTTGCCAAGGTACATGACGTGTACAGGGCGGTAAGTGGCGAGAGCGTGTGTGAAGAAGTACACCCCTGCAGGGTTATCATTATCTATTCGAATAGCCGGATTCCTCGGATATGGAAACTTGGACCCCTTGCATAGTTCATAGACAAGTGAAAGTGGATACTCTAAAACACGCAAGATAAGCGTGAGTGCTATGGATGGCGTTCTCGTAGGGAGACGGGAGCGGATCCATAGTGGTGTATTGACATGGTGAATATGTGGACTCGTGTGCGCCACCACAAAAGAGTTACATTGCAGTCATAGTTCAGGTTAGCCACCGAGTCAAAGCTGGCTTGCTGCAGTTAAACCCCACCATCCCCTTTGTTGATAATGATGCATATGTAAATAGATCTGATGTAAGTCTTTGTGGGTACATTTGTACTCACGTTGCTTAATTTATGTTTTTGCAGAGAGACTTCAGTCTCACTAGTAGTTCCACGTGGACTTCGACGTTTAGCTTGTTACCTCAGCTACGATCTTGTGCCCTCGGCAGGATCTGGTAGATAGTCAGGCTTCTCAGCCTTTTTCATTTATAGTTGTCTGTACTCAGACATGTTTAGCTTCCGCTTGTGCTTTGATTTGTATGCTCTGAGTGTGGGGTCATGAGACTCATGTTTGTAATATCTCGCTCCTCGGAGCCTAATAAATAATTACTTGAGTCGTAGAGTCATGTTGTGATGCCATGTTGTATCTGCACATATCGAGCATATTGTGTGTATGTTGTTGAAATGCTTGGTATGTGTGGGATCTGACTATCTAGTTGTTTATCTTTAGTAGCCTCTCTTACCGGGAAATGTCTCCTAGTGTTTCCACCGAGCCATAGTAGCTTGCTACTGCTCCGGAACACTTAGGCTGCCCGGCATGTGTCCTTCTTCGTTCCTGTGTCTGTCCCTTCGGGGAAATGTCACGCGATGAATACCGGAGTCCTGTTAGCCCGCTACAGCCCGGTTCACCGGAGTCCTGCTAGCCCAGTGCTACAGCCTGGATTCACTCGCTGATGACCGACACGTTCGATACTGGGTCATGGATGCCTGTCCCTGTAAGTTTGTGCCACTTTGGGTTTACGACTAGCCATGTCAGCCCGGGCTCCTTATCATATGGATGCTAGCGACACTGTCATATACGTGTGCCAAAAGGCGCAAACGGTCCCGGGTAAAGGTAAGGCGACACCCGTGGGAATACCGTGCGTGAGGCCGCAAAGTGATATGAAGGGTTACATGCTAGATCTATGTGGCATTGAGTCGGGGTCCTGACAGCGTTGGTATCAGAGCCTGACTGCCTGTAGGATTACCAAGCCAAACTGGTCGAAGTTGAGTCTAGAAATGCTTTAGTTATGTAAGGGAATTGATTGTGGGATGGAACGTAAGGCTCTTTTTACTCCTTATACCTCATGCCTTTCTGATCTGAGTCATCTTATCTTCCTACGGGGATTAAGAACTAGGCTATCTCTTCTTTCTATCAGGATCACGTGTTACTAATCCGTAGACTTATAAGATTGTTGGATTAAGCCTCAGTTCAGTTTCTACCTCTGTATGTTAACTGTTGATCTCGAAACTTTGATGTTGTGCTTCTGAGTGGCTATGCCACCATTTTTTGTAGCATGTCTCAAATCTTTTGAGCATTTATAGCCGTTATGCTGTCCGAGTCATCCCAGATTTCCAAATAATCTGATGCATTTGCAAAATCCTTTCCCTCTGGTTTCGATGTTCCTTTATGCCAGCTCAATCACACTAATTGTTGAGTTGAGGTATTCTATTGCCTTGACACTTATGATGGAGATATTATTATGACCCTAGGTGTCTTAGGGGGTCACCTAGTAACCTAGCAATGTTTTGTGTTCCCAGTGTGAAGATTCTGGCCGTCATTATCGAAAGCATCCCGTGATGCCATCTAGTAGTAGGTATTCTATCCCTGGGTTTTGAACCCGAGATTCACCCTACTTGCTTCATGTTGATAGTGTTGCTCGTTCCTTTAGGTTATTAGTAACCTTTGCATTAGTCCTCGATGTTCGTGGTATTCCTTTCTTCCAAATACTATGAACCGCTTATGGCAGATGTTCCTCGCTGATCGAAAGATCACAATCAGAGTGCTCTCGATGGGTTCTCGATTCTACATTGTGACTCTGCCAGTTCTACCTTTCTGCATGGGTTATCCGGAAGAAATATGTGGAATTCGTTCGACATGCTAAACCATGCATCCACAACTCAGAAAATCGTATGTTCCTTTGAGTTGTCCCTCTTTAGTTGTCTTCAGACCCTCGTCTATCAATTGATAGTCAAGAGTATGCGTGCATTCGTTCGTCGATGCCTATTACCCTTGTGGTCCGCCAAGCCATTCTATTTCAGAATGAATAGGAGAAACAAACTCCAGTACCTCATCCATATTTAGGATTGGGTCAAAGTAGTTGTGTTCCGCAGATCAAGTTACAATCCAGCTTCTGGTCTGCTCTACCCTGAAGTATTACCTTCTTTATGACAGGAATTTCATGAGAATTGCACCACCTTTTGTGAATTCTTGACATAGTGATACTTCTCGCCATCCTTTTTCATTCCTCGGTTCCGTGTTGTTGCAGCCGGAGTGCCGACAAGTGAATCATGATGTGTGAACTCAATACTCCTAGCAACCCCATTGCTTGGTAGTTAATGGACAATAATCTTATTCCTAGTATGTTGGTTTTTGAATCATCCTTCTAAGACTGATCGTGCTACCTAGTCCTTATTTTGGTGCACCCTTCGATTGATGAGTTAGGATCTTGTCAAGTCCTCACCCATTTGATCATATCGTCTTACCCTCAAAAGCGAGATTGTTCTCGAGCTTAGTAACATATCGGTGGTTCGTGATTTCCGAAGATCTTCTCGGAAGTGTTACCAGGTTGTCACCTGACCGCTATGTTGAGCTCGTGATCAAGTTGGTTTCTTGTGAACCACCTTCTCTCCAAGAATCGGTGTTAGATATCCTTGAGCTAGTTGGTTAAGCTAAACGACAACTTGGAGGGTTGGAAGATAAAAGCTTGCCTGACTTAGTTCATTCCAAAGGGATACTCTTGTATAGTGTGTGTTGAAGAAAGATGATATCTTCATCGATTGGTCCCTGTGATCAGTTGCTGGACCTATTGTCTTATCAATCCTTTGATTTGAGTGTGGGCTATCGTCAAATCAAGTTAGAACCAACGATGTTCGTAATGTTGTCTTACTCGTGGTTGATCCCTCGAGCATACACCATTATATCTTTTGGGTCTGACCAATGCTATCACCGTGTTCACACGATGGTGGAAGTCCAGTGATATGGAAATTCCGATGAGTTGTTGTTGAGCCCATTGACAACATTCTTATCTCCTCCATGATGTTGTTGAACATTAAGTTAGTGTTGGAAACTTTTGAAAGCATTTTCTTCATGCTAGCTCATGAAGTACTTGTTTGATGAAAGGAGTGACTTCCTTTGATTCACGTGCATTTTGATGTAAGTTGCCGTCGTGAATTCGAGAAAGTTTGTTTTGCTCCTTTGGAATCATCCCAAGTCGGTCATGCACGTGCGAAGAATTCTGTGGTCTGTTAGACTGATCATCTTCATTCCATATGTATATCCTAGCACACCAAGCCACTGATTGATTTGTTCAAGGAGAAGAAGTTCCTTCTTAAGAGTATACCTTATGCAAGGATTTTGATATCCTCGTTGATGGTTCCCCACCTGAACTCGGTAGTGTTTTATTATAAGACTACCACGTGGTCATGCTTGTCTGGGACAACATGTTCACATGTTTGTAGCAGAACCAGCTCATGTTTTGGAGCCTACTATCGTAGTTCATTTCCCGAGAATCTCGCAACGTCATCTCGTCGATTTGTGTTGCAAACTTTCGTTTTCCTTCCTAGACTCGATGGGTCTGGAATATTCTGACACCAACCAGATCTGAATCTCAGGCAGATATGATGGTTGGAACATTTCCCAAGAACTATAATATTGGTTCCTCGATAACTGGTAAGGTGGATGTCATGGCCAACACACCCCGCCAGGAGACCTATTATTCTAGTATCTCGATTGGAGAAGTTGGCCACCTCCCCATAGGGATTTCGTAGGATTTACTCCCTAGTTGCCTCTATGGATTTTTGAGATCCCGAAGTCCGACCTTTACTTGATGTTCTAGTTAGCAAACCATATCTATGAATGGGTTACACTAGCACATCAAGGAGAACATTAGAAGCGGAGTGCTAAATGTCTCCCGGTCGATCATCCAGATTTTGTTTCCTTGGCCTCGCTAGGGTGAAATCTGAGTTGATGTTATCTTCCTATGCATCTGCATCGTCCATCGTTGTTCATCATGGTGGTATGTTGTGTTGCCAGGATCCTTGACACGGATGCTGGTAAAACCTTGATGAATATGGAAATGCTCAAGTTCTTGAGTGCACGCACAAGCGCTAGGTGTTATCATCGGCACTAACTGGGTTTGCTCTCAGTTTCCTCGGCAATGCTATGATCTTTTCAAACAGTGAATTCACTCTCTATTGTTGGGTTCTTCCCCAGTTACCAGAATCATTCCCAACATTTGCATTTCGTTCCTAGCTTGCACCGCCACTGTGCCATTCTACCATGGGTCCCTTCCATTTCCGGTGATAAGCAAAAATCATCCATTGCGATGTCTTCAACAAGGTAATCCACATCATCCAAGTCCGAGTATGCCATTCTACCGACCCCCGCCAATCGATTGCTGTGTTTTGCCTTCGGCTGATATAGAGAGTCTCAATGATCTCTATATCAAAGGTAATTCTTTTTGCCACTTAAGGGGATAATCTACGAATCACCCTCCTCCAGGATGTTTCGTCGTGGTATCATGGCAACTCAACTCCTCGCTACGTTGACAATCGTTTACCACCTTCTTAGGTGTGGAATTGTTGTCTACCTAGTGAACCTTCGTCATCCGTTTCTTTCCACCCCTCTTGATGTGTATCTCGTGTCTCAACCCGAGAGATGGTTCTATGTCTCATTCCGTGAGTTAATCCTGAGTTGTTCGATCTTCGAGAAGATCGACCCTTCTAGAGTCTCCTTCTTCTCTCCATGTCATGTTGGCAGGATTTCTCAGAGCAAGACGACAAGACAAAGATGGTGTTCAACTCAACGTTCATTTGAAGTGCAACCTGGATCGTGAAGATTGTACTAGTTTGCATTTCCCCTTCATCCTACCCTATGCTTGAATCTCGAGACGAGATTTTTGTTTAGTGGGGGTGAGTTGTCACAACCCTAGAATATTGTTTGTAAATAGTTGCATCTTCATCCAGGCATCATATTTAAATTTCTGAAACTTGAACTGAGGAAAATTGGAAGCCTCAAAACCCTAAAAATCTCATTCATTGTTCCAAAATGCTCTTCTTAAATGTTTGATAATTTTTGGCAAGGGTTCTGGTCCCAACCAAAATATTGAACATTTTTAAGAATTTATTTTTGGGACTTTGGATTTAATTCATTAGCTATTTGAATTTGAGTTATATTCATATAATTAGAATATAATTTCAAATACCCCTGAAATATTTTATAAGCTTTTGGAAAAGTCCATCTAGCAATATAAAATATTCAGAGGAGTTTTTGGCATTGTTTGAATTACTTTAAATTCAAAACAGTGGCAAAACGAAATTAAATAAAACAAATAGAAGAAAAATTAAAAAAAAAGAGCAGAAAACCTACCTGTTGCTCACCTGTCCAGCCCAGCCGGCCCAGCTCCCCCAGCGGCCCAGCCCGCCACCGCTACCCCGCTGTCGCCTTCCTCCTTTGCCAGGAGGACGGGCACGCGCCCGGCGCGCGCGGCCACGCGCCCGGCGCGCGCGGCCACGCGCCCCGGCCACCTCCTCCCTGCCTGGCTGCCTCCTCCTCCCCTGGTCGCCTCCCGCGATGCCACGCACCTCCCTGCCTCTCTCCCTCACTCTCCCGCGCCCTCATCCTCTCCCCTGGACCCCTCTCTCTCGCCACCGAACACACCACCATCGCCGCCGACGCCGATTGCCGCAGCCACCGGCCACCCCTCGCCCTCCCGCTGAGCTCAGGAGCTCCGCCACTCCGTTCTCGACCCACCTCACCGAGCCACGCCCCTCCAGAAGCCCCCGAACAACCTCACCGGGCTCGTCTTCTACCTCGGACCCGCCGGCCATCACCGTCAAATTCATCGGCTCTGGACCCTCCCCGACCTCGCCGAGCGTTCCGTTGTCATCGCGGTGAGCCCCGTCGTGTTTCCCCTCTCTCCATTCGCTCGCCCCTATGCTGCACCCGCCGTCTCACCGCAACCGGAGCTCGCTGCCGCCGGCCATGTTGCCGTCGCGGCCATGGCTTGTTTCGGTCGCGTCCGAGCACGGCTTTGAGCTCGTGGGGCTCACAGGAAGCCCATGCGCAGCACAGCTTGTCCAAAACCCCACCAGGGCCTCGTGCCCGTTACCACCCGAACTCCGGCGCCGCCGCGAGCTCCGTTCCGACGAGCCCCGGCGTCCCCGCAGCCTCCCACCTACCCCATCAGATGCGGGAGAGCCCGGGCTACGCCCCGGTGCCCTCAGCGCGCGAATCCGATGCCCCTAGCGCAAGTCCGGCATGCCCCGCCGTGCTCTGTGGTCACCGCCGGCCAAACTCCGGCGGGCCGATGTGGCCACTTAGTTAGGGGCTAATCACCTATGAGCCACTGCCATGTGGGCCCCTGCGCCTAATTAGGATTAGTATATTTTTTCTGTTTAGTTTAGTCTAATTGCAGTGGCCCCACGCGTCAGTTTTGACCGTGCTGACGTGGCCGTTGACTGGGCCCACTCGTCAGCGGCACTAAGCAGCCCCAGTCACTGACCAGTGGACCCCACTGGTCAGGTTTGACCAGCAGCAGCGTCTGTTGACCTGCTGACGTCATAGTGACGCAATGTTGACGCAATTATGTTTTCTGGACCCCACTGACCAGTGGACCCCACTGGTCAGGTTTGACCAGCAGCAGCGTCTGTTGACCTGCTGACGTCATAGTGACGCAATGTTGACGCAATTATGTTTTCTGGATTTATTTTTATTCAGAAAATTCCAGAAATGCCTAAAACTTCAATTAATCATAGAAAATTAACCGTAACTCCAAATTAAATAAATTATATATGAAAAATTATCAGAAAAATTCAAGGAATTCATCTGTATCATTTTCATGCATGTTTGAACAATGTTTGTCCTCTGTTTTGGACAAAACTAATAAATGGCATCTGAATAATCACATATGGAGTTTGAATTTGAATCTTATATTCAAACCAACTTCATTTAATCTGTTGCTAGTTGCATTAGCTCAAAACACATTCATATTGCCATGTCATGAGCATGCATCATATTGTGCATTGCATTGATTGTGTTCCTTTCTGTGTTGCCGGTATTTGTCCCCTCTCGATAGACGTGATACCAATGATGTGATCGATGACACTGATGAAGACTCAATGTTATCTTCAGAAGTGCCAGGCAAGCAAAACCCCCTTGTTCATTCCGATAAAATCCCACTCTCTCGCTCCTGCTCCCTTTTACTGCATTAGAACAACAACGACATATTTGTTACTTGCTGCGGTAGCTGAACCCCTTTATCCTTTGCATGACCTGTCATTGCCACAGTAAATAGATGAAATCCACTAGCATGAGTAGGAGTTGTTTGAGCCCTGTTGTGCCTACTCATTCATGCTTGTTTGTCATGCCTGCTACTGCTTAGAGTTGAGTCAGGTCTGATTCATCGGGGATGAATCAGAGGTGTGTGAACATGTCCTACTGTGTGTGAGCTAAGTGTGTGAACACGATTTGGTAAAGGTAGCGGTGAGAGGCCATGTAGGAGTACATGGTGGGTTGTCTCATTGCAGCCGTCCTCAGGAACTGAGTTCTGTGCCTGTGATCCATGAACAGCTACTACCACACATTGGGATCCTTAATTGACTCTCTCGACTTATTAATCAACATGATCTCTGTCCAGGAGTTGCAACTAGTTTCTGGTGTTTGTAGGTAGTGTTAGTAGTCTACCAAGTGGCACCCGGTATAGGTGGGCTTGGGACAGACTAGGCACAGTGGCCCGGTGTACCAAGTGGCACCCGGTTGGTGGGCTTGGGAACCCTGCACACATCGTTTGGGGCCGTAAGCGACACCCCGGCCGGATCTCCTTGCGGATGGAACCCGAATAGGCGATAAACCTGGACTAGAGACTTGTTCGGTTAGTCAGGTCGTGGCCGACTCCCTCGCCCGGCTTCCGCTTGAAGGTTGCCGAGGTACATGACGTGTACAGGGCGGTAAGTGGCGAGAGCGTGTGTGAAGAAGTACACCCCTGCAGGGTTATCATTATCTATTCGAATAGCCGGATTCCTCGGATATGGAAACTTGGACCCCTTGCATAGTTCATAGACAAGTGAAAGTGGATACTCTAAAACACGCAAGATAAGCGTGAGTGCTATGGATGGCGTTCTCGTAGGGAGACGGGAGCGGATCCATAGTGGTGTATTGACATGGTGAATATGTGGACTCGTGTGCGCCACCACAAAAGAGTTACATTGCAGTCGTAGTTCAGGTTAGCCACCGAGTCAAAGCTGGCTTGCTGCAGTTAAACCCCACCATCCCCTTTGTTGATAATGATGCATATGTAGATAGATCTGATGTAAGTCTTGCTGGGTACATTTGTACTCACGTTGCTTAATTTATGTTTTTGCAGAGAGACTTCAGTCTCACTAGTAGTTCCACGTGGACTTCGACGTTTAGCTTGTTACCTCAGCTACGATCTTGTGCCCTCGGCAGGATCTGGTAGATAGTCAGGCTTCTCAGCCTTTTTCATTTATAGTTGTCTGTACTCAGACATGTTTAGCTTCCGCTTGTGCTTTGATTTGTATGCTCTGAGTGTGGGGTCATGAGACTCATGTTTGTAATATCTCGCTCCTCGGAGCCTAATAAATAATTACTTGAGTCATAGAGTCATGTTGTGATGCCATGTTGTATCTGCACATTGTGTGTATGTTGTTGAAATGCTTGGTATGTGTGGGATCTGACTATCTAGTTGTTTATCTTTAGTAGCCTCTCTTACCGGGAAATGTCTCCTAGTGTTTCCACCGAGCCATAGTAGCTTGCTACTGCTCCGGAACACTTAGGCTGGCCGGCATGTGTCCTTCTTCGTTCCTGTGTCTGTCCCTTCGGGGAAATGTCACGCGATGAATACTGGAGTCCTGTTAGCCCGCTACAGCCCGGTTCACCGGAGTCCTGCTAGCCCAGTGCTACAGCCTGGATTCACTCGCTGATGACCGACACGTTCGATACTGGGTCATGGATGCCTGTCCCTGTAAGTTTGTGCCACTTTGGGTTTACGACTAGCCATGTCAGCCCGGGCTCCTTATCATATGGATGCTAGCGACACTGTCATATACGTGTGCCAAAAGGCGCAAACGGTCCCGGGTAAAGGTAAGGCGACACCCGTGGGAATACCGTGCGTGAGGCCGCAAAGTGATATGAAGGGTTACATGCTAGATCTATGTGGCATTGAGTCGGGGTCCTGACAATGATTGGGATCAAGTCCGGTGCACCATGTTTTTACCATGGCCCAGGCTTCCCGAGCACCTTCTCAGAATGCCGATATCTTCCATAGCCCAAAACGGCGCCGAGATCCCTTGAATAAATTCACAAGGTCCTCCATACTTCCTGGAGGAGAATCGGCTGGCCATAGAGCCTTAGCAATGCTTCTCATCGCCTTCCATGCTCGCTCATGCACCTTGGACAACTCTTGTAGCAGGTCGCCTTGACATCCGTACACCTCTTCTTCAGGCCGCCCAGTCAACACACCTGCAGACAAAAAACTTGTTAGGATTCGCATCAGCGAACTATACAATAATAAGTTAAAAGACATACTGAATATGGCGCCTCTCGGATTTTTGTTCTCCTTCAAGGCGTCTGCTAATTGGGCTCGCACATCTTTCAGCTCTTCGCCGAGCTGGGTGTTGGCGTCCTGCAGCTTGTTCTTCTCATCCCTGGTCTGTGTCAGTACACGCTGACCAGCGGCCTCTTGCCTTTCGGCATGTTCTTTGTCCGCCTATGCAACCTTCAGTTTCTCTTCCAGCTGCGCCGCCGATCCTGCCATTGTAAAACAAAATTGTTCTCATTTGGATACACATGACTGGCACATGATTATTTTTCCGGACAAAAGGGAACATTACCAATCGGTGCCTCCTTGGACTTCTCTAGTTCGGTAGTAGCAGTAGTCAGCTACATCCGACACTGCTCCAGCTCCCGAGAAAGCACGATGTTCTTCTCCATGAGTACCTGATTATACATAGATCCTTAAAATTAGTTGCTTCAACTGTTTTCAAGTCTCGGGTGCTACTAGTATATGGCTATTAAATCTACACGAAATGATCTTACTCGCATATCCTTTGAAAGCTGGCGAGCGACCCAGCAATCCCATCCCGAGCGGCTCAGATGTATGCGTCTGCTGAACTAAAGGCATTAAATGCCTCTTCAGTAAAGGTAGGATCGCACATGGCGGCTCTTGGTGCCGATGGTTCATGGCACTCTCCACCTCGGAGTTGGTGACGGATACATTGTCCGAATCATCGGAGAGAGGATAGTCCAGCATGGCACCCGTATCAACTCCAGCCCTAGAGGGTCCGGGGTCGGATTGGCGGACGTGTGTTCGGCGAGGTCTCCGGATATAGTCCGGTGAGTGCTCTTCCTGAAATATGGGGGAGGAGAAAAGCGTCACAGTTTGCTATGCTTGCTGCAGGGTGTATCAAAGGCCGTACCTTTTTGATGAAGGACGATGCTTGGAAGAATCATCGTCTGCCTTTCTTTTCGAAGATCCGCCTTGTGTCGGCGTAGCCTATTCAAGGGATGATCCCGATGCGGCATGGCGAGATGAGCGCCGCCCCTTTGAAGCCCGAGACAGTGCAGCAGGTGAGGCACAATGGGAAGAATCTTTTGGAGGAGATGCTCCCTGGGCACTTACATGGGAAGACGGAAGGAGGCTGGGGTAATCGGCTTCGATGGCCACTTCTGTGCCGTCATAGCTCGCCTGATAGAAGACCCCCTCCTTGAGCTCCACGGATATATCTGGATCCTCCTCGAATCCGGGATCCAGGTCCCGATTATGGTTCTCTAGCTATGGAGCGGGGCTGTAGATCCCCGCAGTAGCCTTTCTCCATTCCTGGTAAAAATGGTCAGGTTAAGATTGTCTAATTACGACTCAGGAAGAAGATTAAGTGAGGTGTTGGGTTGAAAGCTTACCTAGCTAGGGGGGTTGTACATGGAAAAGCCATCTTGGCACTTGAGGCGAGTGAATTCTTCTTTCTCCCCTTTGTAAAGATCAACCAACGTGGCGGCGAGGGTGGTGAAGTTATCCGGACCCTTGCGACCATAGCAGGATGTATCATCCTCCCCGTAGTAGTTCCACATGGGAAGTCCTCTGGATTGGAGTGGTTGGGCACCGTGCGTTTATGGAAATTGCCATGACTTCAATTATTGAAAGTCCAGACTGGGCGAGTACCTTTATCTTGTCCATTAACTTCTTAACTTCCGCACAGTCCTCCTCCTCGAGGCTCTGGTGGCGCCAGTTGTGGCATGTCTTTAATGAGCTATTGGTAAATTTAGGTAGGCCATGTTGGATTGGATCCGAAAGAACGACATCTTGAATATAGAACCACTCTGAGGGCCACTCTTCGGATGCCTTCTTTGGAGTGCCAGATAGGTATCCTGTCCCGGCTATATGCCACACTTCGGCGTCGCCCACCTCGAATATGGATCCCATTTGGGAGTGAGGGACGAGGCAGAAAAGCTTCCTCCATAATTCAAAATGGGCCTCACAGGCTAGGAACAGCTCGCAAAGAGCGACGAAGCCCGTGATGTGCAGAATGGAGCCTAGCATGAGGTTGTGCAGTTGGAGGTCATAGTAGTCCAGGAGACCTCAGAGGAAAGGATGAATTGGAAATCTAGCGCCTCTGAATAAAAAGAAAACGAAGCACACTCGCTCCCCTTCTGAAGGATTAGGGAAATTTTCCGCTAGGGCTTCACTAGTAAAGGAGGTTAATCCTGCCCGAACGGGGCCTAGCTCCGCAGGGGGGGGGAGATATCCCTGCATTTGGAGCTTAGTCAGCTGGGTGTGGGATACAGAACGGCTCTCCCAATCGCCTTTTTGCGGACCGTGGGGGCGGGCAGAAGAACTGGGAGCGTTGGCCATGTTTGCGTGGTTTCTTGTGACAAGCTCTAAGGATTTTCTGCCTGGTGTGGGATGTCATCTGAGATTCAATCTCCTTAAATAGACGCCTTCCTTGCACGGCCCAGGTGTTATGCGTAAAAATGCTTGGATCCTTCATATTCGTCTGACACGTGGGAGCTGGAGCGGTGATGGCGCAGAAGTCGAAGGATATAACATTTAATGTAAAGCCGAAGACCGAAGACCGAAGATGTAGATCCGAATATAGTCCATTGGTTCAGATGCTCGGAGATCTGCGGAGGAGGAACCCGCCTTGAAATTCCAAAGACAGTTTGCGCGCCGGACACATCGTCATTGAAGACTGGTTCGGGGGCTGCTGAGGGAGTCCTAGATTAAGGGGTCCTCGGGTGTCCGGGCTATGCAACGTGGGATGGACTAATGGGCCATGAAGATAAGACTTTCCCCCGTGTCCAGATGGGACTCTCCTTTTCATGGAAGGTAAGCTTGGCATGTGGATATGTGTATTCCTTTCTCTGTAAACTGACTTTGTACAAACCTAGCCCCCTCCGTTGTCTATATAAACCGGAGGGTTTAGTCCGTAGAGGCAATCACAGTCATAATCACACAGGCTAGACATCTAGGGTTCAACCATCATGATCTCGTGGCAGATCAACTCTTGTAACCCCTATACTCATGAAAGTCTATCAAGCAGGACGTAGGGTATTACTTCCATCAAGAGGGCCCGAACCTGGATAAACATCGTGTCCCCTGTCTCCTGTTACCATCGATCCTTAGACGCACATTTCGGGACCCCCTACCAGAGATCTGCCGGTTTTGACACTGACACTCGCCGCCTCCCTGCTTGCTCGCCACATCCCCGCTCCAAGGCCCCACTGCCCTCACCGTCCAAGATGCGTCTAGTCATGGCCGGAGTCGCCGGCGACATCGAGATCCTCCCCAGACCACCGTCGCGCCGCCGAGCGGAGCATGGCCTCCTTCTCCTCCAAGGCCCCGCTGCCCATGCCTTCCTAGATGCAGCTGGCCATGGCCGGACTCACCGACGACCTCGAGATCCTTCCCGCCTCCTCGAGTGGCGGCAGCGCGTCTTACGACCTGGTGGACCACATGCCAAGAAGAACCAGGACGGCAGCGACAAGCAGCCTCTATACTCTCCATCGAGGCAGGCTGGTGACGGTGCCGCGAGAGGGGGGTGGCTTCCTCCTACGCGGGGGGGGGGGGGGGGGGGGGAGTGGGAGGGGCGTGGACGTGGTGGCGCGGGACGCGGCAACGCATGCAGTGGTGGCGGTGGTGTAGCTGAAGGAAATATGCCCTAGAGGCAATAATAAAGTTGTTATTTATATTTCCTTATATCATGATAAATGTTTATTATTCATGCTAGAATTGTATTAACCGAAAACTTAGTAGATGTGTGAATACATAGACAAACAGAGTGTCCCTAGTATGCCTCTACTTGACTAGCTCGTTAATCAAAGATGGTTATAGTTTCCTGACCATATACATGTGTTGTCATTTGATGAACGTGATCACATCATTAGAGAATGATGTGATGGACAAGACCCATCTGTTAGCTTAGCATAATGATTGTTAAATTTTATTGCTATTGCTTTCTTCATGACTTATACATATTCCTCTAACTTTGAGATTATGCACCTCCCGAATACCGGAGGAACACTTCGTGTCCTATCAAACGTCACAACATAACTGGGTGATTATAAAGATGCTCTATAGGTGTCTCCGAAAGTGTTTGTTGGGTTGGCATAGATCAAGATTAGGATTCACTACTGTAGGATGCTGCTAACTCGACACTACGAACAGAGACCCTTGAATGAAACTGTGTGCAATGCACTAATCGCAAACGGGGATGTAAAAAAACCATCAAAAAGGTGCAAGAAGTTTACGATGGAAGATGCATTGAACACGGTTCATATTTTAGTTGCGTGTGCGGTGCAGGGCATACGGTTATGTTCAGTGAACTATTTGTGATGATGAGGAACAAAAGAAACGGGCAGCCGGATGAAGGTGTGTGCGATATACAACATACGCTTCACTCGGATGAACTGTTTCTGATTAGGCAACCCAAAAGAAACGATCAGCCAGATGAAGGTGTGTGCGATATATGGCATGTTGTTCACTCGGATGAACCATTTGCTTTGTGACAAGAGAACAGAAATGGTTCAATATAACAAGATGTGTGTGTACGCGACAAATAGGTTTGTAATCATAAATGTGTGCGAAGATCGATAATAACACAGACGATTGCTGCTAATAAGCCGTGTGTGTTGTGGGCAAATGCTTGGTGGTATAAAATTGTCAGGGATTGATGAAATCCTGACCGACGGGTTCCCCAGTATGGCCCGTGTGCGATGTCATTGCACACAGAACAACAACATATGTACTTATAACTTATAAGGACTTGATTCCATTAACAGATTGAACATCGAATTACATATGTGGCTAGTACACACATGACCTTTGCACACACGAAAGTATGTTCCAAGATACCTAGGAAACTCAAATAATTTATAAAAATGCAAAACGAACCGTGAATAATCTCATATTTTCAGGACGACACTACTATATATAGTTGCATGTTGCCTCTGTAAAATAAATCAAGGCAGGAAGAGACAGTGTATGTGGTTTCGCACACATAGGTGACAAGGTCCCTCTTGGAAGCATGAGCCTTTTTGAGAGAAGCTCCGGTTTGTAAGAAGTTTGTACCAAAACTTGTCCCAAATTGGAGTAATTTTTTACCATAACATGTTGTTGCTATGTCATAACACCATGCCAAGTTTCATGATTTTGAGGCAAGTTTTTGATTTATAGTAATTTTAAAACCAGGCTTCTCAATGTTTGCTGTCGAGTCGGCACCGCCCTAGATAGGCTTTTTCCTCGTGGGTACCAAATGACAAATCCAAATCTGTCACTACCATGCTACTTTTCTTATTAAGAATTACAACCCATTTGGTGTGCTAGCTGAAAATAAGTTTATGGGTGCTGGTGGGCGCTAAGAACTTGCGGGTTCTATAATGAACAAAGATCTCAAGGATCCCGCGAGAGTGATGTTCTTTCCCTATGTTGTGAATGTTTATAATATTTATGTCTTAATGAAATAAATGGCAAGCCATTGGCCCAGTATGAAAGAAAATATGGGTCAAAACTGAGTTGAAAAGGGAAACAATATCTAACTCCAGCTTACAAATAGTACAAAAGCACGAGATTAATTGCTCATCAGGTTTAGACAAAATCAAGATTGAACAGGACAATGACATCTAACTCAAGGCAGTCACAATCAAATGGATCGGTCTCATCCATAACATCAAGATCCCCGGCAAGAAATTCTATTGGTACATGATGACAAGCTGTTGTAAATAGAAGCCAAGCACGATCAGAAGCCCTTAGGTTCACCTGAAACTTCTTTTTATGTTGTTCAACACTTGCAACTGTAAGAAATTTCTTGTCGAAAAACTTACTCCTCACAGACAATAGTGCCCTCGCATTCAAAATGAAGAATGCGACAAAGCTAGTGTCTGCATTGTTGGATGCATGTCCTTCCAGTGTTACTGTCTTCAAACGAATGTCATGAGATCTGAGAAAATCCCGGTGCTTCTTGAACCATCGAGTGGTTATACCATTTTCTCCATGTGTTAGTGCATAAATGGAGATAAAGATTGAAAACAGTTAATGTCTAAAAAGATTAGGTTGAAAGAGTGATAGCTCAACGATTAATTATAGTACATTATATATGGGCTTTCAATGTGCGTGAAATCATCACCTTTATATACAAATTCTCCAGACATGGAAAGCATTGCAGCAAGCCAATAATCATGTTCAGATCAAAACACCACATACTGATATGTAAGGTCTTGATAGAATCCACCACCACTGATAGGATGGACAAGCTCTTCATTGAGCATAGAACATAATATTAGTACCAAAAGTGTACTCCAAGATGATACTTAACTTATGCGCACTAATGAAAAAGGTGGATTAAAAAGTTTACGTGAATAATATACAGTACCTCAATAGGTGTGGATCCAAACACCATCTTGAACCATCTAAAAGGATCACGAATTGCACCCAAGGTCTCCAGTTTAGGCGCATAGACTATAGTTATTTGCGAAGGTACTATACTAGAATCAAGGACCAACCTTTGAAGTGAAGGGGCATATTCGATGATGAGATCATGTCCAAAAAACAAATTCCCATGCTTACAAGGTGTGGCAACTTTATTTTGAGACAACGGATACAAATTTCCATTGCAAAAACAAGCAGCAAGCGCTCCATGGTAGGGCAGCTGGAGTGGATGTTGCTGTGCAGTGCGGCCTCTGACAGATCAACCACCACAAGCGCAAGTTTTTTTAGCAGTGGGAGTCGAAGCAATAGTACCAGATTGTCTGCTAGATGGCACTGGGCAAAGGTGGCAGTGTGGAGAGAGGAGGAAAACCACGTGATGGACATCGGTGGTGAGGGCACAGATACATCGGTTCGTGGTATGTTACATACATACTCATGGTAGAACTCAAGCTGCTGGAGTCTATCGAATTGACGGGATGCCAGCCAGGCGGGCACATTGCAGGGTATGTCCAGCAGGTAGCATGCTGAGATGCAAATGCGTTGAATGGAGCCCTCGTGGGAGGAGATGATGGCTCCGGGGAGTTCAGAATCATCATTGATAGATAGCTGACAACAGTCAAGATTAAGAGGTGTGGTGCGCCATAGAGTGTGCCACCAAGATGCGAGGACTTGTGTGTGGCAGCCATCCTTGGTGGGGAGAAGGGAGATGATCTCCCCAAGGATTCCGTCCGGGAGATCGCTGATGCGGTCCGCCGGAGATTCTACTGGTTCCTCAGGTCGAGGGGGCGCTTCTGGCCGCACAGTCGGGTCCAAGATCTACATCCGGCAGCGGCGCTGGTCGGAGCCTCATCTGTGTACATACCAATCTGAAAGAAAAAATGGCATAACATGCAGGACATTCGAAATCAATTCTCAAGATCAGGAAGAAAAAAGGCACAAACATATATGTAGGACATTCAAAATCAATTCTCAAGATCTGGCCACGAATTATTAGCACGCAAGCTAACCCTAGTCGAATTATTAGCAAAAATCATTTATATGGAACAAACAATTAATCACTTACTCTATGCGGATAACATTCATACAATCAATACACTACGTGCATCTAACGGATCTTAATTACTCTGATTTCATGGACTAAGAGAACATAACCATAGGATTTGTATTCCGAAAAAATTATAGAGGGGCGGGGTGAGGGGAGATTAACCAAAGAAAACACATGATATGTTTGCTGCACTAATGGGTATATAGATGACTAACCGGTTTTCCATCGGAGTTGCAACTATTGCCGGAGTTGTTGTTGACCTCCGGCTCCGGCTGGGGGGCATGACGGCACCGACGAAGTCAAGGTCGTGCTGCTGCCCGCGCGAGACCTCGTCGGCGGTGACGGAAACCTCTATGGCCAGCTTCACGCATTGTGCGGGTGCTTCATCAGCCCCGGCGTTGCCACTCCCTCCGATGGTACGCTTCGGCGGCATCATCATACACTCCAGAGTCCAAACGTTGGTGACCACTTTGGACCGGGGGTGCGGCCGCCTATTATGGCCGACGGCTCGGGTGCGCAATTAATACGGACCAATGGGAGCGAGGCAGGCTGCGGTCAAAAGTTGTCTTGCCTCCCGGTGAGCCTGCGCGGTGGACGTCTGCCATTTCTACCATCATTTCACATAGCTACTCGGACCCCTCCCTGTCAATTCAAACATATGCATGCACACCTCCCCGTCTGCCTGCGCGGCGGACTGCTCGCATGCGTCCTGTCAACTGACACCTGCTCGCACGGCACACGGGGTGTGTGGCATCACGTATATTTTTTGGTTTATTTTCTGCCGCTTTACTTCTTCAATGAACCATTTGCGTTGAAGAGATGCACAAATCCTGCGTTGAACATCTCACATGCTTCCTGGTGAACCTGTGCACCGGACGAGTTTTGGATTTAGTAGAATTTAAAAACCAGGTATGTCAATGTTTTGCCGGCAATCAACGGTGCCCCGGTGTTTGAAATTCATTCACATTGATTGCATGGGACCTAAGCATGCACCCAAGGACAAGGATTTGATTTCTCAACCAATTTATATGCACTAGAGCAGGTGCATGTAGTTCAAATTTGAATTATGCACATAAATGCATTGAAAACTCAGTTAATGCATAAAAATGTCCAAACGAACCCCAAAAAAACACAAAAATTAACACAACACTCCTGTTGTTCTATGTTGACACGAGAAATTGTTTGAAACAATAAGAGGCAATGGAAATTGTTTCGTCCCCAAAGGTGGGACGTTCCCTACCGAAACCTTCATGCTTGTTGTGAGAAGCATATACCCAAACCTGCCCCAAATGGGAAAAAATCTACCACGGCATGTTGATGCCGCTCCATGATAGCATTCCAAGTTTCATGAATTTGGATACGTCTCCGTCGTATCTACTTTTCCAAACACTTTTGACCTTGTTTTGGACTCTAACTAGCATGATTTGAATGGAACTAACCCGGACTGGCGCTATTTTTAGCAGAATTGCCATGGTGTTATTTTTGTGCAGAAATAAAAGTTTTCAGAATGACATGAAACTTCATGGAGAATATTTTTGGAAGTTATAAAAAATACTGGTGAAAGAATGAACACCAGGGGGCCCACACCGTATCCACGAGGGTGCGCCCCCTGCCTCGTGGGCCCCCTGAGGGTCCACCGACGTCAACTCCAACTCTATATATTCACGTTCGGGGAGAAAAAAATCAGAGAGAAGGATTCATCGCTGTCGGGATATACCCCGCGGTATGATCGGCCAAAGTTATAACCCGGCCGGGACTTAGTAAACCGGCTGTTAGTTAAGACAGATGGCTAAGACGGGCGGTAAACCGACGGGTGGTAAACCGGTAGGTGTTACGGCAGGTGGTAAACCGGCAGGTGTTAAGGCAGGTGGTAAACCGGTTGGTGTTAAATCAGACGGTAAACCTGCAGGTTGTTAAACCGGCTGACATTTAAGACAGGAGTTAAGTCAGATGATAACTCAGCGGACAATCATAAACTGGTAAACCATCTTAAACCGACACCAGTTATAACCCGATAGACAGTGATAATTGGGTTGCCAGGAGTTATGAAGCCCGAGACGTTTTGAAGCCCAAAGATGTTAAGAAGCCCATGAAGAGAAGTCATAATAGTTAAGTCTTAAGTCCGAGTTGGACTCTACATGTAACCCGCCCCTTCAACTTATATAAGGAGGGGCGGGGCTCCCCAAAGAGGGAGAAGTAAGAAGAAACAATCTTAAAGGGTCAGGGATAACTGGGAGAGCCAGTTTACGGCGACTTCCTCATGATCATAATGAGACATAGCCTCAAACAGCACGTAGGGTTGTTACCAGATGATGTTTCCCGGGGCCCGAAGCTGTCTAAACCCTTGTCTTGCATTGCGTCTCTCGATTCCGCTCAACCCCTCTCAAGCTACCACATAGATGCGTTGGCCTAATGATTAAGTCCTCACACTAGGACATCTGTCGTGATATTTCCATGACAGTTGGTGCCCACCGTGAGGCCTGCGCATGGTGGTGTTGAGTTCTTGGAGGGATTTTTTCCAGGGTTTCTAGAAGCTCGCAATTGGCCGGATGAAGAAGTATGAATTTTGATTTCAAGACAACTGATGGTTTAGAGTTTCTGCTGTGCGCTTCCGATGCAACGTGATCCGTCGGATCCAAAGTTAAAGTCAACTTTGCTGCACGGACTGATGACGCTGAATAAACTGGCATGGGACAGCATGGACGTCTTGACCACCGCGCATGTCGCTGGAGATCAAGAATCCGACTTCGCTATTTTGCCTCCACACGTGACCGAGTAAATCCGTTCGGATCAGTCTTCAATCATGATGTCAGATGCAAAAACCGAGTCAGCTAGGGGATGAGACTAGTACGGTCAAGCTGCTGTGCAGAAGCTGTCCGATGCGTCATCCCCACCTTCTGCTGAGTTGTGTTCCCGGACGCACGTCGCTTCGCCTGGCTCAGCACGCCCGTACCTAACCTTCGTGGCATCATCGAACCTCCAAGTGCCTGACGACTGCCGCCGTTTCACCTCGTTGCCAGGGGTTTGCCCCTGCTGCAAAGCTGGCCCTGCCATGTCCTTGGCAGCATGTTGAGCCGGCCTATCCTGCTGAACCGCCGTGGCCTTCCGCCGCCTTGTGGCTGAGCGCCTCACTGTTTTTACTCAAAGCGCATGACTTTCCATCCGAACACGGTCAAGGGATGACCCATCTCCATATAGCTCAAGCTAGTTCAACCATCAACCTGAAGACTATGTTAGGTGGTCTTGCCGTGATTGTTTCGCATGAAGGAGAGCCGGTCAGAAGGAGCTATGTCAACTCAGATTCATCAGTCAAGACCAAGAAAAAGAAATTGCAGCATACAGACGAGATGCAGTATTTGCAAATTAAATTCAATCAACCTTGGCAAACCATGACCGTCCGCGTATATCCTTCAAGATCTACAGAAATTTCGTGTCGTCGTTGCTCATATAGCTATCAATTTACAAGTCATTGAAACCATTTTTCCTCCGGTTAGAAAATCAACAAGGCTATGTTCTCAGGTCGGACAAGTCATGGCCATGGACTGGTACTCCCAGTTTCACAAGTATACGTGGTTAAAGTGGAAATTTGCTGACATGATGACCCAGACACAGATGGCCCACGGGCTCGGGCTCCTCCTGCAACCCGCCTCGTTGACCTGCTGCGGTTCCAGTGTCGCCGGTTCGCACGTCCAACTCGTCGACCGCTGCCGAACTGCCGTTCTTGCTGCTCCCACATCGCAGTGCTGACCGTGCACCGCTGCCACCGCTGCCAGGTCCCGCCTGGTCAAGCCGGCATCTGCGGTCAAGGCCGCCCATCACCGGCGTCGCCTCCGAGCCAACGATGCGGGACAGCAGCCGTGCCTCAAGCCGGTTCCGCCTTGCTTTGCCGGGTCGCCGCGGCCGTGCATTGACCACGACCCGCTGCCTGGCCCGTTGCTCCTCTACGAGCTACCCGTCGTGATGTCGCTACCTCCGCCTCGGTCAACCGGCCTTGCCTATGTTCCAAGCCGCCCCCGCCGTGTCCATGCTGAACTGCCGCGGTCGGGTCACGTTCGCCCGAGCCAGTTTTAACCCGCGAGCTGCCACCGCGGCCGTGGTCAGCATCCGCTGCTTCCACGACAGTTACCGCTCTGATCCGAGTCGTCGTTTGTTGAGCTGCTCCGGATGTGAGTCATTTTGCCTCTGAATAACTGCATCTCGAGCTGCAATTTGCCGCCATCAGCGAGCCATTGTTTCCGCCCGAGTTACCGTAGGAGAGCCGCCACATCGCCGACCGTTTTCACTTCCACCTATATCTCGGGGCACCTCGACGCCTATGCATCTCTAAACTAGCCTCGCCGTCACTTTGTCATTTTCGAGCCGCCCGGCCTCACGTCCGCCGCTGTTGTAATCCACCCTCGCCGTGGCCATGGTGTGCCTCCACGCCCGTCGCTGTACTGACTCACCTACGCCGTGAGCCGCCAAGTTGCCTGGGAACCATCATCTGCTTCCGCATGCAGCCATGGCCGACCTCCCTGGCTGCGGCAATCATAGCAGTGCCGAACCGCCGCCTCGCGTGACGGGCCCTCTGCCGCGGCCGTGGACTTCCTTCACCTGCGACCTCGACATGGCTCGGCCCAGCATAGCCTCGCCTTTAAACCGCCGAGCCCCCACTAGGTTGTCTCCGGCCGTGGCCGGCCATGAGTCACCTGCGCTGTTTCGGCGGCCTCGCTAAGTCACCAAGTTGCCGCTGCCGCCATCTCGGGCCGCCTCAATTCGCCGCTCACTCCAAACCGCCCATCACAATGAACTGCCAAATTGCTGTGACTGCAACTCTGCCTCCGCTGGTGAACCGGCCTCTCACTTCAAACCGCCGTGCCGACCGGCCTTGAGTCGCTTGCCACGCCGCCCTGTTAACCCGCCTTGAGGTGCCCTCCTCCGTGGCCACGCTGAACCGCCACGGTCAGATAACATCCGCCTGAGCTAGTCTTAACTCGCGAGCTGCCGTCGCGGCCGTGGTCAGCATCTGCTACCTCCATGAACGCCGGCACCCACACTTCGAGTTGCCGTATTTGTCTCCACGGCGCATCAGACCGACCATGTCGCCGGCTTGTTTCACCCCCTCCACCATGCTCAGATGTGCCGCCTGCACGGTCAGGTCTCCTAGGCTGCCCGCGCCTCTTCCGCCGGGTTGGCTTCCGGTTCACCGTGTCAGCGCTGCCCCTGCTATTGGCTTCTATGTCAAAATTTCTACTTCTCATCGCCATCAAAGCTGCCACTGCACCTCTTCCTGCTGGGCGTCGCGCTCTAAGCCGTTGCTGTCGTGGCTGAGTTGTTACCTCTGCTCGTGGTCGCATGCTGCTGCGCTTGGATAACTCGACCAAGCGGCCCGGGTCTTGCCTCGTCAACACGTCGCGCCTTGAGCCGGCCCTCTATTCACTAGGCTCTTCCTATACTGCCTTGCGACAAACCGGCCGGCCCTACTTCAGCTGCTTCAGGAAATGCAAGCAAGTGACCGGTTTGAGGGACAACAAAGGTTAAAGTTCAAAAGAGAATGCTGCTCATGGTTTTCACTTGGCAGCAAATTTGGATTTTGATGAAGAGATTAACCTGAAGCTTAAAAAGGGTTGACTGTTGCACCTAGATGACTCGTTCATGTACCGTCAGTCATATCAATACCCGACGAAAACATCAGGACTATTATTCATTACAAAGGTGTCGCATAAGGGGCGGGCGCCAGCATCGCTTTTGCACTAGCGTTTGTCTGTGCCGTGCTGCTAGATGGATACATACGCGAATCGCCGCCCTACTACATCAACACAACATGATTGACTCGCCCGTCCGCACCGGCTTACAATGCCGTGGGCGGCCCATCTGTCTGTTCCCGCGCCAACTCGGCCGTGATTGACAAGGTTGTCAGAATCGCGATTTTGAATCGGATCGGAGCCCTGATGGTAGGATCGCAAATCGTGGAATCTTCACTATCAAGATCGTAAAAACATAGATACTATTAACTAAAATCATAGAATCAGAGGGATTAGTTTGGATCGTAAAGTCGCAGAATCGTATAACAGAATCGTGATTCTGACAACCTTGGTGATTGATTTCAGCTTCACCGTGGTGATGGTCAACCCCGCGGTGGATATTAACTGGCCTGACATATCAGGTGAAATCCATCCAGTATATTTTTATGTTATATATTGCTTTCTTTAAAAGGAGCAATTACTCTGGCTTGCAAAGTTAACTAATGCAGGACCCTAAACCGCCATATTGGTGCAAAATTAAAGGCCGTCAGAAAATTTCCGGCTTAAAAAGAAGGATTTCAGTTTAAAATCTGGTGCAAGGGAAATTTATTTACCACAAAGCTTTGAAGCTCATAAATCCGGCTCAAGGTACATCTGTCTCTCACAATTTTGAATCTCCGGTTTAAAAATTCCGGCTCGAAAAAGAATTCATCTCTCGCAAGTTCGAGTTCTCTGGAAAAATTAAAGGGACCAAAGAGAGTCTGTTGCAACAGCACAACTCAAACATAGGTGCCCCTTGAGCACTGCTCACAATATCATTTGGGGGCTTCCTGTTCAAACATAGGTGTATTCAACAAAGAGAACATAGTGTTATTGCCCTCTTGATTCGGCTATCAAGCCAATGTTATCATAACAGCACAGCTCTGGTTATTTCGGTAATCCGGCTATCAAGCCAATGTTATCATAAGAGCACAACTCTGGTTAGTTAGGTAATCCGTCTATCAAGTCAATATTATCATAAGGGGCCAAAGAGAGTCTGCTGCACAGCACAGCTCAACACTACTAGGGAAAAGCCTACCATCACTCAGGGTTTTGGGCCTCTCAGTAGCGCGGGCACCGGCACTACTAATAAGGCGCTACAGCTAATGTATAGCAGTAGCGCCGGTTGTCCCACGCTACACCTATACATGAATAGCTGTAGCGCTCTTTGGGAAAGGGCGCTACTGATATTATCTGCAGCACTGTTTGCTGGGACGCGCTACTGACAATGTGGCGCTACTGCTAAATTTCCCCCCTCGCTACTACTAGTTTATTTATTAGTTTTTTTCCTGCATATTTGTTTTGTATTTGTTTTGTATTTGAATAGGCTTTATAGAATAATCTTTAGCATATCATACACATACAAATGTAATCATAGCATATACATACAATTAGTCTCATCAAATCATTTCATCATCATAATCATCATCCAACACAAAGTGGTCTCTCGTCATCATCTCGAAAATAGCGATACAAGTCTTGAATGATATGCAAATACATCGTCATCCATCTAGACAATGATATACGCGAGAAGAGCTATCACTTTGAGAATATGAGTTCGTATCCCTCTTTCGCATTAGCGTGAACCTCTAAACTAACTACTGCCTGTCGCTCGGAAACCGTAAGGGCCTGACACTCCGCCACTTGTCGTATATATACTCCTGGCATAGCACTTCTTCGCCATCTATGATCTATGCACCTGCATCATCACATGAGTCGATGATATGCAACATATATAGTTGAGCAACAGAAAGAGACAGACTTGGCAAAAATAAAAACAACATATCATAAGCATAAATAACAAAGTTCATCGTACCCCAAAATGCCCTAACTAGAGTGATTTTCGCTAGTCGAGGAGGAGGACGGTTTAATTACATCACAAATAAAGTTTCACCGTGCATAACTCAAAGTTTTGTCATACAGAAAGTATGGACTAAACGGACACATTGTCATATATCGACAATCACTCCAACATGTCGTTCCATCCATCCAAGTCAGGGAGATAGTCCCCGAGCCTAGTGAAAGGCTTCAGGTCGAGACGCTGAGAGGCTATCCATGTTCGGACGTCTTCCCGCGACATTTGTCCTTCTCCGTAGAACATCCCTGTTTTTCCGACGACCTCCTTCATGATGATTTGGGCAAGTTCGCGCTGGATGTTATAGAACTCAGCTCGAAGTCGATGATCCTCGATATCTCCTATGTCCTTTGCCCATTGCAGAATATGGGCATCGCCGGATCTAGGTGACATGCGAAGGTTCTGGTGATCCCGTCTGTACTCCAGCATGTGGTGTAGGACATAGAATCCATCATTAAGAGAATCGTTCGGTTGCTGGATGCAGCAGAAGTCGGTCTTATGGCCGAAGGCGACCCTGCCGCCCCTTCTCTTCTTGTCCCTGACCTCTCCACCCCTTGCTTGGTAGTAAAACATAGCACTGTCGAGAACATCCTTGATGTGGGTGTAATCCTTTTTGTGAATGTTCTTCGACGAGTCCAAGTAAAGAGCGTGGGAGAATCGGGGGTAGAGGATGATGAGGACGGCGCGCCCGCCGCTGCGCAAAATAAGTCCTCAAATTAATTAGCCTCCACCGTGCAAATGAATGATTGAAATCGAAGGAAGGATAGCAGCGCGGATGACTTACACGGGATGATAAGGCACGAGAATCGCCCCCTTGTCCTTATTGGTGAGCATGAAACTGACGATGTAATCCCTCGCGTATTCACGGTGATTTGCGCAGACTCCCAAGAAGCCCTCGTGCATGTAGTACGGGTCAGCGACACAGATATGAGATATCTGCTCAACCCCGATGATGTAGTTCATGTGCAAGGCATAAAGGCGGACAAACGTAAAATCCAGCTTCTTCACGTGAAACATGTCGAATATGTAATCGAATCGGAGGAAGAACTTATCCGCGGGGAAGCTGTCGACGTACGACATTTGCCGCGGAACGTTAACCACGTAGAGTGGGTATCCTGGATCTTTCGAGGCGATGAGGTCTTTCTCTACCCGCAGCACATCGTCATGAAGTCTCTTTAGATCGCCGAATCTGGCCCGTAGCGCTGTTGCAGGTAGGATTGGTTGACCGGGGATATGCCATTTATCCGCACCGGGGATATCTATACGGTCCTGAAGCCGAGGCTGCTGAGGCGGCTGGATCATAGAAACAGCTTTTTTGCCTTTCCTCGCTCTCTTCCTAAACTTCTTTACTACCGGAAGGTCGTCCATAATATGTTGAGACGGCAATTCAGGCACCGACTCATGACGCTCAAACCCTGAGGAGGCGCCAGTATAGACATACTGTTCAGCAGCGCCATCGTCGTCCTCATCCTCATCCATGGCGACGTCATCAGCGACTAATGGAGCCTCCTCCTTACCCCGTCCGCTATCACCCAACCCGACACCCGACGATAATTGGGTAGGTGGGGTGTTGATGTTCATACCTTGCTGAGGCTGCGTGCTCGTGGGTGTGCTCCCGGCCGCCTCCAGACGAAGCAGACTCTTTGGCCACAACAGGACCCACCCAGCATTGCAACAATCACCAAGCCGCCCGGTGTCTCGTCGTCATCCCCCAGTAGTACTGGAGGAGGCAAATTCTCGTGGCCCGGTTTGACACTGGCCACGGAAACCTTGAAGACGTTCGGGGGGATCGGCCGGCTGTGGAACAATGGTTCCTTCGGCTCCATTATCGTCGCCTTCCCCACGTCCACCTTCTGGTCGCCGATGGTGTACAATATGGTGCACGGGGTGTCGTCGGCCTGCAAAGAAAAGTCTGCAACGTGAGACATCCGAAAGGCAATGAAAATGGGAGATTATACATTTATATTGAAGGGGGCCGGTGTGACAGATATCGTGTGGGCGTCGAGCTCAGCCAAAGATGAAGCACCGCCTAGCACGTCCGGTGCGGGAGCCGGTGCACCTGCAGGTGCTGGTGCAACGCTAGTCGAGCTGCTCCTCGCCAAGAAGTCAGCAAGGGGAAAGTTCGCTGCATCTTTTTTTGGATTTTGCCTAGTCCAATTGAAAACGGCAGGAACCAAGGTAGTAGAAATATCTAAAGCCACCTGTTTTGCGGTAGCTACCGTTGTTGCGATTGTCTTAGTTGATTTCTTCTCAACCGCAATCTCAACCCTCTTGTCGATGTTTTCTTCATTTAACCTCCGTCTTTCCTTTCTCTCCTCCATGGTCTCACGGTAGTACTTCTTCCACGTGGTGCCGTCTCCGACACCGTGCACGCGTCCATACGACGGTCGAGTATCCACTGGTTGTTGTTTCAATATGTTCAACGCCCGGTTGAATGGAGTGTCCCACTTGGGCCTCGCCAATGCCTCAGACGGCGAGTCGCTTTTGGCCGCAATCCTGTGCTGCTCTCTCTGCAAAAGGCACAACGATCATTTACAAATATGACTAATTTGTGCAGTCGAATTGATCAGAAACTAAAATTACCAGCAGTCTCATGAACTCTGTAATGACCGGTTTTGTCTCGTAAACCTTTTTCACTGGGTCCCAACGGTGTCGGGCCCTGAGGACGTCACGCTCCTGCGGGACGGTGAACTCCGCCAAGGGGTCTGGGATGCCCAGACTCGCGGCTTCCGCGTCCTCCTTGGCCCATTTGGACCTCTTTCCGCCGTAACCACGGCTTCCGAGGTGGTGGCTCCCAATGTTCCTCTCTTGAAGCCCCTTCATGTACTTAGACTTTTTTTGGCATCTTCGGCCTCGCAAGCCTCCTTGAATATTTGAAACTGCTTTTCCGTGATTGTCGAATTATCCTTTACAATCTTGGAGTAGGGTTCCTTATTGTCGATGATCCTTGCTTTCACTTGATTTTTCCAGGCGGCCAACGCGTCGCTAAACTTGGTCATGGCGTGTTTTTTTATCTTCTTCATTGCCGGGTCCTCATCTGGATCTTTATAATCCTTCTCATTCCGGCCCGGGAACAAGAATATCTGGTGAAACTTCTTTAGGAGGGAGCTCCTCATATTTTCTATCTTCTGTAGTTTCTCATTGCTGATGGTGGCGGTTGTCCGTACGATACAGCCTATTTGATTGCCGTAGCATCGACGCGCTTCCTCGGGCGCCGTTGGCTCAAAATTGCCGTCGTCCACCTTCGTTACCACCACTCTAGTAGTCCTGACTTTGTTAGGAACCCGTTGCCTCTTTGCTTTCGGTTCTACACCGGCTCCGCTCCCCGAGGCAGCGCAGGTCTTGATGTCGGTCTGAGTCTGAGCGCCGGTCTTAGTCTCAGCACCGGTCTGCGTGTCGGTCTCAGTCCCCGATGCCACCGGTGGGCCCAACAATAACATCAGTTGACCATCGGTAAGGCTAAAAAATTCGTCTGCCGCCCAGTAGGCGTCGTCGCAATCACTAGAACCCTGTCCTTCATCATTGCTAGCCATGTTTCCTATGATTAAATCTAGTCAATTAATTCTAGACCTAATAAAATGAATAATGACATAAAAAGGCCTATTGTTTGCAGGAATGTTGACTCCTTCCTGGTGCGGCAAATCATGGTCACTCGATATGTCCTAGTTTGTAGCACAAGTCATGCCGAAATTCACGGAAAATTTCGACATGAGCTTTGCTAAAAGGTGGACAAATCGAGAACCTGAAATTTGCCGGAAAAGAAATGAATCAACATTCTGGCAAAACATAGGCCACTAAGCATCATTCCCTGCAAACAGTCTCGAAATATACACGAGCAACCACATGTGCAAACAGTGTAGAAGAAAATTCATTTAACTACTAATAGAACAAAATTCAGTTAACTTTAGTGCTCTATAATGATGAAAGGAAAAAAATTTAGTTAACTACTAATTTCATTCATTTAGGTTATTCATTTAACATCACCTAATTAACCTACTGTACCAATACTACTAGCAGCACTACTAACCTAATTAACCTAGCAAAACTCTAGTGCCCTAACTGAAAAACATCTAATTAACATCTAATTTTTTCTCTAAAATACAGAGAGAGATGAGTGAGGGGGAGGGGTGGGGGACTTACAGAGAGGGGAGAGACGGTGGCGGGGAGGTGCTCGGTGACGGAGGCAGGGGCGGAGAGGGCGGGCTCGGGCACGGGCAAGGGCGGTCCTAGGCGGGCTCGAGTGGCGGTGAGGTGGAGGGCGCTGACGGTGACGTGGAGGGCGGCCTTGGGCGGTGGCTGTGAGGCTGAGGGCGGCCTCGGGCGGCGGCGGTGAGGCTGAGGGCGGCCTCGGGCGGTAGCGGTGAGGCTGAGGGCGGCCTTGGGCGACGGCGGTGAGGAGACGGCGGCGAGGGCGAGGGACGATTTGGGGAAGAATTGGTGCCCGGGGGGCGGGGTGGGGGGGAACCGCTGTTTAAGTGAATCGTAACGGTAGCGCGTTTCCGGAAACGCGCTATAGCTAAGTTAGCTATAGCGCGTTTACTGAACCCGCTACTGCTATTCCTTTCTCCTTTTTTCCCTTTTTTCTTTACATTTTATTTTTCCCTTTCTCCTTTTTCTATTTCTTTCATTTTCATTTACTTTTCTACTTGTTTTTCACTTTATTTTATTTCCGTTAGCAGCAGCGCTTTACACATAAGCGCGCTGCAGCTAAGGAGATTAGCAGTAGCGCTGGGCCATTATACGCGCTACTGCTAGGTTGGGCTAGCCATGTGCGCCCAGTTCGAACGTAGCAGCAGCGCTTTTCGCTAGTACGCGCTACTGCTAAAGTCATAGCAGTAGCGCGATTTATTCACGCGCGCTGCTACGAAGTAGTAGCAGCGCTTGATTTTGTACAGTGCTACTGGTAAAATTCTGTGTATAGGCTTTTCCCTAGTAGTGCAAACATGGCTATCCCTTGAGCACAACTCACAATATCACTTGGTGGCTATGTTCGAACCATAGTCACACCTATTGATAGGCTTAAGGCCACCAGGGAAACCACTTGGGGGATCTAGTCATATCCGAACCATAGCTTATACCCTCTTGATCAGCATAAGGGCACCAGGGAAATCACTTGGGGGCTTGGTCGCATCCGAACCATAGCTACACCTCTTGATAGGCATAAGGCCACCAGGGGAATCACTTGGGGGCTATGGGTTCGAACCATAGTTACACCTCTTGATAAGCATAAGGGCACCAGGGAAATCACTTGGGGGCTTGGTCGTATTCGAACCATAGCTACACCTCTTGATCGGTGCAATGCCATAATTACGACTACTTGGGGACTCTGGTCGTATCCGAACCATAGCTTAAACCCTCTTGATCATACACATACATCATCATACATTGCATCATCATAACATGTATCATATGAGCACGGATATACTGATTTATATGGCAGGAATTGGTTATCAAAACTAGGTTATATTATTCAAATTCTTTAATAGCCAACACGGCTGGATTTTTTATGGTTATCAATAACCAAGATTATGATTGAGGTTTACAAAAGTCGCTTCAGCGCAATGGATATAATTTATTCTACAATAGAAGGAATAGTCCCGAATTGCTGCAGGCTTACGACCCGGCACTTGGGGCCTACATTATTCAAGTTGGGATTACGTCAAATACACAAGTCTCATGTCGCTACAAGCATGCACCATGACACTTGGGGGCTAATGCAAAGTCATTTTTTTCTCAACTTATTGCCAACTCATCACATTGTAATGAGCCGGCCCTTGGGGGCTACCAATTGCTCCTATCAACAATTCAAGGTACAAAGCTTTTAATCCATTATATTGAAGGGTCCACTGCTCCGTTGGTAAAGCACAAGGCACTTAACCTTGTGGACATGGGTTCAAGCCCCATGATGGGGGTTACATCATATGATGTTATTTTCATTGAAGTATATATGAAGTCCCAGCTCAATATTATCTTACTGAGCCGGTCCTTGGGGGATACACATTGCTGTTCAAAGTCTACATGATTATATTTACAAAGTCCCAGCTCATTATTGCATAATGACCCGGCCCTTTGGGGCTACACTGGTTGAAGTTTTTATAAGCATAAGGCAATTTCAAGTCCCGGGTTGCTGCAAGCATGACAACCCGGCACTTAGGGGCTACATATGTGGAATACTCAGTTCTGACTGGTGATTGAGATGAACAATCTGGATTTCTTCAAGCTTGTGACATTCATATTGAAGCAAGTCTTAAGTTGTTGCTATGTTACCTTATTATGACTTGGGGGCTACAAGTGATAGGCATATAAGAGGTACATTTTCAATCTTGATGTTAACTACAATTATAACCCGGTGCCATCAATATTTGTAAACCGACAAAGTTCTACATTCTTAAACCGGCTGAAGATCAGATGAATATTTCAAAGATCAATGTTTTTGTTAAGCATTGGGAGCTGAGTCAAAGGAGTTATTCTTCACAATATTTCTCTGTGACAAACCATTGTCGGCAAATTGATTATGAAGCTGGCCTATTGACCCGGATTTTATAGAAGAAGGAAGTAACAAGGACTTAAGGATGATCAGGATCAGTTTAACATGGATAAATCCAAATTAAACTGGGGGCTATTGTCGAGGATATACCCAGCGGTATGATCCGGCCGGAGTTATAACCCGGCCGGGACTTAGTAAACCGGCTGACAGTTAAGATAGATGGCTAAGACGGACGGTAAACCGATGGTTGGTAAACCAGCAGGTGTTACGGCAGGTGGTAAACCGGCAGTTGTTAAGGCAGGTGGTAAAACGGTTGGTGTTAAGTCAGACAGTAAACCGGCAGGTTGTTAACCCGGCTGACAATTAAGACATGAGTTAAGTCAGATGATAACTCAGCAGACAATCATAAACCGGCAGACCGTCTTAAATCGGCACCAGTTATAACCCGGCAGATAGTGATAACTGGGTTGCCAGGAGTTATGAAGCCTGAGACGTTTTGAAGCCCAAAGATGTTAAGAAGCCCATGAAGAGAAGTCATAATAGTTAAGTCTTAAGTCCGAGTTGGACTCTACATGTAACCCGCCCCTGCAACTTATATAAGGAGGGGCGGGGCTCCCCAAAGAGGGAGAAGTAAGAAGAAACAATCTTAAAGGGTTAGGGACAACTGGGAGAGCTGGTTTACGGTGACTTCCTCATGATCATAATGAGACATAGCCTCAAACAGCAAGTAGGGTTGTTACCGGATGATGTTTCCTGGGGCCCGAAGCTGTCTAAACCCTTGTCTTGCATTGCATCTCTCAATTCCGCTCAACCCCTCTCAAGCTACCACATAGATGCGTTGGCCTCATGATTAAGTCCTCACACTACGACATCTTCCGTGATATTTCCATGACAATTGCGTTTTACGATACGGAGCCGCCGCCAATCCCTAATCTCTCTCAGGAGGGCTGATCTGGAGCCTGCTCAGGGCTTCGGAGAGGGGAATCCATCGCCATCGTCATCATCAACCAGTCTCCATCACCAATTTCATGATGCTCACTGCCGTGCGTGAATAATTCCATAGGCTTGCTGGACGGTGATGGGTTGGATGAGATTTATCATGTAGTTGAGTTAGTTTTGTTAGGGTTTGATCCCTAGTATCCATTATGTTCCGAGATTGATGTTGCTATGACTTTGCTATGCTTAATGCTTGTCACTGGGGCCCGAGTGCCATGATTTCAGATCCGAACCTATTATGTTTTCATGAATATATGTGAGTTCTTGATCCTATTTTGCAAGTCAATAGTCACCTACTATGTGTTATGATCCGGTAACCCCAAAGTGACAATAATCGGGACCACTCCCGGTGATGATCGTAGTTAGAGGAGTTCATGTATTCATTAAGTGTTAATGCTTTCATCCGGTACTCTATTAAAAGGAGGCCTTAATATCCCTTAGTTTCCAATAGGACCCCGCTGCCATGGGAGGGTAGGACAAAAGATGTCATGCAAGTTCTTTTCCATAAGCATGTATGACTATATTCGGAATACATGCCTACATTACATTGCTGAACGGGAGCTAGTTCTGCGTCACCCTATGTTATAACTGTTGCATGAGGAATTGCATCCGACATAATTATCCATAACTGATCCAATGCCTACGGGCTTTTCACATATTGATCTTTGCTTAGTTACTTTTCCGTTGCCATTGTTTCAGTCACTACAAAAACTACTACTGCTACTTTTGCCACCATTACCGCTACTTCTATATGACTTTGCTACTAAATACTTTGATGTAGATATTAAGTCCTTCAGATGCAGTTGAATTGACAACTCAACTGTTAATACTTGAGAATAGTCTTTGGCTCCCCTTGTGTCGAATCAATAAATTTGGGTTGAATTCTCTACCCTCAAAAATAGTTGCGATCCCCTATACTTGTGGGTTATCAAGACTATTTTCTGGCGCCGTTGCTAGGGAGCATAGCTCTATTCTTTGAGTCACTTGGGATTTATATCTATCGATCACTATGAGGAACTTGAAAGATAAAGAACCAAGATTTTTTCCTCAACTACGAGGGGAGGTAAGGAACTGCCATCTAGCTCTGCACTTGATTCACCTTATGTTTTGAGTAAACTTATGACACCTACTCCTGCTATTGATTCTGATATGTCGCATGTTATTGATGATGCCACTGTTGCTATGCATGATGCTTATGATGAAACTACTTCTATGCTTGATAATATTGTGCCACAAGGTGAATTTCTTGATGAACAACTTGCTAGGTTTAGAGAGAAAGAAATTATTGAAACTAATAATATTGATGAAAGTGATGATGAAGATTCTCCCCGTAGATATGAATTGCCTGATGTGCCTGAGGGTTATGTTATGGATGAAGAAACTGTTAGAGATCTTTTATCTTGCAATGATAGATATGATCTTAAGAAACAATTAGCTAAGCTGAAAGAAAAATATTTGAATGCTAGAATGAAATATGACCCTAGTTTTGCTACCTCACCAATCCGTATTTCTGATAAGGATTATGATATTCCTATCGATCCTGAGATAATTACTTCGGTTGAATCTGATCCTTTTTATGGCTATGAATCTGAAACTGTTGTGGCACATCTTACTAAATTGAATGATATAGCCACCCTATTCACTCACGAGGTAAAAATTCATTACCACTATATCCTTAAGTTATTTCCGTTCTCATTAAAGGGCGATGCCAAAATATGGTTTAATTCTCTTGATCCTGGTTGTGTGCGTAGTCCCAGGATATGATTTATTATTTCAATGCTAAATATTTCCCCGCTCATAAGAAACAAGCTGCCTTAAGGGAAATATATAATTTTGTGCAAATTGAAGAAGAGAGTCTCACACAAGCTTGGGGGAGTCTTCTCCGTTTACTTAATTCTTTGTGTGATCATCCTCTCAAGAAAAATGAAATACTTGATATCTTTTATATTGGACTAACCGATGCTTCCAGAGACCACCTGGATAGTTGTGCTGGTTGTGTTTTCAGGGAAAGAACTGTTGAGCAAGCTGAATTGCTATTGAATAATATGTTGAGTAATGATAATGATTGGACACTTCCTGAACCAACTCCTAAGCCAACTCCGAAGAAATGGGGTATTCTATTTCTCAGTCCTGAAGATATGCAAGAGGCAAAGAAATCTATGAAAGAAAAGGGTATTAAAGCTGAAGATGTTATGAATTTACCACCTATTGAAGAGATACATGGTCTTGATAACCCGACATAGGTAGTAAAGGTAAATTCTCTCTATAGATTTGATGAAGGTGATATTCCTCGTTATCAGTCTGCTAGCCAATGCTTAGATGAGTTTGATAATTTTATTGTTAAACAAGAAAACTTCAATGGTTATGTTAGTAGAAAATTGAAATGTAATGCTTATATGATTGAACACTTGAGTGATTATATGTCTAGATTTAAAGGCGAGCTTAAACTTATTAGTAAACATGCTTCTATGGTTACCACTCAAGTACAACAAGTGCTTAAAGCACAAGATGATTTGCTCGATGAATTAAATAATAAGAAAAATGATAATGATGTTAGAGTTGTGACTAGAGGGGGTAAAATAACTCAGGAGCGTTTGTATCCTGAGGGCCACCCTAAGAGAGTTGGGCAAGATTCTTAGAGAACTAATGTAGATGCACCTAGTCCTTCTAAGAAGAAGAAAAAGAAAAATGATAGGACTTTTGCATGCTTCTAGTAAACCTGTTGTTGACACACCTGAGAATCCCAATGATATTCATATTTCTGGTGCTGAAACAAAATATGGTAATAAACATTAACCTAGTGATAATGTTAATGATGATGTTCATGTTGATGCTCAACCTAGCAATAACAATGGTGTAGAGATTGAACCTGCTATAGATCTTGATAACCCACAATCAAAGAATCAACGTTATGATAAGAGACACTTTTTTGCTAGGAAACATGGTAAATAAAGAGAACCATGGATTCAGAAACCCATGCCTTTTCCTCCCAAACCATCCAAGAAGAAGGATGATGAGGATTTTGAGCGCTTAGCTGAAATGATTAGACCTATCTTTTTGCGTATGCGATTAACTGATATGCTTAAAAATGAATCCTTATGCTAAGAATATGAAAGATATTGTTACAAATAAAAGAAAGATATCGGAAGTTGGAATTTCCACCATGCTTGCCAATTATACTTTTGAAGGTGGAATACCAAAGAAACTAGGAGATCGAGGAGTACCCACTATTCCATGCTCCATTAAAAGAAACTTTGTTAAAACTGCTTTATGTGATCTTGGAGCCGGTGTTAGTGTTATGACTCTCTCTTTATATCGTAGACTTGATTTGAATAAGTTGACACCTACTAAAATATCTTTGCAAATGGCTGATAAATCAACTGCTATACCTGTCGGTATTTGTGAGGATGTGCCTGTTGTGGTTGCTGACGTTACTATTTTGACGGACTTTGTTATTCTTGATATTCCCGAGGATGATAGTATGTCTATTATTCTTGGTAGACCCTTTTTGGATACTGCAGGGGTTGTTATTGATTGCAACAAAGGCAATGTCACTTTTCATGTTAATGGTAATGAGCATACGGTACACATTCCAAGGAAACAACCTCAAGTTCATAGTATAAACTCTATTGGAAAAATTCCATCGATTATTTTTGGAGGTTTTGAATTCCCTCTTCCTACTGTCAAGAAGAAATATGATATTCTTATTGTTGGGGATGTGCATATCCCCGTTGAGGTAACCTAGTGTTATTCGAAAATTCTCCAGTTCCATGTTATTCGGAATGAGTTTGTTAACAAGACCTGATCAACCTTGTTAGTGGATTCCTTTTGATGAGCATGAGACGGATGAATTTAGAAAACACAACTCTCTGTACCCTCCTTTTACTTTCTATTATTTAGATTGAATAAAGCAAAAATAGTATTTTCTGTCTGTTCTCTAAATTATCCTTGCAATAAAAAATACCCTGAAAATAAAAGTTCTCCAAATGTCTTGAAAATGAAATATGATTTATTGTAAAATATTGAAGAATTTTTTGCACTGAGAATACACCAGGGGGGCACACCATCGAGCCACGAGGGTCTAGGGCACGCCCCCTGCCTCGTGAACCCCACATGGACCCACTCCACTTATTCCGTCACCCACACACTTCGTCTTCCTCCAGAAAAAATCCTCCCATAGCTCAAACACGTGTTCTAGCTCATATGTCGATCTCCTTTCTCAAAGCTAAATTCACAAAACTGCTTTTGGGGATTGTTCTTCGGTATGTGATTCCTCCAATGGTCCAATTAGTTTTTGTTCTAGTGCTTTATTTATTGCAATTTTTTGCTGCTTAGGTGACTATGTTCTTGAGCTTGCATGTCAAATTTATGTGGTCAAAAGTAGTTTTAATGCATGATATAGCCTCTAGGCACTTGTAGGAGTAGTTGCTATCAATCTTGTTGAGTTTGGTTCACTTTTATTTTATGTCACTAAAAATTTCAGAAATTTTTCAGAGGAATAAAAATGTTTAGGAAAATGTACCAAGGTGGTTCCTCAAGGAAGCAAGGACCAAGGCTCGCGATACGTGAGCCGGATGATGAACCACCGAGAGAAGCTCAAGTGCGGCCTTGTGAATGGTTGTCAAAGGAGTTCATGTTCCAGGCAGGCATCAAGGATGAATTTGACGCGCATGTGTGTAATGCTGATCTTGAGGGCTTCGTGTCAGATAAGTGTCGGCAATACCGCTACATAACTGATTCCTTTGTGAGAAGGTTTAAATTTACATCCTCGCGTAATTATCACATTGTTTTATTTGATATTTATGATAAGTCATAAACCATCAACCTAGAAGATTTTAATATTGCTTATGAACTCCCGCAGTGGGGAAATGTTAGTGAACCTCACAAATCTGGATATAAAGAGTTTCTTGCTAGTATTACTGTGGGGGAATCTAGAGAAATCACACAGGCTATCATAGGGAGCATTCATTTCGCTTCCATACATTATTTTGCTCTCTTCATTGGTAGATGCATTAATGGTAAAGATGAGGCTTGTCACATGTGCATTCCAAATCTTAGTGTCCTCAAGAGTGCGGCATTAGGTGATAAACAATGTAACTTGGGGGCCATTGTTGCATGAAGGTTGCATCACAACAGTGTAAGTGGAGATTAGTTTGGTGGAATTTATGCAACTCGCGTAGCTAATTATCTTAATATACCCATACATGGAAATGATAGAGAGTTACCTCCTGCTTACCTAGATTATAATGCCATGGTTCGCCATCAGTTTGTTCAGAGGAATGAACAATTCCTCCAGTACCGACTAATCTTTGACAAATGGTGCACCGTCCATGTTGCCCTGCCTGCTCCTACTTTCTTTGACTTTTAGGCAAAAAGGAGATATGTTATAGCCAGGGAGGAAGCAAACGAATCCGAGAGGAAGACGGAGGCAACTCGGCTCCAAGCTGCAGCTCATTAGGCAGTAGCTGCTGCATCTTAGTACGACCCCAGTTACAACTTTGGATATCCACCAGGCCATCAGTGGCCATATACCAACTTAGGCCAAAAGCCTAAGCTTGGGGGACTATGCATTTCTCACTGACATTATGTTCATGTTCACACACTCATTCCAGTTGTCGGTGCTCATACTTTTTCATTGTACTATCCATGCTAGTTTAATTTCTTTTTAAGCCTTCTTCTTGTGTGTTTGAAAAACCTTAAGAAAAAACCAAAAAGATTAGTTGTAGCTTTTAGCTAGTTTACTTTCCATGCCTGTAGTAGCAGTAATTAAAAGAAACCCCAAAAATATTTCTCGTTCTTCTTTTGCTTGTTGGGATCTTTCCCATGTAAATAGTTTTATTTCTTTTTCTTTGGGGGTTGATAAGAGAAAACCATGATGAAAATGTTGAGTGGCTCTCATATGCATTATTGTTGATTTAACAAAGAGCCCATATTACCTTGTCTTCTCCCTTGTACTGAAGGCTTGGAGATTCCAGCATAGTCCAATGCACATGGACTATTATTATTATCCACACCGTTCGGTCGTGCAAGTGAAAGGCAATAATGACGATATATGATGAACTGATTGAGATGAGAGAAGCAGGTATGAACTCGACCAATCTTGTTTTTGTAAATATGATTAGTTAATCATTCCTGATTTAGCCTATTATGAATAAAACATGTTTACAATGACAATTAGAGATTATAGTTGCTCATGCCATGCTTAATTAGCTAGGAGTTTATAATGGTTTACCCTGCGTGCCAACATGCTATTAAAATGCATGGTTGTGATGTGGTATGATGGGGTGGTATCCTCCTTTGAACGATTCGAGTGGCTTGACTTGGCGCATGTTCACGCATGTAGTTGAAAAAAATCAACATAGCCTCCCCAATATTTATGTTCATGGTGAATTATATCCTACTCATGCTTGCACTCAGAGTTGATTAATTTTAACACATGTTCATGACTGTTGTCGCTCTCTAGTTTGTCGCTTCCCAGTCTCTTTCTAGCCTTCACTTGTACTAAGCGGGAATAATGCTTGTGGGTCCACTTCCATAAACCCCAAAAGTTATTCCATATGAGTCCACCATACCTTCCTATATGCGGTATCTACCTGCCATTCCAAGTAAATTTGTATGTGCCAAACTCTAAACCTTCAAATGAAATTCTGTTTTGTATGCTCGAATAGCTCATGTATCAACTAGGGTTGTCTATATCCTCCATGCTAGGTGGGTTATTCTCACGAGGAGTGGACTCCGCTCCTCATTCACGAGAAATTGGCTGGTATCCGGGATGCCCAGTCCCAGGCTTAAATTAAAATAATTGCAAACAAAACTCCCCCAAGATTGTTGTTAGTTAGAGGCACCCATTGTTTCGTACAAGCCATGGATTGATGTTTGTTGGTGGTGGGGGAGTATAAACTTTACCATTCTGTTTGGGAACCGCCTATGATGTGTGTAGCATGGAAGATATCGAGATCTCTTGGTTGTTATGTTAACAATGAAAGTATGCCACTCAAAATATTATTTATCTTTATTTCAAAACTCAAGCTCTGGCACCTCTACAAATCCCCGCTTCCCTCTGCGAGGGGCCTATCTATTTACTTTTATGTTGAGTCATCATCCTCTTATTAAAAAGCACCTGTTGGAGAGCACTGCTGTCATGTGCATGCATTACTATTAATTTACATTGAGTATGAATGTGACTGGATCTCTTTTACCATGAATTACAATGTTTACTCAGTCCTTGAGCTTCAGAGGTGCTCTGCATTTATGTTTTGTGGTCCCAGAAAGGGCTAGCGAGATACCATCTTGTTATATCATATTATGATTATTTATAGAAAGTGTTGTCATCTGAGATTTCTTATTATTGCTCGCTAGTTGATTATGCCATTGATATGAGTAAACATGAGACCTAACTGTTATTGTGAATATGGTTGGTTCATAATCTTTTCTGAAAACTTGAATGCTAGCTTTACATATTTACAACAACAAGATCAAACCGAGTTTGTAAAAGTTTTTCTTTATCACTTTCATTTTTCAACTGAATTGCTTGAGGACAAGCAAAAGTTTAAGCTTGGGGGAGTTGATACGTCTCCATCGTATCTACTTTTCCAAACAATTTTGACCTTGTTTTGGACTGTAACTTGCATGATTTGAATGGAACTAACACAGACTGACGTTGTTTTCAGCAGAATTGCAATGGAGTTATTTTTGTGCAGATTTACAAGTTATCGGAATGACCTGAAACTTCACGGAGAATATTTTTGGAATTTATAAAAAATACTGGCAAAAGTATCAACACCAGGGGGCCCACGTCCTGTCCACGAGGGTTCAGGGTGCACCCCTTGCCCCGTGGGCCCCCTGAGGCTCCACCGACGTCAACTCCAACTCTATATATTCACGTTCGAGGAGAAAATATAAGAAAGAAGGATTCATCACATTTTACGATACAGAGCCGCCGCCAAGCCCTAATCTCTCTCGGGAGGGCTGATCTGGAGTCTGTTCGGGGCTTCGGAGAGGGGAATCTGTCGCCATTGTCATCATCAACCATCCTCCATCACCAATTTCATGATGCTCACTGCCGTGCGTGAGTAATTTCATCGTAGGCTTGCTGGACGGTGATGGGTTGGATGAGATTTATCATGTAATCGAGGTAGTTTTGCTAGCGTTTGATCCCTAGTATCCATTATGTTCAGACATTCATGTTGCTATCACTTTGCTATACTTAATGCTTGTCACTAGGGCCCGACTGCCATGATTTTAGATCTGAACCTATTATGTCTTCATGAATATATGTGAGTTCTTCATCCAATTTTGCAAGTCAATAGTCACCTACTATGTGTTATGATCCGGTAACCCCGAAGTGACAATAATAGAGACCACTCCCGATGATGACTGTAGTTTGAGGAGTTCATGTATTCATTAAGTATTAGTTGTTTGGTTCCGTACTCTATTAAAAGGAGGCCTTAATATCCCTTAGTTTCCAATAGGACCCCGCTGCCACGGGAGGGTAGGACAAAATATGTCAGGCAAGTTCTTTTCCATAAGCACATATGACTATATTCGGAATACATGCCTACACTACATTCCTGAACTGGAGCTAGTTCTGTGTCACCCTATGTTATAACTGTTGCATGAGGAATCGCATCCGACATAATTATCCATCACTGATCCAATGCCTATGAGCTTTTCACATATTGATCTTTGCTCAGTTACTTTTACGTTGCCACTGTTTCAATCACTACAAAAACTACTACTGCTACTTTTGCCACCGTTACCACTACTTCCATATTACTTTGCTACTAAATACTTTCTTGCATATATTAAGTCTTTCAAGTGCGGTTGAATTAAAAACTCAACTGTTAATACTTGAGAATATTCTTTGGCTCCCCTTGGGTCGAATCAACAAATTTGGATTGAATACTCTACCCTCGTAAACTGTTGAGATCCCCTATACTTGTGGGTTATCAAATTTCAGACGAGTTTTGGATTTACTAGAATTTAAAAAATAGGCATCTCAATGTTTTGCTGGCAACCAACGGTGCCCTGGTGTTTGAAATTCATTCCCATTTCTTGCATGGGTCCTAAGCACGCACCCAAGGACACAGATTTGATTTTTCAACCAATTTATATGCACTAGAGCATGTGCATGTAGTTCAAATTTGAATTATGCACATAAATGCATTGAACACTCAGCTAATGCATAAAAATGTCCAAACGAACCACGAAAAATCACAAAAATTGACACAAACACTCCTGTTGTTCTATGTTGACACGAGAAAAAAATACTGAAAGCAATAAGAGGCAATGGATATCGTTTCGTCCCCAAAGGTGGGATGTTCCCTACCGAAACCATCATGCTTGTTGTGAGAAGCTCTGGTTTGTGAAAAGCATATACCCAAACCTGCCCCAAATGGGACAAAATTTTACCATGGCATGTTGATGCTATTCCATGATACCATGCCAAGTTTCATGAATTTCACAAAAGTTTTGGATTAACTAGAATTTAAAAACCAGGCATCTCAATGTTTTGCTGGCAATCAACGGTGCCCTGCTGTTTGAAATTCATTCCCATTTCTTGCATGGGGCCTAAGCATGCACCCAAGGACACAGATTTGATTTATCAACCAATTATATGCACTGGAGCATGTGCATGTAGATCAAATTTGAATTATGCATATAAATGCATTGAAAACACAATTAATGCATAAAAATGTCCAAATGAACCCCGAAAAAATACAAAATTAACACAACACTCCTGTTGTTCTATGTTGACACGAGAAAAAACTTTGAAAGCAATATGAGGCAATGGATATCGTTTCGTCCCCAAAGGTGGGATGTTCCCTACCAAAACGATCATGCTTGTTGTGAGAAGCTTTGGTTTGTGAGAAGCATATATATACCCAAACCTGCCCCAATAGGGACAAAAAAATTACCACGACATGTTGATGCCGCTCCATGATAGCATGCCAAGTTTCATGAATTTCAGACGAGTTTTCGATTTACTATAATTTAAAGACCAGGCATCTCAATGTTTTCCCATCAATCAACGGTGCCCTGGTGTTTGAAATTCATTCCCATTTCTTGCATGGGACCTAAGCATACACCCAAGGACACATATTTGATTTTTCAACCAATTTATATGCACTTGAGCATGTGCATGTAGTTTGAATTTGAATTATGCACATAAATGCATTGAAAACACAGTTAATGCATGAAAATGTCCATACGAACCCCGAAAAATCACAAAAATTGACACAACACTCCTGTTGTTCTATGTTGACACGAGTAAAACTTTGAACGCAATAAGAGGCAATGGATATCGTTTCGTCCCCAAAGGTGGGACGTTTCCTACCGAAACCATCATGCTTGTTGTGAGAAGCTCTGGTTTGTGAGAAGCATATACCCAAACCTGCCCCAAATGGGACAAAAAAATTACCAAGACATGTTGATGCCGTTCCATGATAGCATGCCAAGTTTCATGAATTTCACACAAGTTTTGGATTTACTAGAATTTAAAAACCAGGCATCTCAATGTTTTTCTGGCAACCAACGGTGCCCTGCTGTTTGAAATTCATTCCCATTTCTTGCATGGGACCTAAGCATGCACCCAAGGACACAAATTTGATTTTTCAACCAATTTATATGCAATGGAGCATGTGCATGTAGATCAAATTTGAATTATGCACATAAATGCATTGAAAACTTAGTTAATGCGTAAAAATGTCCAAACGAACCCCGAAAAAACACAAAAATTAACACAACACTCTTGTTGCTCTATGTTGACACGAGAAAAAAATTGAAAGCAATAAGAGGCAATGGATATCGTTTCATCCCCAAAGGTCGGATGTTCCCTACCGAAATCATCATGCTTGTTGTGAGAAGCTCTGGTTTGTGAGAAGCATATATATATACCCAAACCTGCCCCAATTGGGACAAAATTTTTACCACGACATGTTGATGCCGCTCCATGATAGCATGCCAAGTTTCATGAATTCCAGACAAGATTTGGATTTACTATAATTTAAAAACGAGGCATCTCAATGTTTTCCCGTCAATCAACGGTCCCCTGGTGTTTGAAATTCATTCCCATTTCTTGCATGGGACCTAAGCATACACCCAAGGACACAGATTTGATTTTTCAACCAATTTATATGCACTGGAGCATGTGCATGTAGTTTAAATTTGAATTATGCACATAAATGCATTGAAAACACGGTTAATGCATAAAAATGTCCATACGAACCCCTAAAAGTCATAAAAATTAACACAACACTCACGTTGTTCTATGTTGACACAAGAAAAGTTTTTGGAAGCAATAAGAGGCAATGGATATCGTTTCATCCCCAAAGGTGGGACGTTCCCGACCGAAACCATCATGCTTGTTGTGAGAAGCTCTGGTTGTGAGGAGCATATACCCAAACCTGCTCCAAATGGGACAAAAATTTTACCACGGCATGTTGATGCCGCTCCATGATAGCATGCCAAGTTTCATGAATTTTAGACGAGTTTTGTATTTACTAGAATTTAAAAACCAAGTATCTCAATGTTTGCGGCCGAGTGACGGTGGCAGGGTGTTTGACATTCATTCCCATTTCTTGCATGGGGCGTAAGGAGGCAACCAAGGACACATATCTGAATTTTCAACTAATTTATATGCATTAGAGCATGTGCATGTATTTCAAATTTGAATTATGCACATGAATGCATAGGAAAACTCTGCTAATGTATAAAAATGTCCTAGCGAACCCCGAAATATCCCAAAAATTGACACAACACTCATGTTGTTCTATGTTGACACTAGGAAAAATTTTGAAATCGAGAAGAGGCAACGGATATCGTTTCGTCCAGAAAGGTGAAACGTTCCCTACCGAAACCATCGCACTTGTTGTGAGAAGCTCTGGTTTATGAGAAGCTTATACCCAAACCTGCCCCAAATGGGACAAATTTTTTACCATGGCATGTTGATGCCGCTCCATGATAGCATGCCAAGTTTCATGAATTTCGGATGAATTTTGGATTTATTAGAATTACAAAAGCAAGTACATCGACGTTTGCCGGAGAGCCATGGTGCCGTGGTGTTCGAATTTCATCCCCATTTCTTGCATGGGAGATAAGGATAAACCCATGGACACATATATGATTTTACAACCCATGTTGGTGCACCGGAGCATGTGCATGTAGTTTAATTTTGAATTGTGCACCTAAAATGGCTAGAAAAGTAATTTAATGTATAAAATGTTCAAACGAACCCTGAATAATTTCAATTCTTTTACGACACACATATAGTTGCATGTTCACTCCAGATAAAAGGTCTAGCAATTCAAACACTGTCTATTGCTGCCGTGACCCCATTATGTAATTCAACTCAAGATGAAAAATCAAGTAGATCGCACACAGTTTATTATCACCAACCGTGTGAGATGCAGCAGAAAATATCCTGGAGCACCGTTGGTGTATAGTACGACTATGGCTTACACGAGAAGGTGCGTAGGCTATAGTCCATAGCCAGCGTCTCAAGCACACTAGCTCGCTCCCCAAATATCATTTCACTATTCAATCATCGCCGGTGAATGATGGGCACGTGGACCCGCGACGTGAGGGCAACTTCGGTGGCCCACTCCGGCGAGAGTGCGGCCGCAGCCGCCATGCGCGTGCTAACAAGGTGCATGAGAGCGGCCGCAATCTGCGACCGAGCGGCCATGGCAGCCCAAACAACGGCCGCTGCTTCTCAGGTGGCGGCAGCAACATCTGGCTCGGGGATAACAACTAGCAAGAGCGGCACATCAGCTGTCCGTTCCGCAATGGCGGCGTTGGCCCTAATGGAGGCCGCCCACGACCATGTCGAGGCCGCCCACGCCCAGCTCCTGGCAGTCACCGCACAAATTGAACGAAGCTTCTCCGACAAAGGTCGGCAACCCACGACCGAAGAGATGGAAATCACCGAGAGCGTTCGAGCAGCCGTCCGTTCCTCCACCACATACCTTGCAACGACGGAGCCCGTCCAAGCCTAGATCGCGTCTACCCACGCCCAGCTTGTGGCGCCCTTTTCCAAAGAGATGGCGGACATGGATGGCGAGATGCTTGCCAAGTATGGTGCGATGGATGCGATGGAGCCCCTTCCCTAGGAGACCATCGGACACGAGCTGGACATGGAGGCGGCGGCGGAGATCGACGAGCACCAGCCTTAGTAGCACAATTTGTTTTATTTAATTAAGAGTGTCGGTCTTTAGTTTGTTAGAGTAATGTTTAGGTCAGCTAGCTCTATTTATTTGCTGAACTTGCTCGATTTAGAAGTGTGGGTGTGTTGTGGTCTCCTTTGTGTACCCAATTTATGCAATGACGTGGATGACCACTGTAACCATGGAAATTCAAACCAAAATTTTTGACGTTCAAACTCATCACACAGGGGTTAAGCTATCTGAATTTTTTGTGATGTTCACATATCGTACACAGTTCTGAATAAGGGACCGTGTCTGATGACACTTTGCGCGCCAATTTTTTCGCTGAAGTGATTCCAAATTTTCGGCTTCCGCGGAACTATCTACCTCCCCGCCCCTCCCCCTTACCAAAAGCCACATTTCTCCTGTTTCCGCGTTCCTTTCCAAGTTCAAAGCTTCACTCCTTGCTTGCAGCGTCGCTTCCTCGCTGGTGACCCTCCTTCATGTTGCTCGGCCTAGCCTATCCAGGTAGGTAATCCACACCCGACCCTATCCTCCTCCTCCTTCCACATCCGACATGCCTCGACCGCCAGCGTGAGCGCGACATCTTCCACCCAAATCACAGACCCCTCCACCAAATAAGCGCCACCCTAAGCCATGGTACACGCAGTATAGCCAGGATCTCAAGGAGCACTTGGTAGCGGAGAAGCAAATCGCGGCCGCACGCGCGGATGAGGTCAGATGGCTGCCATTCGTGCCGACCCCTAGATCTTGGAGGAGCACCTCGCCATCGTGGCCACCGTTGGCGCCTCACGCGCTGATGTCGCTATGCGGTTGGCTACTATAAACGACAGTTCGTGGCATTTTCTCGAGGCCACTGTCGGTGCCTTCGACAAAGACTACGAGGTGTTTTCTCAGCGTGCACATGCTTACCTCATCTCGAGAGCCAGCAGGTTGGTACCCGGAGCGGCTCAGGTAACTCACCACTACAACGAGGGCACCAATGATGCGGAGGCCTCTCCTCTTCCATGTCCAAGGAGCAATCATCATTGATATCTCCGACAATGAGGAGTAGCTTGTCTTATTAGCTCACTATAAGGACCCATGTTTAGTTTGCGAGCTACTGCCTTTCTTTAACAAATTCTAGTGAATTGTGCTATCTACTTTTACCATGCAATCTTCTACTATAGTGTATATGTTCTATATGTTGTGGAATGTGGTGTTCACACTACTGCAGGATGCTGCTAACGTGACACTATGATCAGAGACCCTTCGAGAAACTGTGTGCAATGCAATAATCACAAATGGTGGTGTATGAAAGCCGTCAAAAATGCATAAACGTTTGCGATAACAGATGCATCAAATACAGTTCAAATTTTAGTTGCATGTGCGATGAAGGCCATACGGTTCAGCTCAATTAACTGTTTGTGATGAGGAGTAACAGAAGAAACAGGCAGCCAGTTGAAGGCGTGTGCGATACGCAACATACGGTTCACTCGGATGAGCTGTTTGTGATTAGGCAACACAAAAGAAACGGGCAGCCAGATGATAGTGTGTGCGATATACAGAATACGGTTCACTCGGATGAAATATTTGTGATTAGGCAACACAAAAGAAACAGTCAGCCATATCAAGGTGTGTGCGATATACGCATGCGGTTCAGTCGGCCCTTGTCGTCAGTGTGTGACCTCTGTGGCAACCGTTCGCTCCCCAGGCGCCTCTTCGTGTACCGTGGCAACTGTCCACCGGCTCTTCGCCTTTCCCTCTCGATTTGGAACTGCTGTCGCACACTCTTCCTCCCTCCTCCATTTGCCTTCACCCTTCCTTCTACCATTGTTCAATCGTCTTCTCCATGAAGGGAACAGGCCGGAAATGACCCCGTTATTCTTGCCCCGATCTGAATGATGACGCGGTGGAGGAACTCATTGATCGATGTGACGTCATCACCTCGGCTAGCATGGTAGGTTTGTTCAAGACCATTCTTGACCCAACTAATTACATCATTACAAGGAACCCAAGGGTCCAGGAGTGGTTTGATCTCCCCTATCTTCTTCGCCGTGACCCTGCTGACTGGCGCGGGGATGAGGAAAGCCTTGCCTTATGTAAGTTGATGCCGCTTGATAATGATACGTATGATGTTAAGATGACATCGCTTGAGGGAAAGGCTTGGGCAGGCGCAAATGGATATTGGGTTGTTAATATTGGGTACAATTGCGAGTGGGAACTTGTGAATGTGTACACTCGTCACCGGGTTCCACTTCCAAAAATCTCAGACGACTGCCTAGAGGTTGAGTACACCGGTATTCTACGTGAGTTCAAATACAATCATGGTGACCGTCGTCTACGGAAGATAGCAATTTGTCGAGTTCCCAACCGTTCTTGGGATTACATGAATTACGAAGTTGTTGCTATCTTCGACAAGCTTATTGCCGTCCTTACTTCCATGCCTTGATGGATATTGCTCAAAAATAAATTTATGTACACGGATGAGTACTGTCATGCAATTCAATACGAGGGTCTTGTGTTTGCTGCCACCACTCGTGGCACTATTTTTGCATGGAATCCTGATGCTTCCGGTACATTTGACTTCCACTGTAATTATAATTGTTTCATCCACATGCATGCGAATTAGCTAATTTCCCTTTAATAATTAAGCTTCTTGTGTTTCCAAGGTCCTATGCACATTCCACCACCTATACTTGAAAAAATTTATAACCAAGGGTGAGATGACGATGCTGATGATCACGATCATGAGGACGAGAAGGACCCATATACTCAGTGGCGCCTGGCAACTTATTCCAATGGATCACCTCTTCTTGTTTGTATATAGGGCACTGCTGATGTTACTAAGGAAGCGGGTGTTGTGTCGCATGGTCGCACTCTCCAGACCTATTCCAACATCCGTTGCATGTTATTCAGGATGGATACTAGTGTACTAGCGCCAACACCTTCTCCCTGGTTCAGTATTGAAAGTCTTAGAGGAAACTCGCTCTTCCTTGGACAAAACTATCCAATGATGGTGGAAGGCGATCCAGCTACTATTGACACAATGTTACTACCATTTATGAGAACCAACTATATCTATACCTCGGACATTACTATGCTTCCCTACCGTCCCAAGATGGGTCCTGACATAGGCCGCTTCAGCCTAGATGATCAGTCCTGCGTTGGTCTCGAGATTTACAGTAGCTGGCCCTTCCCAGAGAATCACTTCTGTTTCAAAGCAAGCATTTCCAATGCTGATGAGTGGTTGAGCTGAAGTTCATTTCATCGCTTTCTTATTTGTTGTGTGAGAAAAACTTTACTAGAATGTTTCGTTGGAAATGATCTATAATCCAACGTGTATCCTCGTTGTCATTGTGGGTTGATGACTTGTTGTATGTAATCAATGGTACATTTGCATATGTTTCCATCAACTCACGCCTGCTAGTGGTGTCCATATGAACAGTGCTAGTGATTTTACTTGCAAAAATTAGATAGTGCTAGTGATTTTTAGCTGCATATTTTGACAAATCGCAGTGTTACAAGGTTGACAAATGGCAATGTTACTAGATAAACAAATGTCAATCTTTCCAGTTTGACAAATGGCAACATACCCAAAATGAGAGATATGCAAATCTTACCCAATTGTTTGTATGTGGTTGCACACGGGTCATGCAAAACAACCGTTTGCGTTGAAGGGATGTAGAAATCCTGCTCGGCACATTTTCCCTTGGCTTCCTGGGGAAGCTGGCGGTTTGCATACGGCTGTTCTAACTAAAACGTTTGTGATGAGGGTTTTATATTTAAAAACCATTGACGTTTTTTTCAAAATAAAATCATTTGATAAGTGTGTCATTAAGAGAGAAAAACGCAAGTTCGTTCAAACCATATCTTTCATTCAGTCACACTGCAAATTTATATTCATATGATCAAGAATTCGAGATACAGTATTAAACCCCAGAAAAACTATTTCCGCCAGCGGCGGAGGCATCCTGCTGCGTCGTCGTTGTCATTGTCATTCTCCGGGGCGCCGTTGTTGAAGTCTTCAAGGCAGAACAAAATGTTCTTCACTTGTAAATCAAACATCATGTCGTCGTGCAATCGACGGGCGGGACACGGGAGGACGACAACTGGTGCCGCTAAGAGGTAGCGGTCGACGGCAGCGTCCCATGCCGCTGAGGTGGGCGCTTGCATGGATACGGGCACGGGCGCGGCGGGTGCAGCCAAACGCATGGGGACCGGCGCCGCGGTGGGTTGAGGGGCGTGCACGGGAGGGGGCATGGGCACAGCGGGTGTAGCCAAACACACGGGGCCAGCGCCACAATGGGTGGAGTGGCGTGCACGGGCACGGGCACGAGCGCTGGCACTGGCATGTACACGAGCTCACGCGGGTCCACGGAGACCTCGCTGACGCCCACGGCTTCCAGCTCTGTGATAGTGCTCGGCGACCAGCCCATCAATACTACGGGGATGGTCACTGGCGCGAGCGCAGGGATGGGAGCTGGGACGGGAGCGGGGGCAGCTACCGTTGTGGCCAGCTCGTTCTGGGCCATGTCCATGAGGCCCCATTCCTCCTTATTTTCTATCTCCTTCGGCTCGAACATGACTTCACCAAACTTGAAGAGTAGTGGCAGATGATCATTCTGCGCCATGGCGTTGGTGGAGGTCTGCGGGGGGGGGGGGGGGGGATGGGAGGCAAACAGTAAGGCCACCCGTATTAAACAGCGGCTCGGGTGCCATTAATGGAGAGGAAGGTGGGCGGCCATGGAAGTCGAAGGGCCCACTTCCCAGTGAGCCTGCGCAGCATACAGCTCGCACGGTTCCTGGTGAGCCTACGCATTGGAGGATAGCTTGAACGCCTCTCGGTCAGCCTACGCATGGGACTACGCTCGCACGCCTCCCGTTCAGTCAAGATCAAGCAGCTTTCCGCATGACACCTCCTGTAGCCAATAAAACCAATACACGTGGCATCACGTGAATGGTTAACAGAACGCACACGGTTTGAATTATACAAACGTTTGAGATATTAAAGTGGCAGCTATTTTTTCAAAATGCCTTTGTTGGTTGTCATTATTTGAGTGCGCCTTCTCCCAAATTGGACACGAAAAATGCCATAGTATGTTGGGTGCCATTCCATGATAGCATGCCAAGTTTCATGAATTTCAGACGAGTTTTGGATTTACTAGAATTTAAAAACCTGGCATCTCAATGTTTTGCCGGCAATCAACGCTGCCTTGGTGTTTGAAATTCATTCACATTTCTTGCATGGGACCTAAGCATGCACCCAAGAACACAGATTTGATTTTTCAACCAATTTATATGCACTGGAGCTTGTGCATGTAGTTCAAATTTGAATTATGCACATAAATGCATTGAAAACTCAGTTAGTGCATAAAAATGTCCAAACAAACCCTGAAAAATCCCAAAAATTGACACACAACTATGTTGTTCTGTGTTGACACAAGAAATTTTTCGAAATCAATAAGAGGCAATGGATATCGTTTCGTTCCCAAAGGTGGGACGTTCCCAACTGAAACGATCATGCTTGTTGTGAGAACTCTGGTTTGTGAGAAGCATATACCCGAAGTGCCCCAAATGAAATAATTTTTTTACCATGGCATGTTGATGCCGCTCCATGATAGCACGCTAAGTTTCATGAATTTTAGATGAGTTTTGGATTTACTAGAATTTAAAAACTAGGCATCTCAACATTTTGTCGGCAATCAACAATGCCATGGTGTTTGAATTTCATTCCCATCTCTTGCATGGGACCTAGAAATTCACCCAAGGACACATATTAGATTTTTCAACCAACTTTAGTGCATTGGAGCATGTGCTTGTAGTTCAAAGTTGAATTATGCACATAAAATGCCTAGAAAATCCAGTTAATGCATAAAAATGTCCAAATGAAGCCCAAAAAATCACAAAAATTAACACAACACTCCTGTTGTTCTGTGTTGACACTAGAAAAATTTTGAAAACAATAAGAGCCAATGAATATCGTTTTGTCCCCAAAGGTGGGACGTTCCCTATCGAAACCATCATGCTTGTTGTGAGAACTCTGGTTTGTGAGAAGCTTATACCCGAACCTGCCCCAAATGGGACAAATTTTTTACCATGGCATGTTGATGCTGCTCCATGATAGCATGCCAAGTTTCATGAATTTCAGACAAGTTTTGGATTTACTAGAATTTAAAAACCAGTCATCTCAACATTTTGCCGGCAATCAACAGTGCCCTGATATTTGAATTTCATTCACATCTCTTGCATGGGACCTAGAAATTCACCCAAGGACACACATGTGATTTTTCAACCAACTTTAGTGCATTGGAGCATGTGCTTGTAGTTCAAATTTGAATTATGCACCTAAAATGCTTAGAAAACCCAGTTAATGTATAAAAAAGGCCAAATGAACCCCAAAAAATTCCAAGATTAAACACGACACTCCTGTTGTTCTATGTTGACACTAGATTTTTTTGAAAGCAATAAGAGACGACGGATATCGTCCCGTCCCCAAAGGTGGTACGTTCCCTATCGAAACCATCATGCTTGTTGTGAGAAGCTCTGGTTTGTGACAAGCTTATACCTGAACCTGCCCCAAATGGGACAATTTTTTTACCACGGCAAGTTGATGCCGCTCCATGATAGCAGCCAAGTTTCATGAATTTCAGACGAGTTTTGGATTTACTAGAATTTAAAAACCAGGCATCTCAATGTTTTGCCGGCAATCAAGAGTGCCCTGGTGTTTGAATTTCATTCCCATCTCTTACATGGGACCTAGAAATTTACCCAAGGACACACATGTGATTTTTCAACCAACTTTAGAGCATTGGAGCATGTACTTGTAGTTAAAATTTGAATTATGCACATAAAATACCTAGAAAACCCAGTTAATGTATAAAAAAGGCCAAACAAACCCCAAAATGTTCCAAGATTAAAAACAACACTCCCGTTGTTCTATGTTGACACTAGAAAATTTTGGAAAGCAATAAGAGGCAACGTATATCGTCCCGTCCCCAAAGGTGGTATGTTCCCTATTGAAACCATCATGCTTGTTGTGAGAAGCTCTGGTTTGTGAGAAGCTTATGCCCGAACCTGCCCCAAATGGGACAATTTTTTTACCAAGACATGTTGATGCCGCTCCATGATAGCATGCCAAGTTTCATGAATTTCAGACGAGTTTTGGAATTACTAGAATTAAAAACCAGGCATCTCAACATTTTGCCGGCAATCAACAATGCGCTGGTGTTTGAATTTCATTCCCATCTCTTGCATGGGACCTAGAAATTCACCCAAGGACACACATGTGATTTTTCAACCAACTTTAGTGCATTGGAGCATGTGCTTGTAGTTGAAATTTGAATTATGCACATAAAATGCCTTGAAAACCCAATTAATGTATAAAAAAGGCCAAACGAACACCGAAAAATTCCAAGATTAAACACAACACTCCTATTGTTCTATGTTGACACTAGAAAAGTTTTGAAAGCAATTAGAGGCAACAAATATCGTCCCGTCCCCAAAGGTGGTAGGTTCCCTATTGAAACAATCATGCTTGTTGTGAGTAGCTCTGGTTTGTGAGAAGCTTATACCCAAACCTACCCCAAATGGGACAAAATTTTCACCATGGCATGTTGATGGAGCTCAATGATAACATGCCAAGTTTCATCAATTTCAGACGAGTTTTGGATTTACTAGAATTTAAGAACCAGGTATCTCAACGTTTTGCCCGCAATCAACAGTGCCCTGGTGTTTGAAATTCATTCCCATCTCTTGCATGGGGCCTAGAAATTCACCCATGGACACACATGTGATTTTTCAACCAACTTTGGTGCATTGGAGCATGTACCTATGGTTCAAATTTGAATTATGCACATAAAATGCCTAGAAAACCCAGTTAATGTATAAAAAAGGCCAAACGAACCCCGAAAAATTCATTCCCATTTCTTGCATGGGACCTAAGCATGCACTGAAGGACACAGATTTGATTTTTCAACCAATTTGTATGCACCGGAGCATGTGCATGTAGTTTAATTTTTAATTGTGCACCTGAAATGGCTAGAAAACCAGTTTAATGTATAAAATGTCCAAACGAACCCTGAATAATTCCAATTCTTTTATGACACACATATAGTTGCATGTTCCTGCAGATAAAATGTCTAGCAATTCAAATAGCGTCCATTGTCGTTGTGACCCCATTTTGTAATTCAAATCATGTAGATCCCACATAGTTTATTATCACCAACCATGTGTGATGTAGTACAAAATTTCTTGGAGCACTGTCGGTGTGTAGGACGCCTATGGCTTACGCGAGAAGGTGCATCGGCTATAGTTCACAGCCGGCGTGTCAAGCACACTAGCTCGCACCCCAAAAACTCCCACCTCTGCATCCCTCGTAATCTCGAAAATATTACTGCCTCGTATTCTCCAAAATATCTACCACCTGGAAGGTTTTAATGTTTGATAGCACACGATTAGTATGTGCGGACCGTGTGTGATGTCTGTTACTCCCGCTCTGCTTTAGTCCCTTGATTCAAATTTTCAGTAGCCCTGGCATTTACTCCTGCCTCTGCATCCCTCGCAATCTCAAAAATATCTGCTCGCCCTTGATCCAAATTTTCAGCAGCCCCGCATTGTTACTCCCGCCTAGTATTTCAGTTGCCGCAGTATTTCCTCAAACACAACCTTGCCCCGCCCCGCCCCTCTCCACACACACCCCAAAACCTCCGCTCACACAGACACACACAACCCTCGAAACCGTTGTAGGTCGCCGCCATCGCCGGCACCTCCATCCTCAACCTATGCATGTGTGCCAGGAAGCTCGAGGAGCCAATGGCCAAAACGAGGTTTATCACAGCCTTTTTGCCCGAAGCAGGCGAGGTGGCCGCCGAGATGTCCTCGTCGTCCTCCGCGGGCCCGATCCTCCGTTGCTGGTCCCCCGATCCACCCACCGGTGCGCCCCTACACCTGTAAGGACTCCCCCGTCCTTCCTCGGACCCGGCAGCTGACGAAGTCCTACCTCAGGGTCCGGCAGCGGCGGTGGGGGACGTGGGTCACCGAGATTACAGATCGAGAGACCCACACCCGCCGGTGGCTTGGTAGCTTCCACACGGCCGAGCTCGCGGCCATGGAGTACGACCGCTGGCAGGTCCGCCACCACGGCCCAGCGGCTAGGCTCAATTTCCCGTTCAGCACACGTCCGGTTGACCTTGTTCCGCCGGAGCCAGGGGTGGTGAGCTCGGTTATGGCGCGAGAGGACCATGAGGCATGGGAGCACCTCGAGGCCGAGGCCTCCGACGAGGCCTACATGCAAGAGCTCCGCCGGCAGCACCCGGAGCTCATGGAGGCGGAGTTGGCGATCTTTGCCGGCGTGGAGGGTGGCGAGGTTATCGCGCTCTCCTCCGATGACGAGGTCGAAGGCGGCGAGGACGGCGGCGCGGAGGGCAGCGAGGTTATCACGCTTTCCTCTGATGACGAGGTCGAAGGCGGCGGCGACGGCGGCATGGAGGGCGTCGAGGTGGGCCCCGAGGACGAGGAGATCGATGTCGACGAGTGGAGGAGTGCCTTCCCCGACAACCCCGGTGACGGTACTGGCCCGGACCCGGCTCGTGGCACACTGTACATGACGAGGAAGGATTGGCTCGACCTCTACTTCGACCGAAAGTACGTTAGCTTAGTTTAAATTTATGTTTTATGTTCGATTATGCAAAACTATCTATGTTTATGTTTGAATGCATGCTACTTTCGGTTGAACCTGCTTTGAACTTGATCAAATTGAAGTTTACAACCTTAAATTTAGGGGATCGACTAGAAAAGGCCAAAAATTGCTAGAGTATATATATATATCCACGAAGGGTTTTAGTCCTTTAACTTTTTAAGGATCGCCTAGAGATGTCCTTATGACTTGTTTATTTCAGTTCGTCACAATGTGATGCTCTATATGTGCAATTATTTGCCGTGCAGTTCAATTTCATCAATAACAGTTTCAACAATACCACTATGAATTACGATATTTAGTTGCCATTAAGGATATTGCATTTAACATGCCTTTTCTTTTTCAATTGTTGTTTAGCAACATGCATTGTATTGAATGACTAAATATGCGATCCTAGGCTACATAGCAACAAGGAAGAGTGTTACCTTAATGTTCTGATGATGTCTAGATATACATGTAATAAAATCTTATATAATGGGATAGATGGAGTGTTGTACTACAACATTTTTCATTTGTTGTTTAGCTTCTAATATTAACTTGGTGCTTTTAGGTACATATATCATTGCCAAAGATCCACACTTCGACCCTTTCTGCGTATGGGGCAATGAGATATTCATGAACCAGCATCAAGTGAGGAAACTGATAAAGATTGTTATCAAAATGGGTCGAAAGATGTCAATCGAACTATTTGTTTACACTTTATGCAAGACAACAATGAACTACAAGATGGTAAGTAAGAACCTTGTAGCCTTCATTTTACTGCCCGTAATGAGTTGTGTTAGATGACAATATGTGAATCCTTTTTATTTTGAAGTGGATCCTGAAGCAGTTTACTCAAGATTACCTCTCAAACTACATGATTGGCGGCCGGCCATCACAAAGGGTTGGACTAGAGTCCTGCATGCCTTCTGTATCCAGGAGAGCACAATAGGGACATTCCGCTACACCTTGTTCATCAACTGGAATGTCTGTTGCCTCTTTCTTAACCATCTGTAATAGTACAAGTATAGAACCCTGGTACATCATTCTTTATTTGGTGCTTATGTAATTCTTAAAAATATGTACCTATGAATCGAATAATGAATTTGGTTGGTTGAACCTGATCGATATGAATAAAGCTATAGCCTACTTTCAAGTTTAAATTTGATACAATTTTAAATAGCAGCAATTAAATTAGGGCGAAATTATGTTGTGCGGGTCATTACGACACACACGGTTGGTAAAACACAAACGTTTGCGATATACACAATAATCCGAGACAGTTCATAGAGAGGAAAACTGTGCAAGGATGCACACAGTTGCCGTTTACAAAGCGTGTGTGATGTTAGACACTATCACATACGGTGCGGGAAAACTAAATGTGTGTGATTGTCTACCTATAGTACATGGTTTATAATCATGAACTGTTTGTGATGTGCCAGGCATCGTAAAACTCCCGTGCCTAGAATCTTCCTGGAAAACTCCCTTGCCTGGAATCTGACTGGTTTTAGGCAGAACCACAAAACTCCTACTGCGATGGCAATGCGAGCACAAACGAGTAGCAAGAGTGAAGCGTTAGGGATATTCGAGATATCGAAAATGGTTATATAGGAACAACTGTATGCATCAAGGCTCCCTATCCGCGACAGTTTCTGGGTCATGTGGGAAGGACCCCCCTATGGCCCACACTCACTTGGTGACGGTTCCAAATGTCGTCGTAGCACTACTAGGGAAAAGCCTAGCAGCAGCGCGGGTTTTAGGCCTATCAGTAGCGCGGGGTGATGCGCTACTGATAAGGCGCTACAGCTAATGTACAGCAGTAGCGTGCCTCCACCCACGCTACTGCTAAATCGACTTAGTAGTAGCGACTTCGCAGAGGAGCGCTACTGGTAATTACTAGTAGCGCTTCTCCCAGCCCGCGCTACTACTATTATTCCGTATTTTATTTCTTTTTTATTTCATGTTGTATTCATACACCTCTATACAAGTTTTCATACAACAGCAATTTAGAGATTGTTTTTACATCATAATGAGTTATTACATCATTGGGTGAAAGAATCGTGGACTAGTTTCAAGTGGATGGACATCCACTTGAAACTAATCCGCAGTTCTTTCACGCAATGATATAATAAATATCATCATCATCATATCATTAACAACTTATCATCATAATACATCATTTTCATATAACACCTCCTCATGATCATCGTTTTGATCGATGAGACATCACATAGCAAGTTGGTCACTAGTCATAATCACAATTACTCCCCATCATCAACTCTAACACATTGTACCACATAATAAACCTATTGTACCTCATACGACCTACTACATTCTCTTAGGACCTACTATATTCTCTAAGGTAAAATAGCAAAAAACAAGATAGCCCCTGGCTCTCCATTATGGAGAATGCAGATTATCCTGTCTCCAATTCTTGCCTTTTGCTTAATGTTGCTTCCAAGAACCTCCTTACGAATGTCCAAAAAAATTTCCACTCTTTGATTAGCACGTGTTCACCGGTTTCAGAAATCCGATATGCACAGGTGAGATCCGTAGGATGACCTGGCTGTATGTTCAGAACTTCAAGGCGACCATTGTAATACAGCATATGAGGCACACAATCCATCGGGATTTTCTGTTGAAAAACATAGTAATAACTTCATAGTTAGCAATGATGTACTAGTTTTAGAAGTATGCAAAAGATGAACGGATGTCGTAATAGTAAAAAATCTTACCAGGGTATCTCCATAGAAGTTATCGTGGTTCAACACGTGCACTAGTGGCACGTATTCACCATAATTTGGAGTTCGAAAATAGGTATTGTAATTCTCAAAGAAAGTACAAAATGCGATCAGATGATTTTTCTCATTATAAGTTAATTCAGAGCCATCGGTGTAGTGGGTTTTGTCTACCATCTTCCGCACATTCTTTGAAGAATGAAAATAAGCTCTCAATGGAAATAGGCTGTCAACTATTTTGAAATAAACAATATAAATTAGTTAATAACTATGTTTGAGAAACTCAAATAGCGGTAGAATCGGAAGCGTATCAACAAGGACCCAAATGTCCATATTGTTTTGCTCAATGTCAGGATCACCAAGATCCATGGTGAAAATCATACCCTCATAAAAACCATACATTTTGCAAAGTGCTTCCCAATTTTGGCAACCAAAATGGGTTATGCTCTGAGAATTGTATAGATTTACTTCAAAATCCATATCATGATGGGTCCTTAGGTGTATTTTCTTTGTTTCAAAATTTTCATTGTCTTCAAAACCCATCCTCTCTAAGACATAGGGTCTTGCATGGCGTGGGATAAGCTAGTCGAATTGTAAAAGATGAAAATTAGATGTTGAAATAGTTGAAGTCGTGCTTAATTACGAAAAAACACTTGTCGTTGTTGCATACCGTTTCAACATCAAAGGTCTCCTCGAGCTTAATGCTGAAGCGCCGATCTTTGTCCAGCTGAACGAACATGTCGCACATACCTCGATCGTCGTGGCACCAGCTGCACTCCCCCGGGAGACTGTCATCTTCCGAGTACGACATTTCCTACGTTCATAATTCAAAGATTAAACTTGTACAATTAAATATATGTACTAAAAACCTAAATTAGATCATTATTTTTCGAGAAAATCTAGGCCACTCGATATTTCCTACATATTCTAGCACAAGTCATGCCAGAATTCACGGAAAAATCCGGCATGACCTTTGCTAAAAAAGGACATATCGAGCGCCTAAAATTTGCCGGAACGGAAATTAATCAACACTCCGGCAAAACATAGGCCACTCGGAGGTGTAAACTGAACATGAACGGCCACTTGGGAAACAACATATCCTATTTGAGCAAATATGACATGTTCAACTAGTTTTATTAATTCAACTAGTTCTTACTAAATATAAACTTACTACAAATAGAAAAAAAACTTGTTCTTTCTAAAAATAAAGTAGTTCAACTAGTTATATTAATTATATTACTAAAAATACATTAGTTCTATTAATTCAACTAGTTCAACTAGTTTATTAATTTACTTACTAAACTAGTTCAACTACAACTAAAGTAGTTCAACTAGTTTATTAATTTACTTACTAAAAATAAAATAGTTGCTTTAACTAAAAAAAACTAGTTCTATTAATTTCGTACTAAAAATAAAATAGTTGTATTAACTCAACTAGTTCAACTAAGCACTTACTATGAATGAAAATAAACTAGTTTTTACTAAAAATAAACTAGTTCAACTAGTTATATTAATTTTCTTACTAATTCTATTAAACACTTACTAAAATTTAACCCTAACTAATTTGATGAACTCTAAAATTTAATCCTAACTAATTCGATGAACTCTAAAACTAATTCTACTTAACAACTACTGCCATAATTAGCATCTAATTTGATGAACCCTAACTAATTAGATGAACTCTGAAATTTAACCCTAAGAACCCTAGCTAGGCAGAGGTAGGGGAGGAGGAGGAGGAGGGCGTGCTCACCTTTGGCGCCGGCAGAGTTAGGGAGAGGGGCACACGGCGTCGAGGTTGGGGACGGGGTCGGGGTGGCGGGCGCACGGCGGAGGGCGGCATGTAGGGGAGGGGGTGTCGAGGTCGGGGTCGGGGGAGGCGTCGAGATCGCGGTCGGGGGCGGGGGCAGCGTCGAAGGTCTGCGGAGAGCGATGGGTCACGCGCGGCGGCCGGTGATGATGCAGGGCGGCGACAGCGGAGGAGTAGGGATTTGGGGGAAGTGGCCGTGGGGAAGAACGAACCGCGCGGTTGATTAAGTTAAAAGTAGCAGTAGCGCGTTCCAGGAAGTGTGCTGCTGCTATGGTAACTATAGCGTGTTTCCTAACAAGCGCTACTGCTATTCCTTCTCTTTTTATATGCTTTCCATATAATTTTATTTTCATTAGCAGTAGCGCCTTTGTCCGTAAATGCGCTGCTACAAAACAAGTAGCGGTAGCGCGGTTCCACGTAGATCGCTACTACTATGTGTGGCCTATCGGCTACACCGTGGGAATTTTAGTAGTAGCGCTTTTATACTCGGGCGCGCTACTGCTATAAATGTATCTGTAGCGTGCTTTTAAATACCGCATTGCTACTAATTAGCACCAGCGTGCGTTTTTATCCCGCGCTACTGCTAATGTTCTGTGTATAATGTTTTCCCTAGTAGTGTAGAAAGGGGTTAAAAACCATTTGTTTAGGACCGACGCGCACCACTGTCAGTTAACTGCTTGGTTCAATTATGCAAATGTGATGTACAATTCTTCAGGGTGCAATATTTCCAAGTTGTTAAGCATGCTTGGTTTGGTTAACTGTCTGATCTTCTATTAGTAGTATGTTATATTTTGCAACATGGTACTCAGTTAACATTTGGATCATTTGTTGTGGTGTTTAGTTAACTGCTTGGTTCAATTCTACAATGCGATGTTCAATTGTTGTGGCTGCATTCTGTTATTGTATACCATGTGAGGAATAAAACCGAGACAAAAAGATGGGCTGTCAAAAAGGTAGAGGAGGTAGGATGGGCAGTTGGCCAGATCTAGTATGGATCATACATGGACGATAGTTGGAGTCGGTGGCTCTCCTAGGCTTCCCTCATTTGGGATCCCTGGGGAAGAGGATCAAGTTGGCCTCGAATTTGGCTGTACTAAATACATGAGAAACAAATACAATTGCTATATTTTCAAGTTGTTAAGCATGCTTGGTTTGGTTAACTGTCTAATCTTCTATTAGGAGTATGTTATATTGTGCAATGTGGTGCTCAGTTAACGTTTGGTTCATTTGTTGTGGTCTTTAGTTAACTGCTTGGTTCAATTCTGTAATGCGATATTTAATTGTTGTGGCTGCATTCTGTTATCGTATACCATGTGAGGAATAAATCGAATTAGGCCGCACTTAATACATGAGAAACATATACAAGTGCTATATTTCCTAGTTCTTAATCATGCTTGGTTTGGATAAATGGGTTTTCCATGTGGCTTGAATTAATCTGATGAATCTACAATATGCTTATTTTTCATCAACATATTTTACGGATAGCATGCAAACCCTTACTTAACCTGATGACTAACTACCTTATATGTGTTGCAGGGAAACAATGGGAAGCACTGAGGTTTACAATCGAGGTTAGCACGTGCATGACCCACTGTCTAATAGCACATTATTGTGCAATTGCAGGAACCATTCTAATATTTAGGTTTTTAACAATTTTGTCTTGCACATGTAGGTCCTGCTGTCAGAGGTTTTGACCCACTATTTGACCCTTTTTGCATATGGGGAAATGAGTTGTCCATGAATATCAATCAAATCAAGAAACTCAGAAAATATTGTTAGGATAAAGAAATTAGCGACAAAAAACAACAAGATCTTTGTCTGCACAATGAAGAAGATATCAGTTCACTACCGGATGGTACTAACTATTATACCTTGCCTTTTTTATTCCTTTGCCCCATTTCCAATATAGAGAAGATATTTATGCACATCCTTGTTTTCAGGCCTTTCCAAAGCAGTTCACTGATGATTACCTCTCAAACCACCTCCATGGTCAGGAGGAGAGGAAGGTTTTCATACAACACCCACGGTTCAATATTCAAGTGTTCCTGAAGAGGACAAAGGATGGACGGTCAATCATCCACAGGCACTGGCCTAAAGTTGCAAAGACCTTCAACATGAATGAAGGCTCAATATTCGCCTCCTCTTCAGCAGTTTTCCAGATGAGATGCATCTGTCTATATACCGTGTATGATGCTAATTTCGAAAGGTTCTATATGTTGCATGTGAAACTTGGTGCTGGTAAAGTTGTGTAATGGGTAGATGAGTGCTGAAGCTATATCATGTTGTACTATGATGTATTTCAATTATGAAATTATGCTTCCTTAATATGGAAATGAATTATATTGTGTGCTTAATATGAATGTCAATTAGATTAATAAATGGATTATTAATAATAGGGCAATTATCCTGCTAATAGTGTATTAGCCTGCTAATTGGGTTTTGCTATTGCAAACGGTTGTTGAAAAAATACCGTGGGCGATGACCTCAGGCAACGCACATAGTTTCTAGGAATAAACCGTGTTGGATCAATGAACAATCACACACGACTTTCTATTGAAAACTGTTTGCGTTAGGCCACCTTGCACAAACGTTTACCACATAAAAACTGTGTGTGATGGACAACCTTTGCCACACAGTTTCTTCTATGGACCGTGTATGATACATTCAATAACGCAAACGACTTAACGGGAAAAATGGTGTGTGATGTACCTGTGAACGGAAACGTTTTCCTTGGAGCAACTGTGTGGGAATGTACATACGAATGAAAACGTTTAGTGGCGAATGACTGTGTGGGATGTACTTGTGACCGGAAACAATTTCGCCGTATAATTGTATTTTTTTCATCTCTACTATATATGTATTTCCATATTTGCCGAGTGTGTGCCAGGAGGGCAGATCCCCTACAGTTTCTGGGTCGCGTGGGAAGGACCCCCCTATCGCCCACACTCACTAGGCGACGGCTCCAAATGCCGTCATGGAAAGGGGTTAAAACCGTTTGTATAGGACCGACGCGTACCAGTGATTTGTCACTCCGAGTATCGGAGATGTATCTCTGGGCCCTCTCGGTAATGCACATCACTATAAGCCTTGCAAGCAATGTGACTAATGAGTTAGTTATGGGATGATGCATAACAGAACGAGTAAAGAGACTTACCGGTAACGAGATTGAACTAGGTATGATGATACCGACGATCGAATCTCGGGCAAGTAACATTCCGATGACAAAGGGAATAACGTATGTTGTTATTGCGGTTGATCGATAAAGATCTTCATAGAATATGTTGGAACCAATATGAGCATCCAGGATCGGCTGTTGGTCATTGATCGGAGATGTGTCTCACTCATGTCTACATAGTTCTCAAACCCATAGGGTCTGCACGCTTAACGTTCGATGGCGATTTGTATTATGAGTTATGTATTTTGGTGAACGAAGTTTGTTCGGAGTCCCGGATGAGACCATGGACATGATGAGGAGTCTCGAGATGGTCGAGAGGTACAGATTGATATATTACAAGATGGTATTTGGACACCGGAATGGTTTCAAGTGGTTCGGGTATTTTTCCGGAGTACCGAGGAATTACCGGAACCCCCTGGGGAAGTCATGGGCCTCATGGGCCACGGGAGAGAGAGGGGACATCCCACAAGGGGTGCCCCCCATGGGAGTCCAAATTGGACTAGGGGAGGGGCGGTGCCCCCCTTTCCTACTCTCTCCGTTTGCCCCTTTCCTACTCCGGAAAAGGAAAGGGGAATCCTACTAGGACTAGGAGTCCTAGTAGGACCCCCCCCCCATGGCGCGCCCCTCTAGGCCAGCCGCCTCCTGCCCTCCTCCTTTATATACGGGGACAGGGGGGCACCCTAAAATACAACAGTTGTTCTCTTAGCCGTGTGAGGTTCTCCCCTCCACAGCTTACTCCCCCGGTCATAGCGTCATAGTGCTTAGGCGAAGCCCTGTCCTGATCACATCACCTTCACCGTCACCACGCGCGTCATGCTGACGAAACTCTCCCTCGACCCTCTGCTGGATCAAGAGTTCGAGGTACGTCATTGAGCTGAACGTGTGCTAAAATTGGAGGTGCCGTACGTTCGGTACTTGATCGGTTGAATCGCGAAGACGTTCGACTACATCAACCACGTTAACCTAATGCTTCTGCTTTCGGTCTACGGGAGTACATGGACACACTCTCCCCCTCTTGTTGCATCTCATAGATAGATCTTTCGTGATCGTAGGAATATTTTGGAAATTGCATGCTACGTTCCCCAACAGTGGCATCCGAGCCAGGTCTATGTGTAGATGATATGCACGAGTAGAACACAAAGAGTTGTGGGCGATAATAGGCATACTGCTTACCACCAACGTCTTATTTTGATATGGCAGTATTGTTGGATGAAGCGGCCCGGACCAACCTTACATGACCACGTTCATGAGACCGGTTCCACCGATAGACATGCAACTTGTTTTGCATAAACATCGCTGGCGGGTGTCTACTTCTCCAACTTTAGTTGAATCAAATTTGACTACGGATGGTCCTTGTTGAAGGTTAAAACATCATGCTTGACGAAAAATTGTTGTGGTTTTGATGCGTAGGTAAGAACAGTTCTTGCTAGAAGCCCGTAACAGCCATGTAAAACTTGCAACAACAAAGTAGAGGATGTCTAACTTGTTTTTGCAGGGCATGTTGTGATGTGATATGGTCAAGACATGATGTGATATAAGTTATTGTATGAGATGATCATGTTTTGTAAAAGTTATCGACAACTGGCAGGAGCCTGATGGTTGTCGCTTTATTGTATGAAATGCAATCGCCATGTAATTGCTTTATTTTATCACTATGCGGTAGCGATCGTTGTAGAAGTAATAGTTGGCGAGATGACAATGACGCTACGATGGAGATCAAGGTGTGAAGCCGGTGACGATGGAGATCATGACGGTGCTTTGGAGATGGAGATCAAAGGCACAAGATGATGATGGCCATATCATGTCACATATTTTGATTGCATGTGATGTTTATCTTTTATGCATCTTGTTTTGTTTAGTATGGCGGTAGCATTATAAGATGATCCCTCACTAAATTTCAAGGTATAAGTGTTCTCGCTGAGTATGCACCATTGCTATAGTTCGTTGTGCCGAGACACCATGTGATGATCGGGTGTGATAAGCTCTACGTTCACATACAACGCGCGTAAGGCAGTTTTGCACGTCAAGAATACTCAAGTTAAACTTGACGAGCCTAGCATATGCAGATATGGCCTCGGAACACTGAGACCGAAAGGTCGAACGTGAATCATATAGTAGATATGATCAACATAGAGATGTTCACCATTGAAAACTACTCCATCTCACGTGATGATCGGACATGGTTTAGTTGATATGGATCATGTGATAATTTAGATGACTAGAGGGATGTCTATATAAGTGGGAGTTCTGAAGTAATATGATTAATCGAACTTTAATTTATCATGAACTTAGTCCTGATAGTTTTTGCATATCTATGTTGTTGTAGATCAATGTCCTGTGCTACTGTTCCCTTGAATTTTAATGCGTTCCTAGAGAATGCTAAGTTGAAAGATGATGGTAGCAACTACACGGGCTGGGACTGTAACTTGAGGATTGTCCTCATTGTTTCACAAAAGAATTATGTCCTGGAAGCACCGCTAGGTGCAAGGCCCACTGCAGGAGCAACTCCGGACGTTATAAACGTCTGGCAAACTAAAGCCCATGACTACTCGATAGTTCAGTGTGCCATGCTTTACGGCTTAGAATCGGGACTTCAAAGACGTTTTGAACGTCATGGAGCATATGAGATGTTCCAAGAGTTGAAGTTAATATTTCAGGCAAATGCCCGAGTTGAGAGATATGAAATCTCCAACAAGTTCTATAGCTGCAAAATGGAGGAGAACAGTTCTGTCAATGAACACATAGTCAGAATGTTTGGGTACCATAACCACTTGACTCAACTCAGAGTTAATCTTCCTGGTGATAGTGTCATTGACAGAGTTCTTCAATCACTGCCACCAAGCTATAAAGGCTTTGTGATGAACTATAACATGCAAGGGGTGGAAAAAACAATTCTTGAGCTCTTTGCGATGCTTAAGGCTGCGGAGGTAGAAATCAAGAAGGAGCATCAAGTGTTGATGGTTAAAAAGACCACTGGTTTCAAGAAAAAGGGTAAAGGAAAGAAGGCAAACTTCAAGAAGAATAGCAAGCACGTTGCTGCTCAAGGGAAGAAGCCTAAGTCTGGACCTAAGCCTGAAACTGAGTGCTTCTACTGCAAAGGGACTGGTCACGCGAAGCGAAATTGCCCCAAGTATTTGGTGGATAAGAAGGTGGCAAAGTGAAATGTACATTTGATATACATGTTATTGATGTGTACCTTACTAATGCTCGTAGTAGCACCTGGGTATTTGATACTGGTTCTGCTGCTCATATTTGCAACTCGAAACCGGGGCTACGGATTAAATGAAGATTGGCTAAGGACGAGGTGACAATGCGCGTTGGAAATGGTTCCAAGGTCGATGTGATCGCCGTCGACACGCTACCTCTACATCTACCTTCGGGGCTAGTTTTAGATATGAATAATTGTTATTTGGTGCCAGCGTTGAGCATGAACATTCTATCTGGATCTTGTTTGATGATATACGGTTATTCATTTAAATCAGAGAATAATGGTTGTTCTATTTATATGAGTAATACTAGCAAACATGCACGTGCGTTGCAACGGGAGGAAACATCCCCCACACGTCCTTACCCACTGAGCATGGCTAAAGACCTCACCCTCATTCCCCTAACATTGTAACCATGACTAGTACCTTGTCCTCATGTCCACATTCTGCATTTCAATATGACATTAGACACATGTTTCCACTTGTCCTCTTTGTTGTGCTTGTCGCCTGCAGTCGCAGTACCAGTTGTCACTAACCATGGTTGGCTAGGTCCTTGCGCCTCCTTCGTGTCCGGTGAGATGACAAGCATTGAACATAGATTTTTTTTATCATCCGAGTAATATATTAGGAAAAAGTAGTGCACATAATATATGCCTATGTTGTCATATACATTGAGTAGTTTGTGTCACATAGACCATAAAGTCGTAATTGGACTCCTCATGCATTGTGATGGGTGTCACTGGCCCAGCTAGGCTCGTCGTACGTGAGGAGGTGACGAAGAAAAGGATTCCTTCCATACCCCTAGTTTAATAAATTAAACTAAAACAATGCATTCGTGGGTGTATTTAAAAAATCCACCCCTTTTATTAGTAGGTATAGATTTTTTAAAAATAGGTATAGTACGTCCCATATTTCAATAATATTTATGTTTTGAACAAATCTTTGCCTTTTCAAATTTAAAGTTAATTTTTTTGTGTTTTTAAAAATGTTCACAAATTTTAAAAATCAGTATAGTACCTCCTAGTTTTCAAAATTGTTCATGTTTAAAAAATATTTAGGTTAAAAAACGTTGTTTTATAATTGCTCGAATTTGAATTTTTTTCACAATTTTGCAAAATATTTGTGTTCTAATATATATTCAGTTTTTGCAAAAAAAATGTTTTTTTGCTTTCAGTATGTGGTGTGGCTGCTAGTTTAATTTAATAAGTCGCGCTGCAATGTAAACATAAATGCTTGTCTAGTCCAGTGGCTAGCTTTGTGAGCCCTCTAACTTGGACGCCCGGGTTCCATTCCTTGTGGCGCAGTATTGTTTTGCCATGGACTTTTTTCGCTGGTGTAGGAGCTGTACTAATGGCCGGCCCATCACAACCATGTGCGTCCTAATTTATTTTTTCGCATAAAATAAATCGGGACGAACGAGAAAACTCGTGACGGACGAAAATTTATGTGGGTCCGACCATATGACCAAAAAAAGTGGAGAAACAATCCTCTCTTCAATATTAGGTAAAGATTTTATGGTCATGCACCCATATGAGTGGTCTATTCTTGTTGAATCTCGATCGTAGTGATACACATATTCATAATATTGAATCCAAAAGATGCAAAGTTAACAATGATAGTGCAACTTATTTGTGGCACTGCCATTTAGGTCATATTGGCGTAAATATTGGGGAATGTAACATGCAATTTCAGAAAAATTCCTATGATAATGAAAGATCTATCTAGGAGATGCATAGAAACGAGAGGGGGAGAATGTGTCCACGTACCCTCGTAGACCGAAAGCGGAAGTGTTAGGTTAACACGGCTGATGTAGTCGAATGTCTACATGATCCAACCGATCTAGTACCAAAGGTATGAGACCTCCGAGTTCAACACACGTTCAGCTCGATGACGTCCCTCAAACTCTTGATCCAGCAGAGGGTCGAGGGAGATTTTCGTCAGCACGACGGCATGGTGACGATGATGGTGATGTGATCCGTGCAGGGCTTCACCTAAGCACTGCGACGCTATGACCGGAGGAGTAAACTATGGAGGGGGGCACCACCCATGGCTAAGAGAACAATTGATGTGCTATGGGGTGCCCCCTGCCCCAGTATATAAAGGAGGGGAGGAGGAGGCCGGCCACCAATGGGGCGCGCCATGGGGGGAGTCCTACTAGGACTCCACTCCTAGTAGGATTCGACCCCGCCCCCTTTTCCTTTCTCATCGGAGAGGAAAAGGGAGGAGAGGGAGAGGGAGAGGGAAAGGGGGGCGCCTCCCCCTCCCCTAGTCCAATTCGGACTCCCATGGGGGGTGATAACCAATAAGTATAGGGGATCGCAACAATTTTCTATGGTATTGTATTCAACCCAAATTTATTGATTCGACACAAGCGGAGCCAAATAATATTCTCAAGTATTAGCAGTTGAGTTGTCAATTCAACCACACTTGAAAGACTTAATATCTGCAGCCAAGTATTTAGTAGCAAAGTAGTATGGAAGTAACGGTAACGGTGGCAAAGGTAACAGTAGTAGTTTTTGTAGCAAGCGTAACAGTGGCAATGGAAAAGTAACTAAGCAAAGATCAGTATATGAAAAGCTCGTAGGCAATGGATCAATGATGGATAATTATGTCGGATGCGATTCCTCATGCAACAGTTATAACATAGGGTGACACAGAACTAGCTCCAGTTCATCAATGTAATGTAGGCATGTATTCCGAATATAGTCATACGTGCTTATGGAAAAGAACTTGCATGACATATTTTGTCCTACCCTCCTGTGGCAGCGGGGTCCTATTGGAAACTAAGGGATATTAAGGCCTCCTTTTAATAGAGTACCGGACCAAAGCATTAACACTTAGTGAATACATGAATTCCTCAAACTACGGCCATCACCGGGAGGGGTCCCGATTATTGTCACTTCGGGGTTACCAGATCATAACACATAGTAGGTGACTATTGACTTGCAATATAGGACCAAGAACTCACATATATTCATGAAAACATAATAGGTTCAGATCTGAAATCATGGCACTCGGGCCCTAGTGACAAGCACTAAGCATAGCAAAGTCATATCAACATCAATCTTAGAACATAATGGATACTAGGGATCAAACCCTAACAAAACTAACTCGATTACATGATAAATCTCATCCAACCCATCACCGTCCAGCAAGCCTACGATTGAATTACTCACGAACGGTGGTGACGATCATGAAATTGGTGATGGAGGAAGGTTGATGATGATGATGGCGACAGATTCCCCTCTCCGGAGCCCCAAACGGACTCCAGATCAGCCCTCCCGATGAAGATTAGGGCTTGGCAGCGGCTCCGTATCGTAAAACGCGATGAATCCTTTTCTCTCATTTTTTTTCTCCCCGAACATGAATATATAGAGTTGGAGTTGATGTTGGTGGAGCCTCAGGGGGCCCACGAGGAAGGGGCACGCCCCAGGGGGGCACTCTGCACCCTCGTGGATAGGGTGTGAGCCCCCTGATGCTGATTCCTTCGCCATTATGTTTTATTAATTCCGAAACGTGTCTCCGTGTATTTTCAGGTCATTACGAGAACTTTTATTCTTCCACAAAAATAACACCATGGCAATTCTGCTGAAAACAACGTCAGACCGGGTTAGTTCCATTCAAATCATACAAGTTAGAGTCCAAAACAAGGGTAAAGTGTTTAGAAAAGTAGATACGTTGGAGACGTATCAACTCCCCCAAGCTTAAACCTTTGCTTGTCCACAAGCAATTCAGTTGACAAACTGAAAGTGATAAAGAAAAACTTTTACAAACTCTGTTTGATCTTGTTGTTGCAAATATGTAAAGCCAGCATTCAAGTTTTCAGCAAAGATTATGAACTAACCATATTCACAATAACATTTAGGTCTCAGGTTTACTTATATCAATGGCATAATCAACTAGCGAGCAATAATAATAAATCTTGGATGACAACACTTTCTCAAAACAATCATAATATGATATAATAATATGGTATCTTGCTAGCCCTTTCTGAGACCACAAAACATAAAGACAGAGCATGCTTGAAGATCAAGGACTGACTAGACATTGCAATTCATGGTAAAAGAGATCCAGTCATACTCAATGTAAATCAATAGAAATGCATGCGAATGACAGCGGTGCTCTCTAACTATTGCTTTTTAATAAGAGGATGATGACTCAACATAAAAGTAAATAGATAGGCCCTTCGCAGAGGGAAGCAGGGATTTGCAGAGGTGCCAGAGCTCAAGTTTTGAAACAGAGATAAATAATATTTTGAGTGGCATACTTTCATTGTCAACATAACAACCAACAGATTTCGATATCTTCCATGCTACACACATTATAGGCGGTTCCCAAACAGAATGGTAAAGTTTATACTCCCCCACCACCAACAAACATCAAATCCTTGCCTTGTCCGAAAACGGGTGCCTCCAACTAACAACAATCCTGGGGGAGTTTTTTTGCAATTATTTTGATTTGAGCATGTGACTAGGCATCCCGGTTACCAGCCATTTTCTCGTGAATGATGAGCGGAGTCCACTAATCTTGAGAATAACCCACCTAGCATGGAAGATATAGACAGCCCTAGTTGATACATGAGCTATTCGAGCATACAAAACAAAATTTCATTTGAAGGTTTAGAGTTTGGCACATACAAATTTACTTGGAACGGCAGGTAGATACCGCATATAGGAAGGTGTGGTGGACTCATGTGAAATAACTTTGGGGTTTATGGAAGTGGACGCACAAGCAGTATTCCCACTTAGTACAAGTGAAGGCTAGAAAAGACTGGGGAGCGACCAACTAGAGAGCGACAACAGTCATGAACATGCATTAAGATTAATCAACAATGAGTGCAAGCATGAGTACGATATAAATCACCATGAACATAAATATCATGGAGGCTATGTTGATTTCGTTTCAACTACATGCGTGAACATGTGCCAAGTCAAGCCATTCGAATCGTTCAAAGGAGGATACCACCCTATCATACCACATCACAACCATTTTAATAGCATGTTGGCACGCAAGGTAAACTATTATAAACTCCTAGATAATTAAGCATGGCATGGGCAACTATAATCTCTAATTTTCATTGCAAACATGTTTCATTCATAATAGGCTGAATTAGGAACGATGAACTAATCATATTTACAAAAACAAGATAGGTCGAGTTCATACCAGCTTCTCTCATCTCAATCAGTCCATCACATATCATTATTATTGCCTTCACTTGCATGACCGAACGGTGTGGATAATAATAATAGTGCGCGTGCATTGGACTACGCGGGAATCTGCAAGCATTTAATACAAAGGAGAAGACAAGGTAACATGGGATCTTAGTTAATTCAATAATAATGCACATGAGAGCCACTCATCATTTTCATCATGGTCTTCTCCTCTCGACCCCCAAAGAACAAGAAAAGAAATAAAACTATTTACACGGGAAAGCTCCCAACAAGTAAAACAAGAACGAGAAATCTTTTCGGGTTTTCTTTTAATTACTACTACTGCAGGCATGGAAAGTAAACTAGCTACAACTAATTTTTTGGTTTTTCTTAAGGTTTTTCAAACATTCAAGAAGAGGGCTTAGAAAAGAAAATAAACTAGCATGGATAGTACAATGGAAAAGTATGAGCACCGACAACTAGAATGAGTGTGTGAACATGAATGTAATGTCCGTGAGAAATACATACTCCCCCAAGCTTAGGCTTTTGGCCTAAGTTGGTCTATGGCCATTGCTCACCTGGTGGATATCCAAAGTTGTAGCTAGGGTCGTACTGAGATGTAGGAGCTACTACTTGTAAAGCTGCAGCTTGGAGGCCAGTTGCCTCCGTCCTCCTCTCGTACTCGTTCGCCTCCTCCCTGGCTCTAACATATTTGCTTTTTGCCTAAAAGTTAAAGAAAGTAGGAGCAGGGAGGGCAACATGGACAGTGTGATGTCTGTTGAAGATTAGTCGATACTGGAGGAATTGTTCGTTCCTCTCAAGAAACTGATGGCGAACCATAGCATTATAATCTAGGTAAGCAGGAGGTACCTCTATATCATTTCCATGTATAGGCACAATAAGATAATTAGCTACACGAGTTGCGTAAATTCACCAAACAAATCTCCACTTATACCGTTAAGATGCAACCTTCATGTAACAACGGCCCCCAAGTTATATTCTTTATCACCTAATACCGCACTTTTGAGGACACTAAGATCTAGAACGCACATGTGACAAGCCTCGTCATTACCGTTATTGCATCTACCAATAAAGAGAGAAAAATAATGTATGGAAGGGAAATGAATGCTCCCTATGGTAGCTTGTGTGATTTCCCTAGACCCCCCACAGTGATACTAGCAAGAAAGTCTTTATATTCAGATTTGCGAGGTTCGCTAACATTGCCCCAGTGCGGGAGTTTACAAGCAGTATTAAAATCTTCTAGGTACATGGTATATGAATTATCATAAAGATCAAATAAAACAATGTGAGAATTGCGCGTGGATGTAAATTTAAACCTCCTCACAAAGGAATCAGTAAGGTAGTGGTATTGTCGGTACTTATCTGACATGAAGTCCTCATGATCAGCATTATGCATATATGCGTCAAATTCATCCTTGATGCCTACCTGGACGATAAACTCATCTGACAGCCATTCACAAGGCCGCACTTGAGCTTCCCTCGGTGGTTCATCGTTCGGTGCACATATCGCGAGCCTTGGTCCTTGCTTCCTTGAGGAACCACCTTCGTATATTTTCCTAAACATTTTCTTTCTCTGAAAAATTTCTGTAATTTTTTAGTTACTCAAAATAAAAGTGAACCAAACTCAACAAGATTGATAGCAACTACCCCTACAAGTGCCTAGAGGCTATATCATGCATTAAAACTACTTTTGACCACATAAATTTGACATGCAAGCTCAAGAACAGGGTCACCTAAGCAGCAAAAAATTGCAATAAATAAAGCACAAGAACAAAAAACTAATTAGACCATTGGAGGAGTCACATACCGAAGAACAATCCCCCAAAGCAGTTTTTTGAATGGAGCTTTGAGCAAGGAGATCGAAATTGGCAGCAAGATGAGCTAGAACTCGGGTTTGAGCTATGGGAATATTTTTTCTGGAGGAAGACGAAGTGAGTGGGTGTTGGAATAAGTGGAGGGGGTCCATGTGGGGTCCACGAGGCAGGGGGTGCACCGCAAGGGGCGCGTCCTGCACCCTCGTGGCTAAGTGGTGGGGCCCCCTAGTTTGTTCTCAGTGCCATTAATTCTAAAATATTCTACAAAAAATCATATATCATTTTTAGGACATTTGGAGAACTTTTATTTTCAAGGTATTTTTATTGCAAGGATAATGCGGAAAACAGACATAAAATACTATTTTTGCTCTATTTAATCTAAATAACAGAAAGTAAAAGGAGGGTACAGAGAGTTGTGATTTCTAACTTCATCCATATCATGCTCCTCAAAAGGAATCCACTAACAAGGTTGATCAAGTCTTGTTAACAAACTCTTTCCGAATAACATGAAACCGGAGAATTTTTGAATAACATTAGGTTACCTCAACGGGGATATGCATCTCCCAAACAATAAGAATATCATATTTCTTCTTGATAGTAGGAAGAGGGAATTCAAAACCTCCAATAGTAATTGTTGAAAAATTTCCAATAGAATTGATACTATGGACTTGAGGTTGTTTCCTCGGAAAGTGTACCGTGTGTTCATTACCATTAACATGAAAAGTGACATTGCCTTTGTTGCAATCAATAATAGCCCCTCCAGTGTTCAAAAAGGGTCTACCAAGGATAATCGACATACTATCGTCCTCGGTAATATCAAGAATAACAAAGTCCGTTAAAATAGTAAAGTTTGCAACTACAACAGGCACATCCTCACAGATACCGACAGGTATAGCAGTTGATTTATCGGCCATTCGCAAAGATATTTCAGTAGGTGTCAACTTATTCAAATCAAGTCTACGATATAAAGAGAGAGGCATAACACTAACACCGGCTCCAAGATCACATAAAGCAATTTTAACATAGTTTCTTTTAATGGAGCATGGTATAGTTGGTACTCCGAGATCTCCTAGTTTCTTAGGTATTCCACCTTTAAAAGTATAATTGGCAAGCATGGAGCAAATTTCAGCTTTCGGTATCTTTTTTTTATTTGTAACAATATCTTTCATATACTTAGCATAAGGATTCATTTTAAGCATATCAGTCAAATGCATACGCAAAAAGATAGGTCTAATCATTTTAGCAAAGCGCTCAAAATCTTCATCATCCTTTTTCTTGGATGGTTTAGGAGGAAAAGGCATGGGTTTCTGAACCCATGGTTCTCTTTCTTTACCGTGCTTCCTAGCAATGAAGTCTCTCTTATCATAACGTTGATTATTTGATTGTGGGTTATCAAGATCAACAGCAGGTTCAATCTCTACATCATTGTTATTGCTAGGTTGAGCACCGACATGAACATCATCATTAACATTATCACCAGGTTCATGTTCATTACCAGATTGTGTTTTAGCATCAGAAATAGAAATATCATTAGGATTCTCATGTGTGTCAATAACAGGTTCACTAGAAGCATGCAAAGTCCTATCATTTTTCTTTTTCTTCTTCTTAGAAGGACTAGGTGCATCAACATTAGTTCTTTGAGAATCTTGCTCAACTCTCTTAGGGTGACCCTCAGGATACAGAGGTTCCTGAGTCATTTTACCACCTCTAGTCACAACTCTAACATCATTTTCATTTTCCTTATTATTCAATTCATTGAGCAAATCATCCTGTGCTTTAAGCACTTGTTCTACTTTAACTCACCTTTAACTCTAGACATATAATCACTCAAGTGTTCAATCATATAAGCATTACGTTTCAATTGTCTACCAACATAAGCATTGAAGTTTTCTTGTTTAACAATAAAATTATCGAACTCATCCAAGCATTGGCTAGCAGACTTATTACGAGGAATATCACCTTCATCAAATCTATAGAGAGAATTTACCATTACTACTTGTGTCGGGTTATTAAGACCGTGTATTTCTTCAATAGGTGGTAAATTCTTAACATCTTCAGCTTTAATACCCTTTTCTTTCATAGATTTCTTTGCCTCTTACATATCTTTAGGACTGAGAAATAGAATACCCCTTTTCTTCGGAGTTGGCTTAGGAGTTGGTTCAGGAGTCCAATCATTATCATTACTCAATATATAATTCAATAGAAATTCAGCTTGCTCAACAGTTCTTTGCCTGAAAACACAACCAGCACAACTATCCAGGTGGTCTCTAGAAGCATCGGTTAGTCCATTATAAAAGATATCAAGTATTTCCTTTTTCTTGAGAGGATGGTCAGGCAAAGCAATAAGTAATCAGAGAAGCCTCCCCCAAGCTTGTGGGAGACTCTCTTCTTCAATTTGCACAAAATTATATATTTCCCTTAAGGCAGCTTGTTTCTTATGAGCGGGGAAATATTTAGCAGAGAAGTAACTAGGCACACAACCAGGAGCAAGAGAATTAAACCATGTTTAGCATCACCCTTTAATGAGAACGGAAATAACTTAAGGATGTAGTAGTAACGAATTTTTTCCTCATGAGTGAATAGGGTGGCTATATCATTCAATTTAGTAAGATATGCCACAACAGTTACAGATTCATAGCCATAAAAAGGATCAGATTCAACCAAAGTAATTAACTCAGGATCGACAGAGAAATCATAATCCTTATCAGAAATACAGATAGGTGAAGTAGCAAAAGCAGGGTCACATTTTATTCTAGCATTCAAAGACTTTTCTTTCAGCTTAGCTAATAGTTTCTTAAGATCATGTCTATCTTTGCAAGCTAAAATATCTCTAGCAGTTTCTTCATCCATAACATAACCCTCGGGCACATCAGGCCATTCATATCTAGGGGAGAATCTTCATCGTCACTTTCATAAATATTATCAGTTTCAATAATTTCATTTTCTCTAACCCTAGCAAGTTGTTCATCAAGAAATTCACGTAATGGCACAGTATTATCAAGCATAGAAGTAGTTTCATCATAAGCATAATGCATAGCAGAAGTGGCATCATCAATAACATGCGACATTTTAGAATCAATAGCAAGAGTAGGTGTCGCAAGTTTACTCAAAACAGAAGGTGAATCAAATGCAGAGCTAGATGGCAGTTCCTTACCTCCCCTCGTAGTTGAGGGGAAAATCTTGGTTCTTTCATCTTTCAAGTTCCTCATAGTGATCAACAGATATAAATCCCAAGTGACTCAAAGAATAGAGATATGCTCACCGGCAACGGCGCCAGAAAATAGTCGTGATAACCCACAAGTATAGGGGATCACAACAAGTTTTCGAGGGTAGAGTATTCAACCCAAAATTATTGATTCGACACAAGGGGAGCCAAAGAATATTCTCAAGTATTAGCAGTTGAGTGTTCAATTCAACCACACCTGAAAGACTTAATATCTGCAGCAAAGTATTTAGTAGCAAAGTAGTATGGAAGTAACAGTAAAGGTGGCAAAGGTAACAGTAGTAGTTTTTGTAGCAAGCGTAACAGTGGCAATGGAAAAGTAACTAAGCAAAGATCAGTATATGAAAAGCTCGTAGGCAATGGATCAATGATGGATAATTATGTCGGATGCGATTCCTCATGCAACAGTTATAACATAGGGTGACACAGAACTAGCTCCAGTTCATCAATGTAATGTAGGCATGTATTCCGAATATAGTCATACGTGCTTATGGAAAAGAACTTGCATGACATATTTTGTCCTACCCTCCTGTGGCAGCGGGGTCCTATTGGAAACTAAGGGATATTAAGGCCTCCTTTTAATAGAGTACCGGACCAAAGCATTAACACTTAGTGAATACATGAATTCCTCAAACTACGGTCATCACCGGGAGGGGTCCCGATTATTGTCACTTCGGGGTTACCAGATCATAACACATAGTAGGTGACTATTGACTTGCAATATAGGACCAAGAACTCACATATATTCATGAAAACATAACAGGTTCATATCTGAAATCATGGCACTCGGGCCATAGTGACAAGCATTAAGCATAGCAAAGTCATAGCAACATCAATCTTAGAACATAATGGATACTAGGGATCAAACCATAACAAAACTAACAAGATTACATGATAAATATCATCCAAACCATCACCGTCCAGCAAGCCTACGATGGAATTAAGCACGCACGATGGTGAGCATCATGAAATTGGTGATGGAGGAAGGTTGATGATGGCGATGGCGACGGATTCCCCTCACCGGCGCCCCGAACGGACTCCAGAGCAGCCCTCCCGATGAAGATTAGGGCTTGGCGGCGGCTCCATATCATAAAACGTGATGAATCCTTCTCTCTCATTTTTTTCTCCCTGAACGTGAATATATAGAGTTGGAGTTGACGTCGGTGGAGCCTCATGGGGCCCATGAGGCAGGGGGCCGCGCCCCAAGGGGGCACCCTGCACCCTCATGGGTAGGGTGTGGGCCCCCTGATGCTGATTCTTTCGCCAGTATTTCTTATTAATTCCAAAATGTGTATCCGTGAATTTTCAGGTCATTCCGAGAACTTTTATTTCTGCACAAAAATAACACCATGGCAATTCTGCTGAAAACAACGTTAGTCCGGGTTAGTTCCATTCAAATCATGCAAGTTAGTGTCCAAAACAAGGGCAAAAGTGTTTGGAAAAGTAGATACGTTGGAGATGTATTAGGGGGCGCGGCCACCCTTGCGGGCTCCCCTCTCTCTCCACTAAGGCCCATGTAGGCCCAATAATTCGCCTGGGGTTCCCGTAACCCCTCGATACAACGAAATATAGCCGAACCTTTCCGAAACCATTCTGGTATCCGAATATGATCGTCCAATATATCAATCTTTACCTCTCGAGCATTTGGAGACTCCTCGTCATGTCCGTGATCTCAGCCGGGACTCCAAACAAACTTTGGTCACCGAAACACATAACTCATAATACAAATCATCATCAAACGTTAAGCGTGCGGACTCTGCAGGTTCGAGAACTATGTAGACATGACCGAGACACATATCCGGTCAATAACCAATAGCAGAACCTGGATGCTCATATTGGTTCCTACATATTCTACGACGGTCTTTTATCAGTCAAACCGTAATAACAACATACATTATTCCCTTTGTCATCGGTATGTTACTTGCCCGAGATTCGATCGTTGGTATCCTCATACCTAGTTCAATCTCGTTACCGGCAAGTCTCTTTACTCGTTCTGTAATGCATCATCCCGCAACTAACTCATTAGTCACATTTCTTGCAAGGCTTATAGTGATGTGCATTACCGAGAGGGCCCAGAGATACCTCTCCGATACTCGGAGTGACAAAGCCTAATCTTGATCTATGCCGACCCAACAAACACCTTCGGAGACATCTGTAGAGCATCTTTATAATCACCCAGTTACGTTGTGACGTTTGATAGTACACAAGGTGTTCCTCCGGTATTCAGGAGTTGTATAATCTCATAGTCAGAGGAATATGTATAAGTCATGAAGAAAGCAATAGCAATAAAACTTAACGATCATTATGCTAAGCTAACGGATGGGTCTTATCCATCACATCATTCTTCTAATTATGTGATCCAGTTCATCAAATGACAATACTTGTCTATGGTCAGGAAACTTAACCATCTTTGATTAACGAGCTAGTAAAGTAGAGGCATACTTGTTGGCGTCTTGGGAGTGAGGGTACCCAGACTTGCCTGCCCGCGGCCGTGAGCATGGCTCCATCAACGGCCTAGTGCGGCCTATCTTCAGCAACAACAACTCAAGACCCTCGCGAGGGGCCGAGCCTCACGAGGCAAAAGACACAAAGACCTCCCTGAGGGTAGCCTCACTAGGCTGGCTCCTGAGGAGCGAAGATATATATGCAAGGAGCACCTCGCGAGGCTCACGTGACGTGAGCCATGACGACCAAGGCCAGGCGAGCGCCAGCGGGCACAGTGTACCAGTTTCCTCTTTGGTACTAAGGTGGCAAGCGCAGGCGCGGGGTCCCGAGGAATCAGGCGAAGGTTTCCATATCAGTGCAACAAGATGAAGACCAGTAGGACGGCAGGATGGAGGTCATCGTGGAGACCACAACCGCATCACCACCAAAGCCTTTGGCAAGCAAAGACCACCTTTTGTCAGGATAGCTTGTACTAGTTGTCCCCCTTCAAACTTGGACATTGTGGGATCTCTTCCCATCTAACATTTGGGAAGAGGACCAAGGCCACTATAAATAGGACCTAGCCACCACCATAGACGGGGACGGATCGGATCCATTCCACCCGAATGAGCTCACAAGTTCATCTAGCTCAAGAACACCTCAACTTCCGAGGCTGTTCATCCATTGTACTAGTTCATCCTCAGCCCCTCGAGGCAATCCACCCACAAACTTGAGTAGGGTATTACACCGCAAGGTGGCCCGAACCAGTATAAACCCTCGTGTCTCTTGTTCTTTGTGTCCGTCGAGCTTGGTTGTGGAATCGTTAAGCGTGTGAGTCGGGGAGAGAGTGTTCTTCGTGCGCACCCCAGAGTTCAACCTTCACAAGGGTTTTCCGAAACCCGTAATCCGACATTTGGCGTGCCAGGTAGGGGTGCACCGAAGCCCCTCTTTCATCGATCGACCCGTCGACACCCCGCGGTTCCGATGACGGACGACCCGAGGACCCACGCCGACCATTGGGCTGCTTGGCCCATCCTTGCGGCACCATCCTCCCAAGAAGATCTCAACTCCGCACTCCAGGCGGCCCGCCCACCGCCGAACACCATCGGACGCGGGCGGCGCGGACCGATGCCCTCCGCCATTGCGTCGTGGTGTGTGCACGCCACCACATGATCTTCAGGCTACGCTGCGGCAATGGCACCGCACACCCGACGGGGGCAGGCGAACATGCGAGCCGCGCTCATCATGGCACGGAGCTACTACGATGCAGGCTGGTAGAGAGCAACCGCGATGCGCTGCTGGTGCACGTCGCCGAACTACTGGACACTTCCTGCAAAGGTACACCACCCTTATGCTCCTTGTCCAAGCCTCGGGTCATGGCAGAGGCGCGCGCGAGACCCCGGCGAGCTCACGCGCCTCCTGGAGCGCCAGGGTGGACCTGACAACACCATCATGGGCCCCGACGCGACCCGTCCTGCCGCGATGGTGCCGTCGCCAGGAGAGACAAACGCCAACGGACCACCCCGAGGACGCGCTGGAGTGCCACCCAGTAGCCACCAGGGCCAGGCGCCCTGGCTTGTGGCTCAAGGCACGGGGCATCCAGGCGATGGCTCTGGCAGGCCGACCAAAGACGCCTATGTTCCCCGCATGGTGAACCTAGAGTACACGCCAGGAGAGGGCACCAACTCGTTCCCTGAGCCAGGATGGGAAGGCGGAGTGCTCGAGACCGGGGCCTTCCATGAGTCGCCAGGAGGCTTCGCCGACCCCTTCAGCGACGACGACGGTTGGGTACAGCCAATATCTTGAGAGCAAGTTTATGCTAACCATGGGCTGTATGTGAACCAGATAGCAGCAGCAGTCAGAAACCCTAGGACGGTGGCTCCACCCTGACGGGAGTGGTGCACTGGGGGCTATGCGGGAGGGGCCCAGAGCCAGGGTCTTCCCCGTGCTGCACGGATCAAGGCGCTGCACGGAGGTAGGTCCTCTGCCAGGGAGGCACCGGCGAGCCCTTCCCCCCGGCAGACGGCCCGTGGTCACCGAGGGCACCGCCAGCGTCCCCCTTGCCCCTTGGCCTCGTCCTGGTTTCCAGATGTCCCAATAGTAGCCAGGAATGGCGCAGGGCGGGGCTCTCATCTGGCGATATGAAGCAAGGCTCATGCCTGTGAAGGTCTCCGCTCGTGACACTCTCACGTAATAATGAGTGGGGCTGTACACACCCCGGAGTCTCTGGAGTGCCACCCTCGGGCCTCGGGGGCTCCCGCCCACATCCTAGTGGAAGCACCATGCTCCGCGCTGGCCGTCGACACTGTCCCCCAATGACCATGCTCATAGCCAGTGAAAGCACTTAGCTCTGCGCTGGTGGGAAGACAACAAGACTGGCTAGGTATCGGACGTGGCCATTTGCTTTCCTCCCCTTTTTCTATAACTCGATTCGCCGCTCTTTTTGGATTGAACTTGAAGTCTTTTTCATTGTTAAGCGTGGGGGAATCTTCTCTTCTTTGTGTTGATTTCTTGCATTTTGGTTGTGTGTCCTATTTTTAAGGCTCGCGCCCCCGACCCTCCAGTTCGGGCCTGGTTGGCCGGCTGCACCAGGCATGTCTGGACAACCTTGGCAGGACCCCGTCATGGCAAGAGCGTACGCGCCGCAAGATTGCCGCGTACGCATCCTGCCACGGTTTACAGGACGCTCCTGGCGTGGCTCTCTCGGACGAGGACGCGGGCTCCTCTAGAGGCCCAGAGCCCACGAGCTCCTAAGGGTTTGCCTCAGGAGAAAGGAGCGCCAAAAACCCTGCGACCCGCTCAAGGCCAGCTAGGATCAAGATAAGTCACAGCGACAACCCTGCTCAGGGGTTCGCAAGCTCGCGAGAGCGCGTTTGAGGTTCGACTTTAAAACAAGAAGAAGAACGGAACATCAGTTTACATACACGGGGCTCCCCCTCCAAAATGCTCTCATGCCCAGCGGGCCGTGTCCAAGTCTCTACATGCAGGTTCAGGCAAGGGAATACGGTCTCCGAAAACCATGTCGGGCTACATCTCCCCCCTCTTCTCTCAGACCAACCCGCTATCCACAGTCCACCTAGGCCTAGCCTACCCCTCTTTGCGCCATGCATAGACCTCTCATGCGCGTCTGAAACTTCCCCGGACTCAAGCCGAGCAGTCATCACCGTTGGATCCGGATCATCCCCAAACATCTATAAAACATCACCGTTTTCTTATTTGGGCTTCCTTGTCTATTTTCTCGACCACTCGATTTTAATTGGAGGACCGGATTAGCCACTACCCAAAAATCCTATTGCTATATATAGTCCAACCCTAGACCAATCCCTAAAACCTAGGCTTCTTGTCCCATCGCGCCGCCACCCGCTCAATCCCCATCAGGATCACCCACAGCCAACCACCATCCATCCCATCGATCCATCTCTAGTTCACGACCGGCGACGCTCAAATCCCGTAGGAGCCCGAGCTCCACCTCCTCGCCCACCATCCCCTCCTCCTGGATCCTCACCTCCCTTCACCTCCATCGCCCATGCTGCCGGAGCAAGCTCCACCGGCGACCAAAGCCACCTCGTCTCGCAGCTCTCCTCTGCTTCTCCTTGAACCCGCAGCAACAACAACCTCGAGCCTCCCCATGCCAGCGTGTCACCTCCTCCTCTGCTCCGGTCGTCCTCGCCATTGACCAGACGCCCCCTACTCCCTACTCCTTGCTGATGGCTCCGCCCGTGCCGGAGCACGCGACCAGCAGCAGCAACCGAGCCCCCCTTGCTCCCTGCCTCCTCATGTCGGCGACCAACCCGACGACTCCAGGCCGACCCCGCGCCCTCTCCCTCGGTCCTTCCTTCTCTTCCTTCTTTCTCCTGCTCTCTCAACTCTCTCTTTCTCTCTGTGTCTCGCAGGATGCCATGGATGCCCGCAGTGCGCCAGCCTTCCCGAGTTCCTCCGTAGGAGACAAGGAACCAGAGCTCGCGCCTCGACCCCGATTTGGACCGGATCTCCTTTGCCATTGCTGCATTTCTACTTCAGATCCGGCGCCTCGCGGTTGCCCTCTCGCAAAGCTGCCCGTCCGCTTTGCCGCTGGTGCCGCCCGCTGCCAAGTCCCACGTCGCCGACAGCCATTCCCATCATCCATCACCCTAAACATGTCGCTGCCACTTTTTTCAGAAATGAGCAGCAGTGTCTCATTCGTCCCGACGTTGACCGTGCGTGGGCGTCCTCTTGCAGCGCCTCAAGGCCCACCGCCTCCACAGCCTCCACCGGTCCTAGGCCCGATGTGTGTGTCGGTGTTCTGGGATCGTGGGTCCCCAGACTTGACTGCCTGTGGCCCGCGGCGTGGCTGAGCCAGCAGGCCGTACGGCCCATCTTCACCAACAAAGCACCCAAGACCCTCACGAGGGGCCAAGCCTCGCGAGGCAGATGACGCAAGACCTCCTCTGCAGTGGCCTAGCTAGGCAGGCTCATGAGGAGCAGAGATATCAAGGCAGGGCAAACCTCACGAGGCTCTCGTGACGATAGCCATGACGATCGGCACCAGGCGGGCGTCAGTGCGCACAACGTCCTTGTTTCCTCTTTGGTGCAAAGGGGGCAAGCACAGCGCGGAGTACCGATGCATCAGGCAAAGGTTGACATTTCGGTGCAACAAGACCAAGACCATGGACTGCAAGACGGAGGTCACCGTGGAGCTCAGAACAGCGTCACCACCAGAACTTTGTGCAGGCGAAGACTACTTTTGTCAGTATAGCTTGTACTAGTTGTCCCCCTTCAAATTAACCCGCCATTGTTGGCTCCCTTACCGCTCGATATTTGGGAAGAGGACCAGGGCCTCCATAAATAGGACTAGCCACCACAGTGGAGGCGGGATGAACTCATCTGAGCAAGGGGGAGACATCATCTTAGCTAGAGGAGAAAGACCACCCCCACACACACAAGCTCACCGAGCTCAAGAACGCCTCAACCTCAGGAGGTCGTTTGTCCCTTGTATTGTTCATCATCAGCCCAAGAGGCAATCCACCACCACACTGGAGTAGGGTATTACACCACAACAGTGGCCCGAACCAGTATAAACCCCGTGTCCCTCTATGTTGTGAGTTCGTCGAGTTCGTCCGCAAGATCTTAGTGAGCTAGAGCGTAGATCAGTTGGAGGGAAAGACTTCGCGCGCACCTCAGTGTTCGAACCTTAAGTATTTGCCGGAACCCTACATCCCGACATTTGGCACGCCATGTAGGGGTGCGTCGGAGCCTCTTCTCCGCTAATCAGCTCTCCGACGTTCGCCGGCAACGATGTCTGGCGACCCAAGTGCCGGATCCAACTGCTGGGCAGCCTGGCTGGCCCGAACGGCACCGCCTGCCCATGAAGATCTCGACCCTACACCCCAGGCGGCGTGGGAGTCACCAAGCTCCGCCGGGCGTGGACAATGTGCCCAGGCATCATCCACCCTCACCCCGCGGCAAGTACGAGCTGCGGCGAGAGCAGCGAGTCACACCGCTGCAACGGCACCGCACTCACGACGGGAGCAAGTGAACATGCGGGCGGCACTCATAGTGGCAAGGGAGCTGCTGCGTTGCAGGCTGATGGAGAGTGGCCGGGACACGCTGCTTGAGCATGTTGCTGAGCTGCTGGACGCAGCATCGTCGGGAGCGCCACCCTTCAGCTATCGACTCCCCCCTGGCCAATGCAAGGTCCCGCGGCGAGCCTCACCACATCTGTGCGCTGTCAACTACGCCCGGGGGCTTCTCCAACATCCGTACGGCTAGCAGCGTAGGGGGATCCACCCCCCCCCCCATGCCGCCCTCGACAAGCACGAGCGCAAGCGTCACCGCCCATGGTCCCGGCCGGATACCATATTATCATCTCCAGGACACCATCATGGGCGGAGCAACATGGAGTATGGGGCACCACGGTGAGGTGTTCAGGGTGATGGCCCCGGAAGCCTACGTGCCTCGCATGATGGACCAAGGGTACGCACCAGAGGACGACATCGGCTCATTCATTGGAGAAGATTGGGGAGAAGGAGCGCTAGGAGTCGAAGCCTTCCAAGAGCCAGCAAAGAACCATAGTGATCGCACCGGCGACGGGAACTACAGGGTACCGCTAACCTCTCAGGAACAGGCTTATGCTAACCATGGGCTACAGATGAATCAGGTTGCAGCACCGATCGACGACCCCGGCATGGCGGCACCCGTCCCAACAAGGGAGACACGTTGGGGGCCACCGAGAGGGAGCCAGGAGCAAGGCCCCTCCCCAAGGCACGCGAAACTAGGGGACACCCGGAGGTAGGCCCTCTGCCGGGGTGGCTTCAATGACCCTTCCTCCGGCAGAGGACCCCTGATCGCCGGGGGAACCACTCGCGTCCTCTTTCCCTCCTTTGTGTTGTCCTAGTCTCTGGCCGGCTCAAAGGAGGTCAAGAGTGGCGCAAGGCGGGGCCCTCGTATGGCGATATGAAGCAAGGCCGGTACCCGTGAAGAAGGCCCAGTGCCTGTGAACCTCGCCGCCCGTGACACTCTCACGTAATATGAGTTGGGGATGTACACGCCCCGGAGTCTCAGGAGCGCCGGCATCAAGCCTTGGGGCTCCCTCCTACGCCTAGTGGACAACACTTAGCTCTGCGCTGGTGAGAAGACTTGAAGACCCGAAGACTAGACTAGGTGCCTATCGGGATGTGGGTTTCCGGCAAACCCTTAAGGTTCAAACACTGGGGTGCGCGTGAAGTCTTTCCCTCCAACCGATCTACGCTCTAGCTCGCTAAGATCTTGCGGACGAACTCTACGAACTCACAACACAGAGGGACACATGGTTTATACTGGTTCGGGCGACCGTTGTGGTGTAATATCCTACTCCAGTGTGGTGGTGGATTGCCTCTTGGGCTGATGATGAACAATACAAGGGACGAACGGCCTCCTGAGGTTGATGCGTTCTTGAGCTCGGTGAGCTTGTGTGTGGGGGTGGTCTCTCTCCTCTAGCTAAGATGATGTCTCCCCCTCGCTCAAATGAGGTGATCCCGCCTCCAATGTGGTGGCTAGTCCTATTTATAGAGGCCCTGGTCCTCTTCCCAAATATCAAGCGGAAAGGGAGCCAACAATGGTGGGCTAATTTGAAGGGGGGCAGCTAGTACAAGCTATCCTAACAAAAGTAGTCTTCACCTGCACAAAGTTCTGGTGGTGACGCTGTTCTGGGGTCCACGCTGACCTCCATCTTGCAGTCCATGGTCTTGGTCTTGTTGCACCGAAATGGCAACCTTTGCCTGATGCATCGGTACTCCGCGGCTATGCTTGCCCCTTTGCACCAAAGAGGAAACAAGGACGTTGTGCACGCTGGCGCCCGCCTGGTGCCGATCGTCATGGCTCACGTCACGAGAGCCTCGTGAGGTTTACCCTGCCTTGATATCTCGGCTCCTCGTGAGCCTGCCTAGCTAGGCCACTCCAGAGGAGGTCTTGCGTCGTCCGCCTCGTGAGGCTTGGCCCCTCGCGAGGGTCTTGGGTGCTTTGTTGGTGAAGACGGGTCGTACGGCCTGCTGGCTCAGCCACGCTGCTGGCCGCAGGCACACAAGTCTGGGGACCCCCGTTCCCAGAACGCCGACAGTAGCCCCTGGGCCCAAGGTGCGCTCGGGCTTGCCTTCGCGGCGAAGCCAAGGGTCAAATTTAGAGCACCGCGGGCCCCAAAAGCCTGCGGCCTCGGTTGACGCGTGGCAGTTGATTGGACGTGGGCGTCTCCGCTTCCCCATGTTGTTTTGGCAACTGCTTGACCTAAAAAAAGGCTGCCATGGGCGGCACTTGCCTTCATTGCTTCTTCCTCGCCTCGCTCCAGATCCCCATTCTTGCTCTTCACCGCCGCTACCTACAGATCTGCTCCGGCCTCGCTCTGCATCTGCCGCCCATGGCGCCGCGCAAAGTCAAGACTTCCTCGTCCCCGGCTTGGTACGAGCCCGCTCTTTAGGTGCCCACTGTCACGGAGAAGAGCCTTGCCTCCGTGTGCCTCCTAACGGCGGGAGAGAGCAACGAGTGGGGTAAGACGGAGCTCCGGCTTGCCTCCGACGAGCCGGAGCCTGAGGGGAGCACCTTCTTCCCCTTCTTTTCGAGCAGCGTTACCATCGGGTTGGTTCCTCCCTTCTCTGATTTCTTCTATGAAGTCCTCGACCACTATGGGATGCATGCGTTGCATCTCCACCCCAACTCTGTCCTCCTCATGTCCATCTTTGCCTACTACTGTGAGGCGTACCTAGGCATGATGCCTTCCGTGGCGCTCCTGCACCACTTCTTCCTTCGTGTCAGCGAGGGTCACATCTCTGGATGCGCCAACTTCGTTGCATCTGGCAAGGCCAACTCGATCTCAAGCACCAGGAAGAGGGCTAATAACATTCAATCCAAGTGGGTCATGGTGGACGCTAAGCTCACCCATCCGCACCTGGCGTTGCCAACGGAGGCGCCCCAGCAAGGCAAGGAGTGGCCCAGGGCGGAGCTTGTCGACGAGCGGGCATCGTCAGTGTTGGCGCAGATGATGACTGACCGGAAGCCGGGCAATGCGAGGGCGGCCAAAATAACAGGAGCAATGCTCCTGAGTGAGTTCTTGACGCTGCGGGTCGCCTCACTCCAGGCGCGCGCACGCCCCTTCTGGCAGCTCGAAGGAGGAGAAAACAAGGCCCGCCTGAGGCCGGGGGACCTTCCTGACGACGAACTGGACGCCGTCCTACGCCTCATAGTTGGGGACAACCAGGAGTACCCACCTAGCGCCTTCATTCCCCTATTCCAACACAAGGACCGGGAAGATTTCGTCGCCTCCAGGCCGACATTTGATGTGCACGGGCGGGAGCCGCCGATGCTTTCGGGAGCTCCTTTGGTGCAGCAGCCGGTGGAGGTGTCTTCTGGCGAGTCCCGCGGAGAGGGGGAGGAGGAGGAGGACTCTGAGCAAACCCCGGAAGAGGTGGAGGAGACCTCCCCTCCGAGAAAGGCCGAGATTCTCCGTGCTCTTCCTGATGATGCCGAGGCCGACGCCTACCAAGGAGGGAAGGAGCAACCCCTCGTCCCGGTGAAGGGTAGGTCGTCGCTGGTGGACCGTGCTGCCGCCTCCACCCCAACACCTCCTTGGACTGGATCCAGTTCCATCTCCGCACCGCATGGCGCCACCGGAGCCCGAGCGCCTGCTCCTCATGTCCCGGTGCTGTCGGGCCTCAAGCTTCACAACCAAAAGGTGGAGTACCTTGCGGTGGACCGGTAGCTGTTTCGAACTTCGCTTGGTCCGTGCGGGTGCTTGTTTTTTCTGACGCTCGCCTTTTGTTGATCAGGCCGACATCTTTGGCGAAGAGAGGAAGGAGGGTAAGGCAGTTGTGGCTCCCTCCACAGAGCAAGGAGGCAACATCGCCCGTGCATCCCCAGCCCGGTCGTCTTCGCGGGGCGAAGAGGAGCTCCGCCGCATGGAGTCAGCCCCCATGGCCCCGCTGGCTCCGGAGGTGCCGGTACTTGGCACGGCTGATGAGGTCCCAGCTGCTCCAGAACCCTGGGTCTCCCAGGCTCCGGTGATGATGTCGCTTCCTCCTACTGCTGCGCCTCCGCTCCTTGGTTCTCCCGCTCCTGCTGCCGTCTTGGAGCGTGCCTTTTCAGAGATTACCCAACAGCAGGCGGATCTCCTGAGCGCTGACCCATGCTTGGTGGCCAGGCGTCTGGAGTTGGCCTCCGGCTGGCTTCATTCTGACCTGGCAGTACGCGCGGCGCTGGGCCAAGCTGTTGCGGCTTCCGAGAGAGAGAAGCAAGAAGCCGTCGGTGCTACAGCCGATCGTGAGGCGGCACTGAAAGAAGCCAAGGCCGCCCGTTGCAGAGCATGCGCGATAAGCACGCCGAAGAGGCGTGCCGCCGAGAAGTAGAGGAGGAGATGAAGGCCCGGGAGGAAGCTGTCAAGAATCGTGATGCTGAGCTGGCGGTGCTGGGGAAGAAGCAGGTTGCCGAGCGCAACCGGTTGGAGGAGCTGGAGCAGAAGATGGGGGCGAAGGAGGCCCATCTCAATGCCAAAGTGCAGGTCCAGGCCGAAGACCGTGTGGCCTTCGCCTATCTCGAGAAGAGGTCTAGAAAGGCGCTGAGGATGCTCTATGAGCATGGCCTGGAGAAGCCGCTGGATACTGACGAGGACGGCCCCGCCCAGCTGCTTCCTCTTGTGGTGAAGGCGCTTGAGGAGGTCATTGAGGGCCTCGGTCCCATGGTGGAGGCGGAAGCTCACATTCTGTCTCCAGCCGCACTTACCCGCGTCCTGAGCCATCTGCACCTTCGCGACCCCAATGACCAGCTTGACGAGCTGCTGGAGCTAGTGGCTGAAGATCTCTACGAAACCGCCGCCGCAGCCGTTAAAGGTCAATTGGAGGCTTTGCTGGGGAAGTTCCATGGCTTTGTCTCCGATCCTCTGTCTGGTGATGCCGCGGATCCTGTGGCTGGTGGTGAAGGTGAGGACATCGTCGCCCACAGGGGAGCTCCTTCCACAGGCGACGGCGACATCCAAGGGTGACCTGCGGCTATTCTCCTTGTTTCATTCCTACGACATACATTAGGCCTCGCTGAGGCGTTTAGACTTTTCATTTGGTATTGTGAGAATAGTATGGTTGTAATATTTGCTTTGATATTCTACGTTTACCTTCCTTATTTGCCTTGTTCTACGTCGGCAGAGCCCGGCCCCGCGCATACCTCAACCGCCGTTGGGCCGACTGGAGACCAGGACGGTCCAAGGAGTGAGGGGCTACGTGACCAGTTAGGCTCCTGAGTCTGTGACACTCCAAAATTTTTATTTGGTATTTCAGCAAAAACTTTGTTGGTTTTTGAAAAGAGGCCATTTAAAATATTTCCAGAAAACCTTACTCTTAAAAACTTCTTTGGCAAGGATTTTTATTTTTGTATCCTCTTAAAACTATGGTGTTTGATCATTTAAAACTCTTTCTCTAATGGTTCCCTTCTCAAAATATATTTTTGGAGATTATTCTTTTTCTTATAAAAAGAACTCTATGAATTTTGAGGTTTTTCTTATCTTGAAACCACCCATGGTTTTACCATGTCTCTTATAGTAAATCTTCTCAAAATCCCTCCCTCCACCTTTGAACAATCTAAATTCTCTGTCTCAACAAGTCCAAACAAGTTTTGGATTTTTTTTCAATTATTTTATCTCTCAAATCATTTCTGCCAATTATTTTGAGCGTAAGTGATTTTCAAGGCAAGTACCTCATTGCCTTTGAGTTTTCACCTCAAACCAACTCCCCTGGATTGTCCTTAGTACCCACAACCTAGAACCATCTTGATCCACTCTTCTTCTTTTCAAAAATTTCAAATTTCACTCACTGCAAGTTTGGACCAGATTTGACAAATTTGATGAAATTCATATCTACACTTCTCCAAAAATTCCACAAAAATTCAGGCAGCCTCCTGGTGCAATGAGAGGCCACCCCACCAAAATTCAGCTCAAGGAAAATTCTCCACATGCCAAAATCATTTCGTCGAACACCTGGCCGGCACTGTTTCCGTAGACTTCCAGAAAAATTCAGATTTTCAGAATTCAGTCAGTGTCATTTTTCGTCAGTGACTTGTCATCCATCACCAGTGCCCCCTGGCGCGTTGCGCACGGCCTCTCCTCCCTGGCCAGAGCACCGCACGCACGCTTGGCCAATTCCTGGCGTCGGTGACGACGAGCCTCGCCGGTGTTGGAAGATTTTGCGGTGGCTGCGCCTCCCGTGGCGGCCAGCGAGGGCCCGAGCCTGCTCGCCACGCCACCCGGCGCCTCCCAACGTCCCCTGGCTCTCCGCGTGTCCCTTCCATGCCAGCGCACGCCCGTGGCACCGTCGCCATGGCCCGGCAAGCACGAAACATGCTCCCTGCCGCCGACGGGCCCGCGCCGCCCCGTTCCGTCGAGCTGCCCAAAGCACCCAATCCAAGCTCGTTTAGCACCTAAATGGAACCGGTGGACCTCCATGATGACGCCCAACTCCCTAAACCTCCCCGACCAAGCTCTGCGCCGCCGTAACCTTCGCCGGAGATCCCCGTTCACGGCCACCGCCTCGGATCGCCTATAAAAAGGACCCCGAGCTCGCTCACGAGCACACACCTTCACTGCACCTCTCCAGGACCCTGCCAAGCCACCAGGAGGACCTCGAGGAGGTCTCCTCCCCCAACTCCGGCCGCCCCGATCTGCCTCGGCCACCAGCTCGATTCGCTCCGGTGAGGCTGTCCCCGGCGCCCAAATCTCGTCTATAGCCTCCTCTAGCACCCAGTGAGCTAACCCTAGCGTCAATTTGGCCTTCGCAGCTCTCTCCGACGAGGCCCTCGACCACCCGAACCGCCATCCGCTGGAGCAAGACTCGCCGTCGACGTGGTACTCGCCAGCGACCACCACCACCACCAACCGACGCGGAATGGCGCCCTGACCACGGAGGTACCCTCCGATCTCCCTGCCTCGCCGTGGATTGCCGCCGGCGACCATCGCGGTTCTCGGGCACCGTCGAGCTCTGCCGCCTCTTTTAAAAATTCAAACCTGACGGGCGGGACCCGCCTGTCAGCTTCTCTGTCCTTTATAAGCGAAATGTCTTTTGAAAACGTCTTCTGCCAAAGTACGTCACCCCTCTGGACCGGCGTATTCTTTATCGAATTGTTTTCTGTTTTTATAAGTTAGCCCCTGGAAGTTTTCTGTTTCATTACAGATGGGTCCTTGGGTTAAAACCCTTATAACTTTTTAATAGAAAAGTATTTTTGATTGATTCTTTTTCTGTTCTCCTTAAAATTTTGTCTAGTTTTTTATCAGATTTATTCGAAAAATATTTGGAGAAATTTTTGTGCACCTCACGGTATTCACGATAGCGCGTATATTTTCTTTATGCCATAGATACCGAAGGAAGTGACGGGACCGCAAACTTCACCGAGCTAGGCTCCGACTACTCTGAACCAGGCAAGCATGTTTGAACTTTTGATATGATGATTGTTTTGGCATGTTTGCATTAAGTAGTTTCATGGCATGTTGATGAGCATACCGACAGATGTCATATTACATGCAACAAGGAGATAAGTGAGTTCCGAAAATCCATAAGTGGATGAATGTGAGTATGCATGGCCATGTGTTGGCATGAGGATGGGTAAGATGGCAGTGTTGTAGCATGCCAGTCTTATGCCAGACTATATGACTTCAGTGTCAACCCGTATCGGTCCAGTTCCTTCCATTTTTCCTTCCCTGTACTACCACATGTTTTCCGCAAGGAATATGGCTTAGTAAGTTGCAAACCGCTTTCTTGGTACACACCAAAAAGGAGAGGCCGTGATGATGGTTCCATGGCCCTGGATTAAAGCCAGTCATCCGGTCAGGGGGCATGGGTGTTTCCGGTTGGGACCGAGAGGGGGGCACCCCTTAGAGCGCGCGTATATAAATTTGATCCCATGCTATTCGAGATTGTGATCTCCCCGTCTCAAAAGTTTTTCTTGGACGATGTCTAGGGTGATTCCTAGCATCGAGAGGTAGGATGGGTGTGTACTGGTTAGCTGTGTTTTCTTCCGAAATACCGTAAACGGAACTAGTCCTTCGTGACTACGGAAATCCGTTGGCTGTGGGAAAATTTTTCGTACAAACTCTGCAGAGTCATATCTTCCTTTGAATCATCTATTCCATGTCCAAGTTCAGTATTATCTTATCCTGACAAATGTCAGTTTAAATGACAGAGAGTCCGGTGAATCACATGAGTGCTAAGTCCAGTTAAATGATTATTCCTGTGGATGGACTAACCCATTTATTTTCATGAATTGAATATTTATTATGAGTATTATTTACTTGTGAATAAAAGCCCTTTCTATGATGTCGCTCAGACGTCCGACTGTGGCAGTGTTATATTTTACTTTCAATGAAAGCCCTTTCTGCGATGTCGCTCAGACGTCCGACTGTGGCATTTCTTTTAAAGCCCTTTATGTGGCGTCGCTCAGACGCCCGACTGTGGCATTTCTTTTAAAGCCCTTTATGTGGCGTCGCTCAGACGCCCGACTGTGGCATTTCTTTTAAAGCCCTTTATGTGGCGTCGCTCAGACGCCCGACTGTGGCATTTCTTTTAAAGCCCTTTATGTGGCGTCGCTCAGACGCCCGACTGTGGCATTTCTTTTAAAGCCCTTTATGTGGCGTCGCTCAGACGCCCGACTGCGGCGTGATTTATTTATTTATTTTCCTATCGAGGTGTCGCTTCAGACACCCGATTGGGTTTACAGTTATTTTGTTGGGTTTCCGAGCGGACTACCGCCGACCCCCTTTTTACCTGTCTCGTTTTTACGAATTAATGTGCCACTGTTAAAATTAATCATGACGCATCCATGCATGCATTTGTTATATCTTACGTCCGAACTGTCTTGCGAGTACTTTCAAAGTACTCACCTGGCTTGTTGATTTGGCCAGATGCTGACGAAGGCGATCTCATGGATGAAGAATTTGATAGCGAGTCCGACGCCTAGAGGAATCCCAGTCAGTCTCGTGCGACCCTGGATTTGGTCACTGTATTATATCCGCTTCCGCTACCAAATAAATTCATCGAGCCTCACCTCGACGCTTGATGAGATGCCAGTTTTAGATTCATGCATCTCACTCCCCGCTATGTTTTTCCACCACCACCCTATCCTCGAGTCAGTAGTATGCCTCCACACCACTGTGTCATGTCCGCCATTATGTATAATTATTGGCGTGCTTGTAATAATTTGGTTGAGCAACCGTAGCTCGACCCTGTTATATATTTTATGCTACTGGCTTATTGTATCAAGAATTTGTCTACCGGTAAGGAGGATTTTTCTCATACTGGACTCAAAAGATTAGTTTCTCAATAAACATTTTTATTGGAAAACCAGTCGTGACAAGCTTGGTACCAGAGCCAGGCTGACTGTAGGAAGCCACTAGGTGCGATCGCTAATTGGTTATTAGCATGATAGAGTCAATTTTTTTTTTGCAATTGTAGTCATTTTCTGACAGTCAGCATAAATTTATGATCTGACCATTCAGAATTTTTGCCTACTTTTGTAGATGGCCGACAACAGCTGCGAGTCTCAGACCTTCGCCAACGTGCCCGATGGGTTCGTCAAGCTTCTTTCCTTCATCGTTCAGGTCGCGATGGGGCCATCTGTGCGCCCAGTCTTCACACTCTGCCAGCACCGAGTCAACGACAGTCTGACCATGCACCAGGCCGCAGTGCAGTTCAAGGGAGGGCGTGGTGAGTTACGCCGCTTCCGGTTCTTGGGAAGAGCCATGCCTACGGAGAGGCATGCTATGCAGATGGCAGCCCGCGAGGCGATAGCTCGTCTCAGGGATGTCCTCCCCGTGATGAAGACTCGTCGTTACCGTTATCTTCCATGCCATGTGCCTTACACCTGTCACTACGCATTCTCCTGCCCAGAGGAGAACGAGACGAGGCTTTTGAGATGCTTATTGAGTATCTCCGGGCCCTGGAGGCAGCCTTCGACAACCTGGTGGACGACTTCGTGGCTGCCCGCATGGACTCAGTCCATGGCTGTGCCGCCAACAGGAGCGAGCTCCTACCCACCGCACCGCCACTGACTTTTGTCTCGTCCTCTGCATCTTATGCACCTACTCGTCGCCTGCCTTCTACCGAAGAGTTCAACCAAGTTACTGCACCCACTCCAGCGCGCACTGCACCACCCTTGGCGCCCGCTCTGTCCACCCAGCGCAACTCTACACGTATGGAGCCTATCAGTGAGGAGCAAGTCGAGTCCCCAGCCTCGCTACGCCTCACCCTCGGCAGGGCAAAGGAGATCGTCAACATCTCCGCCTGAGTACGCTTAGCTGCCATGCAATGTACCGCTTGGTACGATATGTTTATATGTACATAGGTTGTGAGAAGTAGCCTGTTTGCGCATCATGTAGGATCTGGAGGAGTGCACTAGCCTAAATAACATGTCAGGATTATGTACGCATATCCTGAGTGATGTATTGTATAATTACTGTCTGCGTGTAAGATATGTAATGAGCAGTCCTTCTCCGTGCGCAAATCGATTTGTTTTTTCTTAAGTAAGCTTGGTTATTTAATTTATTTGCCAGCTTTGTGCATTTATGGAATTGTTTTTGTGACTCTTTTCGCTTTTCTTATGGGTTTTACAAAATATATCCCAGAGTGAAAAATGTCTCGTCCTTGGACTCGCTCCATGCCAACTCCACCAAAGGAAAATTATGATACACAATCCAGCAACGAGTTCACTCAGGGACAGTCAAGCCAACAGGGCAGTGAATCGGCACTTTCACAAATGTGTCGCCTTTATGAGCAGAGTCAGCAACAACATCGGGAAATGATGAACCAAGTCATCAACATGGGAAATCACCATGGACAGTATCAGCAGCATTCCAAGTTATCTGAGCTACAGAAGAGAATAAGAGTGTCAGCCAAAGAAAGAAAAATACCCCGGAAACCGTGATTGAATAAGGTGGACGTTTCTGAGATAAACAAGGTTCCAGTAGTGTGTGAATTTCCAGACGTATTCCCCGAAGATCTACCAGGCATGCCACCAGACCGAGATATAGAATTCAGCATTGAGCTAGCACCAGGAACCACCCCCATATACAAGAAACCATACAGAATGGCACCATCCAAGTTGATTGAGTTGAAGAAACAAATAAAGGAATTGCTGGACAAGGGTTACATTCGAGCCAGCTCCTCACCTTGGGGATCACCAATTTTATTTGCCAAAAAGAAGGATGGAACACTGAGATTGTGCATAGACTACCGAGCACTTAACATGGTCACAGTCAAGAAAGAATACCCGATGCCACGGATAAATGATTTATTTGATCAGCTCGCTCAGGCCAAGGTATTCTCAAAGATTGACTTAAGGTCAGGATACCATCAATTAAAAGTGCGAACAGAAGATATCCCCAAAACAGCCTTCACCTCCAGATATGGACTATATGAGTTCACAGTTATGCCTTTTGGATTAACGAACGCCCCCGCATATTTTGTTCACCTCATGAACAAAGTATTTATGAAGTTTATGGACAAGTTCGTTGTGGTATTTATCGACGATATTCTGATGTACTCCAAGACACCAGAAGAGCACGCGGAACATCTCAGGATTGTGCAAGGAGAACTCAGGAAACACCAATTGTATGCCAAGTTCAGCAAGTGCGAATTTTGGCTAAGACAAGTAGGCTTTCTAGGCCACGTGCTGACCCAAGACGGTATCGCAGTGGACCCGGAGAAAGTCAAGGCCGTACTTGGCTGGAAGTCACCAGCCATCGTAACGGACATATGAAGTTTCTTGGGAATGGCAGGATATTACCGCAGGTTTATTGAAGGATTCTCCACCCTAGCCAAGCCAATGACGCAGTTACTCAAGAAGGACAAGAAGTTTGAATGGACAGAAGCCTGCGAGAAAAGTTTCCAAGAGCTAAAACGGAAATTAACGACAGCACCGGTATTAATTGTGCCAGACATACACAAGAATTTTGAAGTGTATTGTGACGTGTCCAGAAAGGGTCTCGGGTGCGTGTTGATGCAAGAAGGCAAGGTTGTCGCATACGCTTCAAGGCAACTTCGCAAGCATGAGGAAAATTATCCCACTCATGACTTAGAAATGGCAGCAGTCATTCATGCACTCAAGGAATGGAGGCATTTCTTACTTGGAAATCGATGTGAAATATACACGGACCATAAAAGTCTCAAATATATTTTCACACAGCCAGAACTAAACTTACGACAACGACGCTGGTTGGAATTGGTAAAGGATTATGATGTTGGTATCCACTATCATCCAGGAAAAGCAAATGTAGTGGCCGATGCTCTTAGTCGGAACCCCAGCTCCGACGAAAACAGTCTGCAAAGCTTGAGACCTGAATTCCAACAAGAATTTGCCAAACTCAGCATGTTAATGATCGCGGAAGGCACCATATCAAACTTGGAAATACAGCCCGACCTTGTGGAGAGAATTAAAGAAGCTCAGCCTGGTCACCCCAGCATTGAAAGAATTAAAAGAAAGGTGGGTATGGGCAAGGCCTCGGAGTTTGTCATAGACAATGGAGGAATATTATGGTACGGGGATAGACTCTGCGTTCCAAACATAGAGGAACTCAAACAGCAAATTCTAGCTGAAGCCCACACCGCTCCATATTCGATCCACCCTAGAGGAACCAAAATGTATAAGGATATTCAGGAAAGATTTTGGTGGCACGGTATGAAGAGGGACATAGCCACATTCGTTGCATGTTGCGATTATTGTCAACGCATAAAAGTTGAGCATCAAAAACCAGCCGGACTACTGCAACCAAACAAAATACCTGAGTGGAAATGGGACGAAATAGGAATGGATTTCATTGTCGGACTACCTCGGTCACGGCACGGGAATGATGCCATATGGGTCATCACCGATAGATTAACCAAGGTGGCACATTTCATTCCAGTGAAGACAACCTACAACACTTAGAGGCTCGCCAGGATTTATCTCTCCCGTATAGTTTGTCTGCATGGAGTCCCGAAGACTATAATATCCGACATAGGCACTCAGTTCGTCTCGAGATTCTGGGATCATTTACAACAGGCTCTGGGAACTCAACTGGCCTTCAGTACAGCCTACCATCCCCACACTGATGGACAGACTAAACGCGTAAACCAAATTTTAGAAGACATGCTGAGAGCATGTGTCCTCACCTATGGAACCAGTTGGGAAGAAAGCCTGCCATATGCCGAGTTCGCATACAACAACAGTTACCAGGCCAGCCTGCAAATGGCACCATTTGAAGCTCTGTACGGACGGAGATGTCGTACCCCGCTAAATTGGTCAAAGACCGGAGACAGTCGTATCTTCGGCCCAGACATGCTCAAAGAAGCCGAGGAAAAAGTCAAGCTAATCAGGGACCGACTCAAGACCGCTCAAAGCCGACAGAAGAGTTATTACGATCAGAAACATCGTGGGATCAATTTTGAACCCGGTGAATTTGTGTACCTACGAGTATCACCTATGAGGGGACTGCAACGGTTTAAGATTAAGGGGAAGTTAGCACCAAGATTCATTGGACCATTCTGGATAGTGGCACGAAGAGGCACTGTAGCCTACCAGCTAGACTTACCCGAAGAATTATCCGACATCCACGACGTGTTCCACGTCTCTTAATTAAGGAAGTGCGTAAGGAAACCAGAGAAACAAGTATCCCATGAGATAATTGACGTACAACCAGATCTCACCTATCGAGAACGCCCAGTAAAAATATTAGAGGAGTCTGAAAGGAGGACCCGACAGAAAACCATCAAGTTTTTCAGAGTTCAGTGGAGCAATCACACCGAAAGTGAAGCAACCTGGGAAAGGGAAGATTTCCTTCGGACAGAGCATCCACACTTAAGGATCAGCTGAAATCTCGGGGACGAGATTTTTCCTAAGGGGGTAGGTGTTGTGACACTCCAAAAATTTTATTTGGTTTTTCAGCAAAACTTTGTTGGTTTCTGAAAAGAGGCCATTTAAAATTTTTCCAGAAAACCTTACTCTTAAAAACTTCTTTGGCAAGGATTTTTATTTTTGTATCCTCTTCAAACTATGGTATTTGATCATTTAAAACTCTTTCTCTAATGGTTCCCTTCTCAAAATATATTTTTGGAGATTATTCTTTTCTTATAAAAAGAACTCTATGAATTTTTTAGGTTTTTCTTGTCTTGAAACCACCCATGGTTTTACCATGTCTCTTATAGTAAATCTTCTCAAAATCCCTCCCTCCACCTTTGAACAATCTAAATTCTCTGTCTCAACAAGTCCAAACAAGTTTTGGATTTTTTTTCAATTATTTTATCTCTCAAATCATTTCTGCCAATTATTTTGAGCCTAAGTGATTTTCAAGGCAAGTACCTCATTGCCTTTGAGTTTTCACCTCAAACCAACTCCCCTGGATTGTCCTTAGTACCCACAACCTAGAACCATCTTGATCCACTCTTCTTCTTTTCAAAAATTTCAAATTTCAGTCACTGCAAGTTTGGACCAAATTTGACAAATTTGATGAAATTCATATCTACACTTCTCCAAAAATTCCACAAAAATTCAGGCAGCCTCCTGGTGCAATGAGAGGCCACCCCACCAAAATTCAGCTCAAGGAAAATTCTCCACATGCCAAAATCATTTCGTCGAACACCTGGCCGGCACTGTTTCCGTAGACTTTCAGAAAAATTCAGATTTTTAGAATTCAGTCAGTGTCGTTTTTCGTCAGTGACTTGTCATCCATCACCAGTGCCCCCTGGCGCGTTGCGCACGGCCTCTCCTCCCTGGCCAGAGCACCGCAAGCACGCTTGGCCAATTCCTGGCGTCGGTGGCGACGAGCCTCGCCGGTGTTGGAAGCTTCTGCGGTGGCTGCGCCTCCCGTGGCGGCCAGCGAGGGCCCGAGCCCGCTCGCCACGCCACCCGGTGCCGCCCAATGTCCCCTGGCTCTCCGTGTGTCCCTGCCATGCCAGCGCACGCCCGTGGCACCGTCGCCGTGGCCCGGCAAGCATGGAACGTGCTCCCTGCCGCCGACGGGCCCGCGCCGCCCCGTTCCGTCGAGCTCGCCCAGAGCACCCAATCCAAGCTCGTTTAGCACCTAAATGGAACCGGTGGACCTCCACGATGAAGCCCAACTCCCTAAACCTCCCCGACCAAGCTCTACGCCACCGTAACCTTCGCCGGAGATCCCCGTTCACGGCCACCGCCTCGGATCGCCTATGAAAAGGACCCCGAGCTTGCTCACGAGCACACACCTTCACTGCACCTCTCCAGGACCCTGCCAAGCCACCAGGAGGACCTCGAGGAGGTCTCCTCCCCCAACTCCGGCCGCCCGATCTGCCTCGGCCACCAGCTCGATTCGCTCCGGTGAGGCCGTCCCCGGCGCCCAAATCTCGTCTATAGCCTCCTCTAGCACCCAGTGAGCTAACCCCAGCGTCAATTTGGCCTTCGCAGCTCTCTCCGACGAGGCCCTCGACCACCCGAACCGCCGTCCACCCGGTCAGGGGGTATATAAGTTTGATCCCATCCTATTCGAGATTGTGATCTCCCCGTCTCAGAAGTTTTTCTTGGACGATGTCTAGGGTGATTCCTAGTATCGAGAGGTAGGATGGGTGTGTACTGGATTGCTGTGCTTTCTTCCGAAATACCGTAAACGGAACTAGTCCTTCGTGACTACGTATATCCGTTGACTGTGGGAAAAAATTTCGTACAAACTCTGCAGTGTCATATCTTCCTTTGAATCATCTATTCCATGTCCAAGTTCTGTATTATCTTATCCTGACAAATGTCAGTTTTGATGATAGAGACTCCGGTGAATCACATGAGTGCTAAGTCCGGTTAAATGATTATTCCTGTGGATGGACTAACCCATTTATTTTCATGAATTGAATATTTATTATGAGTATTATTTACTTGTGAATAAAAGCCCTTTCTGTGATGTCGCTCAGACGTCCGACTGTGGCAGTGTTATATTTTACTTTCAATGAAAGCTCTTTCTGCGATGTCGCTCAGACGTCCGACTGTGGCATTTCTTTTAAAGCCCTTTATGTGGCGTCGCTCAGACGCCCGACTGTGGCATTTCTTTTAAAGCCCTTTATGTGGCGTCGCTCAGACGCCCGACTGTGGCATTTCTTTTAAAGCCCTTTATGTGGCGTCGCTCAGACGCCCGACTGTGGCATTTCTTTTAAAGCCCTTTATGTGGCGTCGCTCAGACGCCCGACTGCGGCGTGATTTATTTATTTATTTTCCTATCGAGGTGTCGCTTCAGACACCCGATTGGGTTTACAGTTATTTTGTTGGGTTTCCGAGCGGACTACCGCCGACCCCCTTTTTACCTGTCTCGTTTTTACGAATTAATGTGCCACTGTTAAAATTAATCATGACGCATCCATGCATGCATTTGTTATATCTTACGTCCGAACTGTCTTGCGAGTACTTTCAAAGTACTCACCTGGCTTGTTGATTTGGCCAGATGCTGACGAAGGCGATCTCATGGATGAAGAATTTGATAGCGAGTCCGACGCCTAGAGGAATCCCAGTCAGTCTCATGCGACCCTGGATTTGGTCACTGTATTATATCCGCTTCTGCTACCAAATAAATTCATCGAGCCTCACCTCGACGCTCGATGAGATGCCAGTTTTAGAGTCATGCATCTCACTCCCCGCTGTGTTTTTCCACCACCACCCTATCCTCGAGTCAGTAGTATGCCTCCACACCACTGTGTCATGTCCGCCATTATGTATAATTATTGGCGTGCTTGTAATAATTTGGTTGAGCAAGCGTAGCTCGACCCTGTTATATATTTTATGCTACTGGCTTATTGTATCAAGAATTTGTCTACCGGTAAGGAGGATTTTTCTCATACTGGACTCAAAAGATTCGTTTCTCAATAAACATTTTTATTGGAAAACCGGTCGTGATAGAGTCGCGATGCTCAGGAGTCCCCCTTGACGTGCGAACAACATATAGAGAGAGTTCATGAGGATACATTAATGTTCTATGTCGGTAGAGCCCGACCCCGCGCATGCCTCAACCGCCGTTGGGCCGACCAGAGACTAGGACGGACCAAGGAGTGAGGGGCTACGTAACCAGTTAGGCTCCTGAGTCGCGATGCTCAGGAGTCCCCCTTGACATTCAAACAATTTCCATACCTGCCCTCGCCAACACCTCGGGAGGGGCGCGCGACGCCCAGGTCTGGGGGACCTGATTGGGTGGCGCGCGCTTGGGCGTGACCCAAGCACAGCCCCTGTGCCCAGCCCCTCGTGCGACTCTCCCGAGGGGAGGCGTCATGGTGAGGCTAGGCGCTGAGCTCTGGGCTCCCTGAGGTTGGTACGACCGTGGGGTCACCCTCAGTTGTTCATCACCAGCGCGGATCATAGTGCTTTCGCTTGTGCATGGGCATAGCCGCTCCTCGGCAGTGTCGACAGCCAGCACGGAGCATGGAGCTTCCACTTGGGCATGGGATGGGGCCCCCCTCCGGGAGGAGCCCCCGGGGCGTGTACAGCCCCGCCCTGACACGTGGCTTGCATGGCAGGGCTGCGAGGTGTATCTGGGTACTCGTGAGCCAACGCGGGACTCACGAGGCCCTACCTCAAGGCGGGTTGCGCCTGGTCTTGAGTCTTGGTGACTATATGTCCGTGCAAGGCGGTTAGATGCAAGCACTCTACGTCCTTAGGTACTGGCCCTCGAGTGAGCTCAGCAGCCGCTGGTATGCTAGGTCATGATGCCGTGGTCAAGGCCAGGGGGTGAGGGCTAGAGAGCCAGTGAGAGCTCCTGAGTCGCGATGCTCAGGAGCCCACCTTTTAACATGCAAGAAAATTGCATGGGGAGAACGGACCCGTGGCTGACGTTGATCAAACAGGTGATAGCAGTTGGTAGGTTAAGCATGAAGAGCAGATTGTCTAGGATAAATGCAGGAAGGTACATGCCACTGGGTCTGGCTCGAGCGGCGTGGGGATGATGCATCCCAAGGGGCGCCCCCAGCGATGATGCTTAGAAACATTAGTAGAAGGGATACATGCCACAGGGACGGACCCACGTGGCCTGGGAATAGTGTAGCCCGAGGGGCGCTCCCAGCTTAAATGAACTTGGAAGATGTCACCTGGGTCTGTAGACGAAGTAGAGCTGGTGCAGCTAAAGCCACGCATTGAAGGAATGACTCCTCATGAGCCACCGGGACCCTGAGCCTCGGGAGGCTCTGGGAGCTCAGGAGGTTCCCTGAAGGCCGTCGCCATCTCCTCCAAAACGGCATGGAACCTGGCATCCTGAGCCGCCAGGACTTGCCGCACACTGCGCTGATGGGCTGACGCGACGCTCGGCAAGCCGAAAGGCATGCGAACAAAGCTGTGTGGTGGACCCTCACAGCGGCTCACGCGTGATGGCCAGAAGCCTTCCTGAGATGCGGCCCTGTTGAGCCATGGGATGTCAACGCAGGCGCGCAGCTCAGCACCCTTGCCTGGGTGGTGAGCCACACTCTATGAGCGGATGTCGCCACGCATGGCTCTTGCGTCTTGTAGCTCTTGGGTGGTCTTGGTGATGAACTCCTGGGTGGTGGGCATACCTTGCCCCATGCTCTCCTGAGGAACACGTGTCGTGAAGCACGCTTACAAGTGGTGCCCAAGCGCCTCCCTCGTGAGATTGGCAAGGTCTGAGGCCCTACAGAAGAGAGAGCCCGAGCCTTGCCTGAGGAGGGCGCTGGGCGCGCTTTCCTATGCGGTGGAGTGATAACCCACAAGTATAGGGGATCAATTGTAGCCTCTTTCGATAAGTAAGAGTGTCGAACCCAATGAGGAGCTAAAGGCAGAACAAATATTCCCTCAAGTTCTATCGACCACCGACACAACTCTATGCATGCTTGATGTTCGCTTTACCTATAACAAGTATGAAACTAGAAGTACTTTGTAGGTGTTGTTGGATAGGTATGCAAGATAATAAAGAGCAAGTAAATAAAAAGTAGGGGCTGTTTAGATAAAGACACAACTAAGTTAGGTTTAGTAGAGAGTTTGTTGTTACGAGAAAGTTATTTGTCCCTAGGCAATCGATAACTAGACCGGTAATCATTATTGCAATTTTATATGAGGGAGAGGCATAAGCTAACATACTTTCTCTACTTGGATCATATGCACTTATGATTGGAACTCTAGCAAGCATCCACAACTACTAAATATTCATTAAGGTAAAACCCAACCATAGCATTAAAGCATCAAGTCCCCTTTATCCCATACGCAAACAACCTACTTACTCGAGTCTGTGCTTCTGTCACTCACGCCACCCACCATAAGAAAATCATAAGCATATTGCAAACCCTACAGCGGGCCCTCACGCTTGCGCGACACGAAGAGCACCATAGGACAGCACCAATAATAAAACATACAACTCAAACCAATCACGATCATCAAATAGCCATTAGGACAAAACAGATCTACTCAAACATCATAGGGTAGCCATACATCATTGGGAAATAATATATAGCGTTGAGCACCATGTTTAAGTAGAGATTACATCGGGTAAGAAAGAGGTTACACTGCTGCATAGAGGGAGGAAGAGTTGGTGATGATGGCGGTGAAGTTGTTGGTGAAGATGACGGTGATGATGATGGCCCCCGGCGGCACTCCGGCGCCACCGGAAGCAAGGGGGAGAGGGCCCCCTTCTACTTATTCTCCCTTGACCTCCTCCCTAGATGGGAGAACGGTTCCCCTCTGGTCCTTGGCTCCCATGGCATGGGAGGGGCGAGAGCCCCTCCGAGATTGGATCTATCTCTCTATTTCTCTCTGGTTCTGCATTCTGTTCTCGCTCTGTTTCACCGTTTCGTGTATATATGGAGATCTGTAACTCCGATTGGCCTCAAACCTTCTCCGTGATTTTTTTTCCTAATATTAACTTTCTTGCAGCAAAAGAAGAGCGTCAACCGCCTTACGGTGGGCTCACGAGGGTAGGGGCGCGCCCTAAGGGGGGGGCCTGCCTCGTGACCACCTCAGGCACTGGTTCGCGTTGATTTTCCTTCCAAATTTTCCATATTTTCCAAAAATAAGCTCCATCCATTTTTATCCCATTTGGACTCCGTTTGATATGGATATTCAGCGAAACCAAAAACATGCAATAGACAGGAACTGGCACTGGGCACTGGATCAATATGTTAGTCCCAAAAATTATATAAAAAGTTGCCAAAAAGTATATGAAAGTTGAATAATATTGGCATGGAACAATCAAAAATTATAGATACGATGGAGACGTATCACCATCCCCAAGCTTAATTCCTGCTCGTCCTCGAGTAGGTAAATGATAAAAAAGATAATTTTTGATGTGGAATGCTACCTAGCATAATCTTGATCATATGTCTAATCATGGCATGAATATTAAGACACGAGTGATTCAAAGCAATAATCTATCCTTTGACATAAAGACAATAATATTTCAAGCATACCAACCAAGCAATTATGTCTTATTGAAATAACATAGCCAAAGAAAGCTCATCCCTAGAAAATCATATAGTCTGGCTATGCTCCATCTTCACCACACAAAGCATTCACATCATGCACAACCCCGATGACAAGCCAAGCAATTGTTTCATACTTTAATAATTTCAAACTCATAAACTTTCACATACATGAGCGTGAGCCATGGATATAGCACTATGGGTGGAATAGAATATAATGATGGGGGTTATGTGGAGAAGACAAAAAGGAGAAAGTCTCACATCAATGAGGCTAATCAATGGTCTATGGAGATGCCCATCAATTGATGTTAAAGCAAGGAGTAGGGATTGCCATGCAACAGATGTACTAGAGCTATAAATGTATGAAAGCTCAACAAAAGAAACTAAGTGGGTGTGCATCCAACTTGCTTGCTCACGAAGACCTAGGGCACTTGAGGAGGCCCATTGTTGGAATATACAAGCCAAGTTCTATAATGAAAATCCCCACTAGTATATGAAAGTGATAACTCAAGAGACTCTCTATATGAAGAACATGGTGCTACTTTGAAGCACAAGTGTGGAAAAAAGGAATAGTAGCATTGCCCCTTTTTTTGGGCCTTCTTTTTTTTCTTTGGCCTTTATCTTTTTTTGGGACAATGCTCTATTGAATGATGATCATCACACTTCTATTTATTTACAACTCAATGATTACAACTCGATACTAGAACAAAGTATGACTCTATATGGATGCCTCCGGCGGTGTACCGGGATATGCAATGAATCAAGAGTGACAAGTATGAAAAAATTATGAATGGTGGCTTTTCCACAAATACTATGTCAACTACATGATCATGCTAAGCAATATGACAATGATGAATGTGTCATGATAAACTGGATGGTGGAAAGTTGCATGGCAATATATCTCGGAATGGCTATGGAAATGCCATAATAGGTAGGTATGGTGGCTGTTTTGAGGAAGATATAAGGAGGTTTATGTGTGAAAGAGCATATCATATCACGGGGTTTGGATGCACCGGTGAAGTTTGAACCAACTTTCGATGTGAGAAAGGGCAACGCACGGCACCGTAGAGGCTAGCAATGATGGAAGGGTGAGAGTGCGTATAATCCATGGACTCAACATTAGTCTTAAAGAACTCATATACTTGTTGCAAAAATCTACAAGCCATCCAAAACCAAAGTATTATGTGCATGCTCCTAGGGGGATAGATTGGCAGGAAAATACCATCGCTCGTCCCCGACCGCCACTCATAAGGAGGACAATCAAATAACACCTCATGTTTCAAATTTGTTGCATAACGTTTACCATACGTGCATGCTACGGGACTTGCAAACTTTAACTCAAGCACTTCTCAAAATCACAATTACTCTACTAGCATGACTTTGATATTACTACCTCCATATCTCAAAACAATTATCAAGCATCCAACTTTTCTTAGTATTCAACACACTCAAAAGGAAGTTTCACAAATCTTGAGTACCAAGCATGTTATTATTAAGCAAATTACCATGCTATTAAGACTCAAAACAATTTAAGTGAAGCATGAGAGATCAATAGTTTCTTTAAAACAAATCCACTACCGTGCTCTAAAAAAATCTAAGTGAAGCACATAGAGCAAAATTATAGCGCTCAAAAGATATAAGTGAAGCACATAGAGCAAAACTACATAGCTCAAAAGATATAAGTGAAGCACATAGAGTATTCTATAAAATTCTAAATCATGTATGGCTCTCTCAAAAGTTGTGTACAGCAAGGATGATTGTGGCACACTAACAACCAAAGACACAAATAATACAAGACGCTCCAAGCAAAACACATATCATGTTGGTGAATAAAAATATAGCTCCAAGTAAATTACCGATGGAAGTGGACGAAAGAGGGGATGCCTTCCGGGGCATCCCCAAGCTTTGACTTTTTGGTGTCCTTGGATTATCTTGGGGGTGCCATGGGCATCCCCAAGCTTAGGCTCTTTCCACTCCTTGTTCCATAATCCATCACAAGAATTCACCCAAAACTTGAAGACTTCACAACACAAAACTTAAAGTAGAAAACTCGTGAGCTCCGTTAGTGAAAGAAAACAAAAAACCACTTCAAGGTACTGTAATGAACTCATTCTTTATTTATATTGGTGTTAAACCTACTGTATTCCAACTTCTCTATGGATTATAAACTATTTTACTAAACATAGATTCATCAAAATAAGCAAACAACACACGAAAAACAGAATCTGTCAAAAACAGAACAGTCCGTAGTAATCTGTAGCTAGCGCAATATCTGGATCCCCAAAAATTCTAAAATAAATTTCTGGACATGAGGAATTTATCTATTCATCATCTGAAAAAATAATTAACTAAATAGCACTCTCCAAGTAAAAATGACAGCAGTTCTCGTGAGCGCTAAAGTTTCTGTTTTTTTACAGCAAGTTCAACAAGACTTTCCCCAAGTTTTCCCAACGGTTCTACTTGGCACAAACACTAATTAAACACAAAAAACACAAAAAAAACAGAGGCTAAATAATTTATTTATTACTAAACAGGATCAAAAAGCAAGGAATAAAAATAAAATTGGGTTGCCTCCCAACAAGCGCTATCGTTTAACGCCCCTAGCTAGGCATAAAAGCGAGGATAGATCTAGGTATTGTCATCTTGATTCTTAATTCTTTTAGTGATGTTATGCTCGAATCCGAGAGGCTCCTTACGTTTCCCTTCATATTCAGAGATCTTGAGATCTAGAGAATCCAACCGCTTATTGCAAAGAGTAATCAACATATTCATGCGGTGAAGATTTCCGCTAACGCTCTTAAGAGGTTCAAGAGATTTTTGTAAAATCTTAGTTACTTCGCAAATTTTCTCAAAAACTTGCGTTTCCTCTTGGGTATGATGGGGCCCCTTATGTTGAGGTAAAGTTCCTACTATACCTTCTATAATTTCATGCGCGATACTGGGATCAATTTCAAAAAAATTGCCTTTGGCAACACAATCCAAAAGTTGTCTATGAGACATATTAAGCCCAACATAAAAGTTGCGAAGCAAAATTCTGAAATTTACTTCTATGGTGCATTTACGATAAGATTCCATCATTCTAAACCAAACATCCTTAAAGTTTTCTCCTTGCTTTTGTTTGAAGTGAAGGACTTCAAACTCGAGGGACAAAGGAGTAGAAAGAGGACTAGCCATGACGACAAGCAAACAAACTAGCACACGAGCAAACAAAGAGCAAACGGGCAAAAGAGGGAGAGGATAGAGAGAGAGGGCGAATAAAACGGCAAGGGTGAAGTGGGGGAGAGGAAAATGAGGGGCAAATGGCAAATAATGTAATGCGAGAGATAGGGATTGTGATGGGTACTTGGTATGTTGACTTTTTGCGTAGACTCCCTGGCAATGGCGCCAGAAATCCTTCTTGCTACCTCTTGAGCTTGCGTTGGATTTCCCCAAAGAGGAAGGGATGATGCAGCAGAGTAGCGTAAATATTTCCCTCAGTTTTTGAGAACCAAGGTATCAATCCAGTAGGAGGCCACGCTCAAGTTCCTCGTACCTGCACAAAATGATAGCTACTCGCAACCAACGCGGTTAGGGGTTGTCAATCCCTTCACGGTCACTTACGAGAGTGAGATCTGATAGATATAATATTTTTGGTATTTTTGGTATAGAGATGCAAAGTGAAAAGTAAAAGGCAAAGTAAAAAAGCAAAGCAAGATTAAAGTGATGGAGATTGATATGATGAGAATAGACCCGGGGGCCATAGGTTTCACTAGTGGCTTCTCTCAAGAGCATAAGTATTCTATGGTGGGTGAACAAATTACTGTTGAGCAATTGACAGAATTGAGCATAGTTATGAGAATATCTAGGCATGATCATGTATATAGGCATCACGCCCGTGACAAGTAGACCGAAACGATTCTGTATCTACTACTATTACTCAATCATCGACCGCTATCCAGCATGCATCTAGAGTATTAAGTTGAAAATAGAGTAACGCTTTAAGCAAGATGACATGATGTAGAGAGATAATACATGAGTGTGATGTGGTAGCTTCTTCTTAGGGATGGTCTCCGGAGGGCCTTCACTTGTGCTGTCAGGGTTTTCGATTGCCACGGCTTGGAAGGCACGCTCAAGGGAGCAGACCGCATCCCTTTCTTCACATGGGACCGTGATGATCCCCCCGCTTCCTGGCATCTTGAGGATGTTGTAGCCGTGGTGAGTGACTGCCATGAACTTGGCCAGGGCTGGATACCCGAGGATGGCATTGTACGGCAGGCGGATGTGCGCGACGTCGAAGTCGATGAGCTCGGTGCGGTAATTCTTGCGCTCCCCGAAGGTGACAGGCGGGTGGACTTGCCCTATTGGTGTGGTGGAACCGTCAGTCACTCCTGAGAAAGGCTTGGTTGGCTGGAGCTACTCATAGGGCACTTGGAGGTTGTCGAACGTGTCAGCGGATAGAACGTTGAGACCTGCGCCGCCATCGATGAGAGTATTGGTGACTTGCTCATTGTTGATGACTGGGGAGCACAGCATAGGGAGTGTGCCAGCGGTGGCTGCGCACTTGAGCTGGTCGGCCGAGTTGAAGGTGATGGCGCATTGGGACCACCGGAGCGGGCGCGTGGCCTCGAGCTTGGGGAGCACCGCGTTCACCTCGCGAGCGAACTGTTTGAAGATGCGCTGAGAGGCTGGGGCCTGAGCACCGCCGAAGATGCAAGCGACCACGTGCGGCTCCTGGAAGCCCCCAGCCCCCTCGTCCTGGTGGTGGTCGTCGTTCCTCCTTGGCGGCGGCAACGGGGGAAGACCACCGTTGCCCTCGGGGTGATCCTCACGAGCAGAGTCCATCCAGGCGCCCTCGCGAGGTTGGTCCTGCCAGCGGTCCTCACGAGGCCGGTCACTCCACTCCTGGCGCGGGCCACGGTCGTCCCAGTGTCCGCCTCCGCGTCCTCCTCCGCGGTCGTAGCCCCGGTCGTTGCGCTCGGGGCGTTGGCCGAAGCGTCCTTCCCGAATGGCTCTGAGCTCTTGACAGTCGCTGGTGTTGTGGGTGTTCAGGTTGTGGAAGGCGCAGAATGGGCGGCCGTTCTTGGATGACTCGGGCTGATCTCTGCCTCGCTTGGTGTCGGGCTCTGTTGTGAGCACCACTGCTTCTTTGCGCTTCATGTCCTTGGCCTTGGCCTTCTTTTCCTCCACTCCTACAGTTGGCAGCTCGAGGAGAGAGAGGCGCCCCTCCTCAGCTCTTGCGCACCTGGTCGCCAGGTTGAACAACTCCTGAGATGTGCAAAGCTCCTCATGGATAGCCAGCTCTTCCTTCATCTTGACGTCGTGGACACCGTCGGAAAATGCGGAGATGATGGCCTCGTCCGTGACCTTGGGGATCTTGAGGTGGGTGCTATTGAAGCACTGGATGTACTTCTGGAGGGTCTCTCCTGGCTGTTGCTTGATGCGGCATAGGTCGCCCGTGACCGGTGGGCGATCACGAGTGCCCTGGAAGTTGGTGATGAAGCGGTCGCGCATCTCGTCCCAGGAGGCATTCGAGCCGTGTTGCAGGTTTAGGAGCCAGGAGCGGGCCCCATCCTTGAGTGCCATGGGAAACCAGTTCGCCATGACTTTTTCGTCGCCGTTGGCCGCTTCGATGCTCAACTCATAGAGCTGCAGGAACTCCGCGGGATCGGCGGTGCCGTCGTACCGAGGAGGCGGATCTGGCTTGAACTTGCCTGGCCAAGCAAGGCTACGCAGCTCAGGGGTGAAGGCGCGGCAGCCTGCCGTGGTTGTTGGGGCTCGCTTCAGGTGCGGAGCTTGGTCTTGGCGAGGTCCACGATGTGCCATTGCAGGCGGCGCGTGGTCTTGATGAGGTGGCGCGGGGAGCACTGGTGCAGCTTCTCGCGGCTGCGGGGTTTCTTGGCAGCTCCTTTCTTCATGCGCGGGCGCCGGGCGCGGCAGATCACGCCGCGGAGGTGCGCGCCTTGGCACCAAGGCACCGTCTTGGGGTCGAAGCGGTGGAGGCACGCCATGAGCCCCGTCGCCCGCGGCCTTCTGAGCGGGAGGCAGAGAGTGGGACGGCACCAGAGAGGCCCCCGCGGCACGGACGAGCTCGGCGACGCGGTCGAGCCACTCCTCATAGACGTCGTCCACGGGGCGGTAACGCAGGAGCTCGTTCGCCGCGATGAGCGCAGCCCGTGCCTCCATGGGAGCACGGTGCGCGTGAGACAAAGAGCCAGCAGGGGTGAGTGATGGAGTAGCGGTGCGGCTGTCCTGCCGCACCGAAGGATGTTGCGAGGATGCCTGCTGCTCGTTTCCCACTGGGCCGGTGGCAGCATTGGCGGTGGGGGATGGAGAACGACAAGGCGGCCTGCCGACGGGAGCCATTTGAGCAACGCGGGTGGCGAGGGCAGCCCGACGCTTAGCTCGAGCGCGGCGAGCGGCCGACATGGAGACGACGGAGCGACGGAGTGACGAACTGATGGAAGGGAAGCTACGGCGCACCCCTACCTGGCGCACCAAATGTCGGGATGTGGGGATCCGGCAAACCCTTAAGGTTCGAACACTGGGGTGCGCGCGAAGTCTTTCCCTTCAACCGATCTACGCTCTAGCTCGCTAAGATCTTGCGGACGAACTCGACGAACTCACAAAACAGAGGGACACGGGTTTTATACTGGTTCGGGCCACCGTTGTGGTGTAATACCCTACTCAAGTGTGGTGGTGGATTGCCTCTTGGGCTAATGATGAACAATACAATGGACGAACGGCCTCCTAAGGTTTAGACGTTCTTGAGCTCGGTGAGCTTGTGTGTGTGGGGGGGGTGGTCTCTCTCCTCTAGCTAAGATGATGTCTCCCCCTCGCTCAGATGAGGTGATCCCGCATCCACTATGGTGGCTACTCCTATTTATAGAGGCCCTGGTCCTCTTCCCAAATATCGAGCGGGAAGGGAGCCAACAATGGCGGGCTAATTTGAAGGGGGGCAGCTAGTACAAGCTATCCTGACAAAAGTAGTCTTCGCCTGCACAAAGTTCTGGTGGTGATGCTGTTCTGGGCTCCACGGTGACCTCTGTCTTGCAGTCCATGATCTTGGTCTTGTTGCACCGAAATGGCAACCTTTGCCTGATGCATCGGTACTCCGTGGTTGTGCTTGCCCCCTTTGCACCAAAGAGGAAACAAGGACATTGTGCGCGCTGGCGCCCGCCTGGCGCTCGCCTCGTGTCGATCGTCATGGCTCACGTCACGAGAGCCTCGTGAGGTTTGCCCTGCCTTGATATCTTCGCTCCTCATGAGCCTGCCTAGCTAGGACACTCCAGAGGAGGTCTTGCATCGTCTGCCTCACGAGGCTTGGCCCCTCGCGAGGGTCTTGGGTGCTTTGTTGGTGAAGACAGGTCGTACGGCATGCTGGCTCGGCCACACCGTGGGCTGCAGGCAGGCAAATCTAGGGACCCCTGTTCCCAGAATGCCGACAGTGCCAGACGCGGCCTTTTGCTTTGGATCTCTCTTTTGTGGCTTTGCTTTCTGATTCTGGACTTAAGTTGAAGTTGAATTTTTATTGTTGCGCGCGGGGGGTGCCTTTTCTCGTTCGAGCCATTTTTCGCCTTCTGGATCTTGTTTGGTTTGGGACTCACCTCCGTCACCTCTCCCTCGCAAAGCTCCTCGCAAGCCGGACCGCACAGAGCACGTGCCAGCACTACGCCTGGTGCTCACCCCTTTCAGGGGCCCCCTTCAAACAGGGCGATAAGCTCCGCAGGATTCTCAGGAACTCGTCGCCTCACAACCCAGCCCTAAGCAGGCGCTGACTAAGGTAATTCATGTCGGGAAAATCACCCCCAGCTTCACGAGCTCACGAGGACACATACCCACATCACATAGGAAAGTAAAAACTGCGATTTTCTTACACGGGGGGCTCCCTCTCTCAAAATGCTCTCACAAGTTTTCAAAGGGCCACGCCCGATTTTTGTGTGCAGAATAAAACAACAGGAGAATATGGGATCAGCCAGAGATATCGCTCACTGCATCGTCCAGGGACGCATCGCTCGCATCGTCATCACCTTCGTCGGAATCATCGCCGCCGTCGGCGACGCCCCCATCACCGTCGTTGACCACGTCACCTTCGTCTGCGACGACCACCACCCCATTGTTCTCCGAGGTGAAGGCCCTGACCAACGCGTTGACATGATCTTCTACCCAACGCGCCAAGTCGACCCGGACGGCAATGGGCACAGGAGCAATGGCGGCATCAATTCCGAAGTTAGGGTCGGCGTTTAGAAGGTGGCTGAAGACATGGGAGAAGGAGCACTGAAGTAGGCCACGACCCCTCTCCTCCACAAGCTGCCGAGATCTGGCAGATTGAGCCTCCAGGCGCGTCACCACCTCAGTGAAGAAAGCCAGGTGGCTGGTGTAGTCACTTGAGTGAAGGGTCGGGGCGTTCTCGTCGCAGATATAACCCAGGGCGATGTTGGCCTTGTTCCGAAGGTCTTGAAGCATATGAGCATGCTCGCGCTCCAGCGTTCGGCGTTGGAGCACTTCCTCTCTGTTTTGCCGAGCGATGGCCTCGGCCTCGTCAATTCGTCTCCGGAGGGAAATCAACTCGGCGCGGGCGGAGGCCAGGTCCGCCTGCGCCGTAACCAGGGCGACGGTTGTGGCCTCAGCACGCCTCTCGGCCTCGTCCAACCTGGGCCTAAGGGCGGCAGCCCTGCCCGCGCCCTCCTATCCGGCGAGTTCCAGCCTCAAGCCGTCCCTGCCCTCCAGATCAGTGTGAACCACGGCTACCCGGCAATTGATCTCTTCTTTGACTCTGCCCTCGCGGGCACTGACGGCATCTTCAGCTTGAGCGACTTGACGCCCTCGCCTCCAGTCGCTCGAGGTCGAGGCTACGCTCCACGGCCTCCAGGGCCAACATCTCGTCGCGCCGCCGGATCTCCTCTTCCTCCACAGGCGTCCCCCTCATCAACACAAGGGTGGCCCCATGCGCCTCAACTTGCTGCTCAAGGGACGTGCTCCAGGCCTGGAGCTCCCACGCGTGCTCCTCCGCAGCCTCGCGGCGGCGATCGGCCTCGTGAGCTTCCTCCAAAGCTCGCGAGCGGGCCTCATTGGCAATCTTGAGGGACGCCTCAGCCTTCGCGTTCTCGAGGTCGCGATGATAACGGCCAAGGTTGATGGCCAGGCGCAGCTTGCGCCGCTCCTCTACCAACCGAAGACCTTCGGCCTCAAGACGCGAGTCGACGCCAGCAAGCTCTTCACCAAGGTGGTTCATCGCGCCCATCGCCTCCTGAAAGAGCTCGTGGCAGACCACGCTGCGCCCGCGCTCGAGCTCGAACACTCGCCCCATCTCGTCCTCTACCTCGGGGGCTGCGGGCGGAGCATCAAGTGGCACGCCATCTCCCGGTTGGGGGCTGGCGCGGCCCCAGGCGCCAGCTGACCCTCGCGAGGGGCCCGGACCGAGCAAGGCCCACTACTTGAAGGAAGCTCCAACATCAAGGCTAGCCACCTACCAACTTTTACCAAGGGAGGAGCCATTGGTAGGCCTGCTGCGCTCTGAGCAAGGCCACAAAGAAAGGACGGCGAAGGCGCAAGCTCGGGGCGCCTTGATAACGGACCAACTCCCGAGGCTAACCCCACGCCGTGGGCAGCATCCGAGCCTGAAGCACTGGAGCATGGCGAGTGCAGTGGGGCAAGAGGGAGCTACTTCTTTGAAGATTTCGCGGCCTTAGCAGAAGGGGACCTGATGGGACAATCATCGGGAAGGGAAGGCGGCACATACAAGATCACCAAGGAGAGGTACTTACTCGTCGATCGCGATGTACTTCTGTCGCTTCAACGGTCCGAAGATGCTACCACCGCTAGGGGATCCCTTTCTCTTGTGGAGCTCCTCGAAGTCCACGCAAAGGCGACCGATGCGCTGGATGTGACGGCCAGAGCGCGGCAGAGCCGAAAAAGAACCAAGAGGGGTGGCTTCAGGGGAGCCCGGCTGCGGCGAATAGCCTGGCTCTCTCTCGCTGCGACCTCCCGAGGCTCCTGAAGCCTCGGCCTCGGGAGCCGCATGCCGCACCTCATCAGCGATTGGCGCCTCAGGAGGGGCGTCGCAAGCTCCCAAGGACGAAGCCCCTAGATCGCCACTCGGCACGTGCTCCTCAGCACCTGAGTGCCGGCCCCCGTCGCAGCTCGCTCCCCCGCACCATCACCTGGGGCGAGCTCGGCACCGATGGCGAGGACAGGGACCACGATGACGGGATTCTCGTGGGGCCCCACCAAGCCAATTGGGCGCAGCCCCCACTCATCAAAGGAAGGCATGTTCACAGCAAACGTGACCTTGTTCTCGCTGCGGTACAACATGAAGCTCTTCCTGGGCATCTCGTCCGGCAGAGGGACACCGGATAGCACCGTGAGCACAGTTTGCCGCGCAACAAGAGGAAGCCCCTCCTCCTGAAACCTCATGTTGTCCTGCCCGCTGAGCAAGGCCCACATCGGGCGGGAATGGCGCTGAAATGGAGCAACTCGGCGTCTGATGAACTCCCTCACCACCATGGACGCAGTCACACCAAGGTCCTTCAACCACCGCAGCCTGGCCCAGATGGGGGCAAGGCAGGGGCTCGCGAGCCTCTGGTGACCCCAGTCGGAGTTTGGAATGGCAGGTCCCACCAGAGCTTTGAGCAGAGGGTTGAGCACGTCGGCATCAACAAACACCCATCGCGTGCGGAACTCGCTCGCGGATGAAGGAAGCTTGAAGTCGATCCCCATGCTTGCCGTCGCCACCACGGCCTGAAAGCCCACACACCCTGAGCTCTGCCGGGCACCAATGAGATGTAGCGATAAGAAGTGGCGGAGGAGCGCCACGGAGGGGGCGATGCCCACCATGGCCTCACACATGAAGGCAAAGACGGCAAGAACGGTCACAGATTGAGGGTCGATCTGAATCATATGGATCTGGTAGTGCTCGAGCACCGCATTGAAGAAGGCGGAGAAGGGAGGAAGCAGGCCAGCCCAGAGGGCGTCAATGAATATCAGGATCTCGGTGACTGCCCGAGCCATGCTAGAGCGAGACACAGGCCAGGCTGGCGTCTCTCCCCACTCGTTGAAGCTAGAGGCGAGCATGGGGCGCACCTTGTCCATGGACTCGTCGTTGAGCACCCGAGGTCGGCTGAGCGCCGGCTCGAAGGATGGAGGCACAGTTGGTGAGGACAGAGGTTTCTTCCCCTTGTCGGCTTGTTTCTGCACCATGGCGGTAAAGTGGGCGGAACACTGGTCGGACTGGGAAGGCGGAGCAGGGCGTCGAGGAAGCAGGGAGGTTAGAAGATTGGAAAAGCTAGGCGCGGAGAGGGAAGAATAACTGTGCAATAAGCGGGGCCGCATAGGCAGCTGGATTCAAAGGCAGCGTGGGGAAGTGGAGACGCCCACGTCCAATCAACCGCCATGCGTCAACCGAGGCTGCTGGCTTTTGGGGCCTGCGGTGCTCCGAACTTGACCCTTGGCTTCGCCGCGAAGCCAAGCCCGGACGCACCTTGGACCCGGGGGCTACTGTCGTCGTTCTAGGAACGGGGGTTCCCAAACTTGCCTGCCTGCGGCCCACGGCGTGGCTGAGCCAGCAGGCCATACGGCCCGTCTTCACCAACAAAGCACCCAAGACCCTCGCGAGGCGGACAACGCAAGACCTCCTCTGGAGTGGCCTAGCTAGGCAGGCTCACGAGGAGCGGAGATATCAAGGCAGGGCAAACCTCACGAGGCTCTTGTGACGTGAGCCATGACGATCGACCCCAGGCGGGTGCCAGGCGGGCGCCAGCGTGCACAACGTCCTTGTTTCCTCTTTGGTGCAAAGGGGGCAAGCACAACCGCGGAGTACCGATGCATCAGGCAAAGGTTGCCATTTCGGTGCAACAAGACCAAGACCATGGACTGGAAGACGGAGGTCACCGTGGAGCCCAGAACAGCGTCACCACCAGAACTTTGTTCAGGCGAAGACTACTTTTGTCAGGATAGTTTGTACTAGCTGTCACCCTTCAAATTAGTCCGCCATTGTTGGCTCCCTTTCCGCTTGATATTTGGGAAGAGGACCAGGGCCTCTATAAATAGGACCAGCCACCACAGTGGAGGCGGGATGACCTCATCTGAGCAAGGGGGAGACATCATCTTAGATAGAGGAGAGAGACCACCCCACACACACAAGCTCACCGAGCTCAAGAACGCCTCAACCTCAGGAGGCCGTTCGTGCCTTGTATTGTTCATCATCAGCCCAAGAGGCAATCCACCACCACAATGGAGTAGGGTATTACACCACAACGGTGGCCCAAACCAGTATAAACCCCGTGTCCCTCTGTGTTGTGAGTTCGTTGAGTTCGTCCGCAAGATCTTAGCGAGCTAGAGCGTAGATCGGTTGGAGGGAAAGACTTCACGCGCGCCCCAGTATTCGAACCTTAAGGGTTTGCCGGAACCCCACATCCCGACAATGAGCAACCCTCCAGATCCCATGTTCCTGCTGGGCTAGCAAGATTCGGCCCAACGCATGTTTTTCTTTTCCTGAATGATTTGTTCATTTTTCCAGTCCACTCTAGTTTTGCAAAAAAGTCCCTCTAGATCATGCATTTAATAACTCACAATTGGTGCATCGGTTTAAAATGATGTAAATATGAAAAATGCTTAGAATTGCATCTAGATTCATAATATCCAACTTTCATGCATGTTTAAAATGTTGTTTGTTTGAATTTGCTTAATAACTTGCTCAAATGTTTTATTTCATAACTAAATAACCGTAGCTCCAAATTTAATAATCTTTATATGTAAATGGGGTAGAAAAAATGCCTAGTTTAACATGGTGCATTCATCGTGCATGTTTAATAACTCTAAAATTGTGTATAGGGCAGAACAGTACCAAATCTAAAATATGCACATGAGGATTTTCCGGACTTGTTGTTTCTTGTTCCGGGCTCATTTAAACTTGACTAGATAGTTAGTTTAATTATGCTTCACCTATTGCCATGTTAATCAACATTTAATATTGTTGGGTACATAAACGAGATCGAACTAAATAATCCAGTGTGGTGTTTCGTCAATATGCAACTCGTTGCATATTGAACTCCACTTAATTTGTAGTTTTGTTTGGGCACTTTGCCATGCCTTGCCTCATTAAACCGGACATGCATCATACTTGGTTGCACATCATGCCATGTTTATGTGATGGTTGTTTACAATGTTGCCTGCTTCTTTCCGGGTTGCTTCTCTCGTTAGCTTTGTTTCCGTTGCGGAGTTGTGAGGATCCGTTCGACTACGCCCGTTTGTCTTCTTCATGGACTCGTTCTTCTTCCTTGCGGGATCTCAGGCAAGATGACCATACCCTCGAAATCACTTCTATCTTTGCTTGCTAGTTGTTTGCTCTATTGCCATGTCGTGCTACATACCACCTGTTATATCATGCCTCCCATATTACCATGTAAAGCCTCTAACCCACCATCCTAGCAAACCGTTGTTTGGCTATGTTACCGCATTTTCTCAGCCCCTCTTATAGCGTTGTTAGTTGCAGGTGAAGCTGAAGTTTGTTCCATGTTGGAACATGGATATGTTGGGATATCACAATATCTCTTATTTAATTGATGCATCTATATACTTGGTAAAGGGTGGAAGGCTCAGCCTTATGCCTGGTGTTTTGTTCCACTCTTGCCGCCCTAGTTTCCATCATACCGGTGTCATGTACCTTGATTTTGCGTTCCTTACACGGTTGGGTGTTATGGGAACCCCTTGACAGTTCGCTCTGAATAAAACTCCTCCAGCAAGGCCCAACCTTGGTTTTAACATTTTCCACCTAAGTCTTTTTCCCTTGGGTTCTGCAGACTCAAGGGTCATCTTATTTTAAACCCCCGGGCCAGTGCTCCTCCGAGTTTTGGTCAAAATTGGGTGATGTCCAGTGCCCCCTGGGCAACCAGGGTCTATGCCAACCCGACGACTTGCCCATCCGGTGTGCCCTGAGAACGAGATACATGCGACTCCTATTGGGATTTGTCGGCACATCGGGCGGCTTTGCTGGTCTTGTTTTACCATTGTCAAAATGTCTTGTAACCGGGATTCCGAGACTGATCGGGTCTTCTCGGGAGAAGGAATATCCTTCGTTGACCATGAGAGCTTGTGATGGGCTAAGTTGGGACACCCCTGTAGAGTATAAACTTTCGAGAGCCGTGCCCGCGGTTATGTGGCAGATGGGAATTTGTTAATATCCAGTTCTAGAGAACTTGACACTTAACTTAATTAAAATGCATCAACCGCGTGTGTAGCCGTGATGGTCTCTTTTCAGCGGAGTCCGGGAAGTGAACACGGTTCTTGTGTTATGCCTGAACGTAAGTAGTTTCAGGATCACTTCTAGTTCACGACCGTTGCGTTGCTTCTCTTCTCACTCTTATTTGCGTAAGTTAGCCACCATATATGCTTAGTGCTTGCTGCAGCTCCACCTCACTACCCTTTCCTACCCTTAAGCTTAAATAGTCTTGATCTCGCGAGTGTGAGATTGTTGAGTCCTTGTGGCTCACAGATACTTCCAAACAGTTGCAGGTGCCGATGATACCAGTGCAGGTGACGCAATCAAGCTCAAGTGGGAGCTCGATGAAGATCTTGATCATTGTTTTGTTTCTTTTCCGGTTGATTAGTAGCGGAGCCCAGTTGGGTCGATTGGGGATCTAGCATTTGGGGTTGTCTTCTTTTATTTTGGTTCCGTAGTCGGACCTTGATTGTATTTTGGATGTCGTATGTTTAACTTGTATTTGTGTGAAGTGGCGATTGTAAGCCAACTCTTTATCCCTTTCTTTTAGTACATGGGATTGTGTGAAGATAACCCCTCTTGCGACAAACCTACCATGCGGCTATGCCTCTAAGTCGTGCCCCGACATGTGAGAGATATAGCCGCATTGTGGGTGTTACAAGTTGGTATCAGAGCCTTCCCCGACTTTGGAGCCCCCTGCTTGATCGAATCACTAACGTTGTTGAGTTTAGAAGAAAACATTTTGAGTCTTAGGATTATATATATCGGAGAGTAGGATTCTTTTTACTCCTCAATCCCTTCGTCGCACTGGTGAGGCTTCCTGATGTAGAAGTTTTGACTTTTCTCTCCTCAAATTTCACAAAAAAAAATTTAGGATCATGCGGGTATCTTGGAATCGTTCCATTAGTCTTGTGACGAGAACATTGTTCTTGGTGCCTCCTGACATTTAGTTCTAGTGTCCCGGGGAGTTGAGCTCCGAGGTGTTGTCGTCACAATTTTATCGTTGCAATTCTGGAATACCTGAGTTTGCCGACATCGAAAATCTCTTTTATGCAGTTGTTGGTGAGATAACCTCGATGCCACACAGTACTGGGGCGGGAGTTCAGGAGTATTTCCATAACTCGTATAACGGATGCTTTTCGAAGGTTGAGGTAAACGATTTCCGAAGGTTTCTTGGTTATGTGTTGGAGGATGGATATAGTTGGATGTAGGAATTGCTAGTTTTGGGTGAGATATTATGCTTCCCCTGTATCCCCAACACCTGATTGCATAACCAGAAAGTTTCAGGAGTTTATAAGTGGGAATTCAAGTAGCTCCTAGAATATCTTTCCAACAGACACATGATACGATATGGGATCTATCATAAGTTTGTTCCGGCTTATTTTGCAAGCCAATCCTTTGTTTTGTTTTTCAGTTGCGGTATTCGAGTTGCTTCGAAGTCAAATGTTGATTCCATACCTTTCCTAAGCGGTGTTCTCACATTTCTATGTGAATACTAATCCTTCATGATAATCGAGATTGTCATGTCAATCCTTTTCAACTGGTGTGTTTCTCTTCAAGTGGATCCGGTCGTTTTCAACATCCGCAAGATCAATTCTAAGTTTTCTCAACGGTGTTTATTCCATCTGCCCAAGTTGCCTTTGTTTTCCCGCCCTCCCACCCTTTCTTTTTCTTCAAGGACTCGGATTTCTTAATCAAGTATCCATCTTATGGATGTGAAGTATCTTCATTCTTTTCAATCAATGTCCTTACCCGGTGGTTCTCATGAAGATGCACTACAAGTTTATCATTCTTCATTCTATTTTCTTCTCCGGTGGATTCAATTCAAGCTTTATCGATTATATCCTTTCCTCGTTTCAAATGTTTTATCATGCCGGTGCACCTCTTAATCATCCACTTCTCGTTATTCAATTGTTCTGGAGTGCTGAACATATCTCAGAAGATTCACGGTTACATTCTCGATCCGTTCAAGTTATTTCGAGGTTGTTGTCTCATTCAAGCCATTTAATTCAACCGGTGCGATCTCTCTTCAAAATCATTACAAAGGTGTATCTTTTGAGTGGGCCCTAACCCACAGGTCTTTTCCCAGGAGCTTACCTGACTCTTCTATTTTTCCAGAGCTACTATCAAATTCTTCTACAAGTTGACATAAGAATGAATTAGCATCAGTCATATGTCTTTCTCCAAGATCTTTCAAATTCTTTTCATCGTTGGTTCAACCTTTCTAATATTCATCCTGGAGTATCTCAATGATTCATGGTGGTGTTTCTCATTGTCATTCTCAACATTTGAAGACCGAAGAAGAGTTTCTCTTCAATCATATCTATTTTTCTTGAAGATTCATGGTTCTAGCTTTATACCATCCTCTCATAATTGTTTTCCATTGTGAGAATTCTTTTCACCCACCAGGAGCAATTCTGGAGTCTTTTCAGTTTGATTCTCCGGAGCCCATCATCTCGGAATTATTCATTCTTAGCTTTCAGCTCTCATTCTCTAAATCTTACCGGTGCATTATTCAAATATCCTCTAATCAGTTCATGATCTCTTCGTTCTCTTGTATCAAATTCTCTCAAGCATCTTTGTTCATTTGCTAATTCTTCCCGGTGTTTCTTTATCTTTTCTTCGTTCATTATCAATTCTTATGGTGGGTCGTTCAAGAGTTCTCTTCCCTCGTTATAATATCAATTCATTTTTTCTTTTCAAGTCCTACCGGTGGTTCGTTGAAGACCTTCCCAGGTTTGCGCAATATCTATCTTAAATCCTTTCTACGAGAATAAGTAGTATGCCAAATCCATTGTTTGTCATCAACTTAAATTGATGAAGGATACGCATAACATAATTTTTATTCTTGTTTCATCCAAGTGATTAATTCCTTATTCCGGAGGTTCATAAAAAATTCTTGATTTCATTTGTTCATCTTTCTTTTCGGAGTTCCAAGATCTCTCGATTATATCTTCGCGAAGCTTCATCTAATCATTGAAAGGTTTCTCCCGATGTTCTTTTCAATTTTCCCTTTCGTTTGATCATTCTTTTATTACAGGAGTTCTTCATGGAGGTTCTACATGATGGTTCAGCAAGGATTTAATTCCTTCTCGAAGGGCTCATCAAGATTCTTTTCATAGGAGCTCAAGTATTCTTCATCTTGCATTCCGAAGTGCAATTCCTTCTACCTTATCTTTTCAGGTGGTGTTATGTCATTCTTGACAATTTCCCTTCGTATTTCATGATTCGCAAGTTGTTAGGAATGAGATATTGAAACCCATCAATCTCTTCATTGGAGTTATCTTGGGTTATATTTCACCTAAAGCTTTCCCTAAAGATTGTTGCTATTTATGGTGCTTTTAAATGATCCAAGTTCTTCTTTCATCCTCCCGGTGGAAATAAGTTTCTCATCTCCTTGTTCATATCAACCCAATATATTGTCTTTCGTTACTGGCAGAATTTCACCTCAAGATATCGAGATGTTTTCAATAAGCCCACAACAAGCTTACTCTTTTCGTTGTTGGTTTTCCAAAAACTCCATTCGACCCTTCTCCTAAATATGCTTTTTCAAAGCTCATTTCAGGTAAAAGATGTTGTTTTCTTCTCCGTTCCTTTAATTCCATTATTTTATCTCTTCCGGAGGCATTGTGATGTTGCTCTCTTCGACCAATTATCTTGTTTTCCCCAAGATCATGTTCTTTCCTTTGCTTATCCATTTAACCGGAGTGCCATGCCCTCCTTTCAAGTTCTTTGAAATTTATCAAGTTTTCCTTCTCCTTTCAGTCGGAGTGCTTTCCAAAATATATCATTCTTATTCTTTCTCTATCTTGTTTTAACCGGAGTGTTGTGGCTATCATTCCTCTTCTAACCGGAGTCTCATCCAAGTGCTTTCATTTTGCCAAGTTCATATTATTGCTTTCCGTTTCCAACTGAGGTGTTGTCGTAATTGATCTTTATTGTTCCTTGTACATCTCATTTCATCTGGAGCGCTTTCATGTACTTCTTGTCCATTGCAACTTTTTTCTTATGTCTTTCAACCTACAAGGTTCCCGTAATGTTCCTTGTTCCTCTTTTCTAACAAAGTGTTTTCAACTTTGTTCATCTTCATTGTTTTCTTATTTAAATTTGTTCAACCTCGCAAGGTTCTTTGGTTTCACTCATTTGTCAAAGAAGCAATTAGTTTTACCTCTTCTCTTCCTCTTCCGTTTCCCTCCGGTGCCATCCTAGATCTCGGGACGAGATCCTCTCGTAGTGGTGGAGTGTTGTAACGCCCCGAGACCATTGCGCCAGGTGTCTTCCAGTTATTCGCTGTGTTTGACATGTCATTTGCTTGCGTGTTGCATGATTCCATGTCATCATGTGCATTGCACCATCATGTTTTCAAAACTTGCATCCGTCCGGGTCTCCCTGTTCCTTGTGTTGTCCGTTCTGAGCCTAGACACTCTTGCACGCACCCGTGGCACCTCCGAAATATTATTTTATAAGTGGCCAAAAAATGTTCTCGAAATGGGTTGAAAGTTGGCATGCGGTGTTGATATGTTGCCAGTAGGCCGCCTGCCAAGTTTCATCGCATTCGGAGTCTATTTGACGCCCCAACGGTTAACCTATAGCGGCAGTATAGCCGGTCTTTTCGTCGGACGTTTTCGGTCTCCGGAAACCGTGCCGGGCTGCATCTCTCCCCTCTTCTCTCAGACCAACCCGCTCTCCACAGTCCACCTAGGCCCAGTGAGGGAGTCCTGGATTCGGGGGTCTCCGGACAGCCGGACTATATCCTTTGGCCGGACTGTTGGACTATTAAGATACAAGATTGAAGACTTCGTCCCGTGTCCGGATGGGACTCTACTTGGCGTGGAAGGCAAGCTAGGTAATACGGATATGTACATCTCCTCCTTTGTAACCGACCTTATGTAACCCTAGCCCCCTCCGGTGTCTATATAAACTGGACGGTTTTAGTCCGTAGGACAACATACAATCATACCATAGGCTAGCTTCTAGGGTTTAGCCTCTCTGATCTCGTGGTAGATCAACTCTTGTAATACTCATATCATCAAGAACAATCAAGCAGGGCGTAGGGTTTTACCTCCATCAAGAGGGTTTTACCTCCATCAAGAGGGCTCGAATCTGGGTAAACATCGTGTCCCCTACCTCCTATTACCATCCGCCTTAGACGCACAGTTCGGGAACCCCTACCCGAGATCCACCGGTTTTGACACCGACATTGGTGCTTTCATTGAGAGTCCACTGTGTCGTCACCATAAGGCTTGATGGCTCCTTCGATCATCGCTAGCGATGCAATCCTGGGTGAGGCTTTCCTCCCCGAACAGATCTTCATATTCGGCGGCTTTGCACTTCAGGCCAATTCGCTTGGCCATCTGGAGCAGATTGAGAGCTATGCCCCTGGCCATCAGGTCAGATTTGGAAACTTGAACTACACGGTCGACATCCGCGGAGACTTGATCTTCGACGGATTCGGGCCCATGTCGGACGCAGCGTACAGTCTTGACGACCATGACATAACTCTGCCGCCGGACAGTGTTCAGGAGATCGCATCCGCAGCTACTCCGTTCATCAATCTGGATCAAGTCGCGCCATCCGAGAGCGGAGGGATGGACCCCGCCATGGAGCCGCACTCTCAATGGGGGATAGAGCCGGATACTGACTTCACCCCTTACAAGAGTTGTGTCGCCAAACCACTGGACTCATCTCCAACCACGGACTCTGAGCCGCTCATATCCGTGCCCGTCGAGTCCGACTGGGCGCCGATCATGGAGTTCACCTCTGCGGACATCTTTCAGCACTCACCCTTCGGGGATGTGCTGAATTCATTAAGGTCTCTCTCCCTATCAGGAGAACCTTGGCCGAACTATGTCCGGCCAAGGTGGGATGCGGACGACGAAGAAATTCGCTGCCCACCCACCACCCACTTAGTAGCCACTGTCAATGACTTAACCGACATGCTCGACTTTGGCTCCGAAGACTTCGATGGTATGGACAACGAGGCCGGAGACAAACAGGATCCACCACCCTCGGGGCACTGGACCGCCACCTCATCATATGATATATACATGGTGGACACCCCCAAAGAAGCCAATGGCGACAAGAAAGCGGAGGATGGCCCCTCCAAGAAGCAACCCAAGCGCCGACGTCAGCGGCGCCGCTCTAAGTCCCGCCATAGCAAGAGCAGTGATACTGGCACAGGAGATAATAACACTCCGGGTAGCGCCGAAGACAACAATAATCCCCTCCAGCACAGTGCAGAGCTAGAGGACAAACAAGCTAGCCCCCCAAAGCAGGCAGGAGATGGAGAACCGGAGGAGGACAATTACATGCCTCTCTCCAAAGACGAGGTGAGCCTCGGCGACGACGAGTTTATCGTGCCTGAGGACCCTATCGAGCAAGAGCACTTCAAGCGCCGGCTTATGGCCACGGCAAGTAGCCTAAAGAAGAAACAACAACAGCTTCAAGCTGATCAAGACTTGCTAGCAGACAGATGGACCGAAGTCCTTGCGGCCAAGGAGCATGAACTCGAGCGCCCGTCCAAGAGTTACCCAAAACGCAGGTTGCTACCTCACCTTGAGGAGGAAGCATTGAAACCTCATTCACCAGTGTACGATGCGGCTGACCGGACACTATGAGGTCGAGCCAGAGAAGCGTTTCATCCTAAAGTTCAGACGCCACTCAGTCAAAAATACTAAGGCCTGGGGCAACACAGAGGACATGCGAGACATCTTGGATAGTAAGGCAAAAATCGCAAGGTCAATATATGGACACGAGCACGTGTGCCCACATGGGACGATGATCATCGCGTCGGATACACCAAGAGTAAATCCGGCCGGGCTGAATACAGCAGACAAGACTCATACGAACTACGTTAGGATATAGCCCGGCACAGAGGCGCCGCACACCCCCTATGCTTCACTAATGAAGTTATGAATCATGAATTCCCAGAGGGTTTCAAACCCATAAATATCGAATCATACGGCGGCACAACAGATCCTGCTGTATGGATTGAGGATTTCCTCCACATCCACATGGTTCGCGGTGACGATCTACATGCCATCAAGTACCTCCCACTAAAACTCAAAGGACCAGCTCGGCATTGGTTGAATAGCTTGCCAGCAGATTCCATTGGAAGTTGGGAGGATTTGGAAGATGCATTTCTTGACAACTTCCAGGGCACTTATGTGCGGCCACCGAATGCTGATGACTTGAGCCACATAACCTAGCAGCAAGGGGAATCGGCCAGACAGTTCTCGACACGGTTCCTGACTAAGAAAAATCAAAATGTAGACTGTCCGGATGCAGAAGCCCTAGCGGTTCAAGCATAACATCCGCGACGAGTGGCTCGCCCGCCACCTCGGCCAGGAGAAGCCGAAATCTATGGCCGCCCTCACAACACTCATGACCCGCTTTTGCGCGAGCGAGGATAGCTAGCTGGCTCGCAGCAACAACACATCAAGGAATCCGGATACCAAAGACGTTAACAGTAGGCAGCGTCATAATATACCAAAGCGCCGCAATAACGGCAATAACACCGAAGATACGGCAGTCAATGCCGGATTCAGAGGCTCTAAATCCGGTCAGCGGAAAAGGTCATTTAAAAGAAATACTCCGGCTCCGTCTAGTCTGGATCGCATACTGGACCGCTCGTGTCAAATCCATGGCACCCCTAACACGCCAGCCAATCACACCAACAGAGAATGCTGGGTGTTCAAGCAGGCCGGCAAGTTAAATGCTGAAAGCAAGGACAAGGGGCTGCATAGCGATGACAAGGAGGAGCCCCAGCCGCCTAACCCAGGAGGACAGAAGGGGTATCCCCCACAAGTGAAAACAGTGAACATGATATAAGCAACCCGCATTCCCAAGAGGGAGCGGAAGCATGCACTAAGGGACGTCTACACGATGGAGGCCGTCGCCCTGAAGTTCAACCCATGGTCTGCTTGTCCGATCACCTTCGATCGCAGGGATCACCCCACTATCATCCGTCATGGCGGATCCGCTGCACTGGTCCTAGACCCCATCATTGACGGATTTCACCTCACTCGAGTCCTTATGGACGGTGGCAGCAGTCTGAACCTGCTTTATCAGGATACAGTGCGAAAAATGGGTATCGATCCCTCAAGGATCAAACCCAGCAAAACCACCTTTAAAGGCGTCATCCCAGGTGTAAACGCTCATTGCACAGGCTCAATCACACTGGAACTGGTCTTCAGATCACCGGATAACTTCCGAAGTGAAGAGTTAATCTTCGACATCGTCCCGTTTTGCAGTGGCTATCATGCACTGCTCGGACGGACAGCATTTGCAAAATTCAACGCAGTGCCGCATTAAGCATACCTCAAGCTCAAGATGCCAGGACCCCGCGGGGTCATAAAAGTAAATGGAAACACAGAACACTCGCTCCATACAGAAGAGCACACTGCGGCCCTTGCAGCAGAGGCACAAAGCAGCCTGTTCAGGCAGACCACTCATTCAGCGTTACAGCCCCCGGACACCTTCAAGCGAGTCCGGAACAATCTGCAACAGGATCGGCTGGCGCGATCAACGCTCGCCTAGCAATCCGGCACCCATCCCAGTCCCAGTGCAGTGACGAAATTCGTGCCACGCGTACATAACTATGCATTGAAAATACCAAGGACATAGGCGGCGGCACAATCAGGACACGCCCCGCATTGTGGCTTAACCACACCAGGGCCTGTATACCTTTGACATTCCTTTTCTCTTTCAGGGCCTGACTCTTCGGAAGTCCTTTTCAGTAGTCTGATTGCCGAACACATTCTGGAAGCAACAACCAAGGCGGCAAGAAGCTAGGATGAACACGGGAACCACCAGGTGGTCTCTAGTAATACTTGATATACCCGCTTTTCACTATTTATGCGTAGCTTGCCTTGGGATAGGACATTTCGAATTGTCCTACTTTATGCTTATTGCACTACTTGTACCAGTACGCTTCGACGTATTATTCAAATAGAAATGCATATTATTAATCTGTCATTGCATTATTTAAGTTTTTCTCTTTCTCTTATATGTCCATTTACGACATTCCGCACCTGCACGCTCGGGTGCGGTCAGTACGCCAGGGGCTCTCGTTTACCTCATAATACGGCGCAAGAAGTCCGAACACTTTCGACAGTGTGGCACCCCGAACTTATAGCATCATACGCATCAGTTCCGAATCATGTCTTGGGTCAAATGTTGGGTTGCCCGGCTCCCATGCTTTGGTACCTTACGTTTCGCTGTATCGGCTAAGGTAGCGGTGGGAGAACTACTGCGATTGTCTCCCGGTTCTTCCGGACGAGCACCTTAGTAGATAAAGCCAAAAACTGACTTTCATGATAAGGCGAGAGACTGGTCGCTGTTCGAGAGGTCTCAAGTCCTTAAAGACTTTTTCCGCTTCGGGCGAGGAGTCGTCCTTGTCCGGCTTAGGCGTTCATAGCGCCCCAAATTCGGCCCTCTGAATACTAGGGGCTTCGCCAAAAATTTAAAATCATAGACTTCTATGGCTAAGTGAGAGTGATAAAGCATTATAGTCCGATTGCCTGGTTCATTGCGTTGAGCACCTCCCTTGAAGGACCCAAAATTGGGGTAAAGAATGTTCAGATTTACCCCAAACACCCCAGTACTAGTTACATGGGGGCATAAGCCGACGACTAGCCAACTCTCAGATTTTATAAACGGCCACACAGAAGGTAATATTTTAAATTAAGAAAGCGTCTCATGGTGCAAAAGAACTTGTTTCATATTATAGGATCACATGGGCATGTTCATTCAAAGATTACATCCTTGGCACACTCATCTGCCACTAAGAGGGAACCCTTCAGGACACTCTCATAGTAATTCTCGAGGCAGTGATGCTCCTTGCCCTCCGGCGGCCCCTCCTTCACAAGCTTCACGGCGTCCAGCTTCGCCCAGTGCACCTTCGCCCGGGCAAAAGCCCTGCATGCACCTTCGATGCAGACAGACTGCTTGATGACCTCAAGCCGTGGGCAGGCTTCTACCAGCCGCCTCACCAGACCGAAGTAGCTGCCGGACAAGGGATTGCCAGGCCACATCTGAACTATAAGGCCCCTCATGGCCTGTTCGGCCGCCTTGTGAAGTTCGACCAACTGCTTCAGCTGGTCGCTCAAGGACACGGGGTGTTCAGTCCCAGTATACTGAGACCAGAACAACTTCTCCATTGAGCTCTCCTCCTCAGCCCGGTAAAACTCCACGGCATCCAGCACACTGCGGGGAAGATCTGCAAATGCTCCTGGAGAGCTCCGAACTCGGGTAAGAAAAAGGAAAGTCTCCTTCACATGCTTGCTTTGCATATTGAATGCCTTACCCGCTGCTATCTTCTTCGCCGCATCAATCTCCTGGAGGGCCTTGTGGGCTTCGGCCTTGGCGCTCCGGATGCTTTTAAGCACCTACGCAAGATCGGACTCTCGCATCTTGGAATCAAGCTCCAAGGACTCGTGCTTTTTGGCAAGAGCCTCGAGCTCTTGCTGCACCTCGACCACTCGGGCTTCTTGTTTCTCCCGTTCAATGTGTTCTTTGGCTGCTTTGTCTTTGGCCGCAGACAACGCCTTCCTCGGGGTCTCCACCTCAGTCGTGGCCCCTGACAAATTCATGATGATCCTATTACTTTACACCGAACTTCTTTTTAACTATATAAACTGGGGTATATCTTACCTTTGCTCTCTTCGAGCTGCCCCCTGGTAAGGCCGAGCTCGTCCTCAGACCGCTTCAGGGCCTGCTTCAGCGCAGAGACCTCCGCAGTATGTGTGGCAGCGGCTAGCAGGGAAGCCTGCACATACACATAGACATACTCTAATTAGACTCCTAAGTTATCATTTGATGCTCTATTCGGCTTTTCTTCATGAACACCGAACAGAGCATCAGGGGCTACTATCTATGCGATAATATTTTTATATTTTGAATGCTTACCTCGAAGCCTGTTAGGAGGCTGGCGCAGGCTTCGGTCAGTCCGTTTTTGGCGGACTGAACCTTCTTGACCACCGCACTCATGATACTGTGGTGTTCTTTATCGATGGAGGCGCTGTGAAGCGCTTCGAGCAAGTTGTCCGGTGTCTCTGGTTGGACAGAGGACACCGGCACGGATGGTTGGCCCCCCTTAATGGGGGACCGCCTGCCGGAGTCCGAAACAATCGAAGGTTCCGGCACAGTGTCCTCCTGGGGCTCGAACTCGAAGCCCGTAGGAGCCTCGCTCCCTTGGTACTCAGGGTCCAAGAGGTCGCCGTGAGGCGCCCCCAGGATCACCTCCCCTTGGGTCGGTGCCTTTTGAGGCACCACCTCGGCGTTGTCCGTAGGGCGAGGGGTGGAAGCCGGCGGAGGAGAACCGATGTTCATATCCAACGAGCCCAAAGAGCCGCTCGACGAGGGTACGTCGAGATGAGCTCGGGCCAGACTGCATAATGATGTTCGGCATGAGCAAAGCCAGTACAATAAAACATACCATGAAGTACTATGGTGTCCAGACACTTACGACTTCGCCAGGGGCTTGTCCCTGGGTAGCCACTCGTCGCCGCTGTCGGCGACCATCGTGGCACAGTCCGGAGGGAGGGTCTTTCCCTTCTTGGACCCTTCGGCCTCCCCGGATGGGTTGGCCTTCCTTTTCTTGTCTCCCCTGGCTGGGGGGAGAACTTTTCTCCTCCTCCTCGTTTCCGTGGGAGGAGTGCGCGTCAAACTCATCGGACGATGAGTGCGATTGAACCACCTTGCGCCGGAGACCCTTTCGGGTCCCCGCGGCCTTCTTCTTGGCCGTCTTTTCCGGCACCTCGTAAGGTGCCGGAGTCGGCATCTTCGTTAGAAGAGCGTTTGTAGTCCTGTTAATGACATGAAAGCTTAGATCCAGCACATAATCAAACTAGGCAATCAAGCTGCTCCGCTGTCTTTATCCAGTCCTGTTAATGACATGAAAGCTTAGATCCAGCACATAATCAAACTAGGGCACATAAATACCCTGATAGATATAAAAGCCTACCGGATGGGCGCGGCGCTTTGCGCTGAGTCCGCGGTCCTCGGCGAGGGAGGGAGGCATCTCGGCGCCCTTGAACAGCACCCTCTAGACGTCCTCGTGCGTCGTGTCGTAGAGCTCTCGCAGCATCTGGTGCTGGGCCGAGTCGACCTCCCACAAAACAAATGCCCATCGTTGGCACGGATCCGGTGGAAGAGCATAACCTGGACCACGTTGACGAGCTTGATTTTCTTGTCCTTCATGTTCTGGATGCAGGTCTGGAGTCCCGCCAGCTCTATCGAAGAGCCCCAGGACAGGCCCTTCTTTTTCCAGGAGGTGAGCAGTGTGGGGATTTCAGATTAAAATTTGGGGGCCGCCACCCAGTTGGAGTCGCGCGGCTCGGTGATGTAGAACCACCCCGATTGCCACCCCTTTATGGTATCCGCATAGGTACCCTCGAGCCAGGTGACATTAGGCATCTTGCCCGCCATGGCGCCTCCGCATTCTGCTTGCTGGCCACCCACCACCTTTGGTTTGACATTGAAGGTTTCCAGCCATAGGCCGAAGTGGGGCCTGATGCAGAGGAAGGCCTCGCACACGACGATAAACGCCGAGATGTTGAGGATGAAGTTGGGGGCTAGATCATGAAAATCCAGCCCGTAGTAGAACATGAGCCTGCGGACAAACGGGTGGAGAGGAAATCCCAGTCCGCGGACGAAATGGGCAAGAAAACTATCCTCTCCTGGGGTTCGGGCGTTGGGACGATCTGCCCCGCATTTGGCAGCCGGTGTGCGATATTCGCAGCTAGGTATCCGGCCTCCCGTAACTTTTTCATATTCTCGTCCGTGACGGAGGAGACCATCCACTTGCCTCCTGCTCCGGACATGATTTGAGTGGTTCGAGAAGAAGAATGCGAGCTTGGGCGCTAGAGCTCGGGTGTGCGGGAATGGGTAAGCGAGGAGGAAGAAGGCGTGGGTGAAAAAAGTAAATCTTTGTCCCTTTATAAGGGCGGAGGAGGCGATGAGTCTCCCCACTTTCCTGGCAAAACCACTTATTCCCCAGGCGCCGTAATTGATGGCGCGGTTGGGTTACCCACGTCCGTATTGATGAGAATCCCGTGATAAGGGGAACACGATCTCTGCTTTGACAAGATGTATCAAGAAAACCGCCTCACGATATGTGCGGAGCTGGTTGAGAAAAGCGGTTCAAATAATAACCGGGCCATGAAGTGATGTCATACTATCGAAACGTGTCAGCAGATTAGATTTGTGGAAGTATTATTCTCTCTACGGTGGTATGTGGAACTTATTTTGCAGGGGCGGACACTATCCTTGTATTCAAACTCTTCGATGGTGTATTCGGAGGAGGAACCCGCCTTGCGATGCCGAAGAAAACACTGCGCGCCGGACTCATCGTCGTTGAAGCCTGGTTAAGGGGCTACTGAGGGAGTCCTGGATTAGGGGGTCTTCGGACAGTCGGACTATATCCTTTGGCCAGACTGTTGGACTATTAAGATACAAGATTGAAGACATCGCCCCGTGTCCGGATGGGACTCTACTTGGCATGTAAGGCAAGCTAGGCAATACGGATATGCACATCCCCTCCTTTGTAACCGACCTTATGTAACCCTAGCCCCCTCCGGTGTCTATATAAACCGGAGGGTTTTAGTCCGTAGGACAACATACAATCATACCATAGGCTAGCTTCTAGGGTTTAGCCTCTCTGATCTCGTGGTAGATCAACTCTTGTAATACTCATATCATCAAGAACAATCAAGCAGGACGTAGGGTTTTACCTCCATCAAGAGGGCCCGAACCTGGGTAAACATCGTGTCCCCTGCCTCCTGTTACCATCCGCCTTAGACGCACAGTTCGGGACCCCCTACCCGAGATCTGCCGGTTTTGACACCGACACCCAGCCTACCCCTCTTTGCGCCATGCATAGACCTCTCGTGCGCGTCCGAAACTTCTCCGGACCCGACCAGGGCAGTCGTCACCGTTGGATCCGGATCATCCCCAAACATCTATAAAACATCACCGTTTTCTTATTTGTACTTCCTAGTCTATTTTCTCGACAGCTTGATTTTAATTGGAGGACTGGATTAGCCCCTACCCAAAAATCCTATTGCTATATATTGTCCAACCCAAGACCAATCCCTAAAACCTAGGCTTCTTGTCCCATCGCGCCGCCACCCGCTCAATCCCTATTGGGATCACCCACAGCCAACCACCATCCATCCCATCGATCCATCTCTAGTTCACGACCGCCGACGCTCAAATCCTGCAGGAGCCCGAGCTCCACCTCCTCGCCCACCATCCCTGCCTCCTGGATCCTCACCTCCCTTCACCTCCATCGCCCACGCCGCCGGAGCAAGCTCCACCGACGACCGGAGCCACCTCGTCTCGCAGCTCTCCTTTGCTTCTCCTCGAACCCGCAGCAAGAGCAACCTCGAGCCTCCCCACGCCAGTGCGTCACCTCCTCTGCTCCGGTCATCCTCGCCGTTGACCAGACGCCCCCTACTCTCTTCTCCTCGCTGATGGCTCCGCCCACGCCGGAGCATGCGAACAGCATCAGCAACCGAGGCCCCCCCTGCTCCCTGCCTCCTCACGTCGGCGACCAACCCGACGACTCCAGGCCGACCCCGCGCCCTCTCCCTTGGTCCTTCCTTCTCTTCCTTCATTCTCCTGCTCTCCCAACTCTCTCTTTTTCTCTGTATCTCGCAGGACGCCATGGATGCCCGCAGCGCGCCGGCCTTCCCGAGTTCCTCCGCAGGAGACCAGGAACTAGAGCTCGCGCCTCGACCCTGATTTGGACCAGATCTCCTCTGCCGCCGCTGCGTTTCTGCTTCAGATCCGGCGCCTCGCGGTCGCCCTTGCCCAAACCTGCTCGTCCGCTTTGCCGCTGGTGCCACCCCTGCCAAGTCCCACATCACCGGCAGCCGTTCCCGTCGTCCATCGCCCTGAACCTGTCGCTGCCGCTTTTTTTTAGAAACGAGCAGCAGCGTCTCATTCGCCCTGAGCGTTGGCCGTGTGTGGGCCTCCTCTTGCAGTGCCTCAAGGCCCAGCGCCTCCATAGCCTCCAGCCGGGCCTAGGCCCGATGTGAGCAACCCTCCAGATCACATGTTCCTGTTGGGCCAGCAAGATTCGGCCCAACGCATGTTTTTCTTTTCCTGGACGATTTGTCCATTTTTCCAGTGCACTCCAATTTTGCAGAAAAGTCCCTCTAGATCATGCATTAAATAACTCACAATTGGTGCATCGGTTTAAAATGATCTAAATATGAAAAATGCTAAGAATTGCATCTAGATTCATAATATCCAACTTTCATGCATGTTTAAAAATTTTAAAATGTTGTTTGTTTAAATTTGCTTAGTAACTTGCTAAAATGTTTTATTTCATAACTAAATAACTGTAGCTCCAAATTTAATAATCTTTATATGTAAATGGGGTAGAAAAATGCCTAGTTTAACATGGTGCATTCATCTTGCGTGTTTAATAACTCTAAAATTGTGTATAGGGCAGAACATTACCAAATCTAAAATATGCACATGAGGATTTTCCAGGCTTGTTGTTTGTTGTTCCGGCCTCATTTAAACTTGACTAGATAGTTAGTTTAATTATGCTTCACCCCTTGCCATGTTAATCAACATTTAATATTGTTGGGTACATAAACGAGATCGAACTAAATAATCAAATGTGGTGTTGCATATTGAACTCCACTTAATTTGTAGTTTTGTTTGTGCACTTTGCCATGCCTTGCCTCATTAAACCGGACATGCATTCATACTTGGTTGCACATCATGCCATGGTTATGTGATGGTTGTTTAATATGTTGCCTGCTTCTTTCTGGGTTGCTTCTCTCATTAGCTTCGGTTCCGTTCTGGAGTTGTGAGGATCCGTTCGACTACGCCCGTTTGTCTTCTTCATGGACTCGTTCTTCTTCCTTGCGGGATCTCAGGCAAGATGACCATACCCTCGAAATCACTTCTATCTTTGCTTGCTAGTTCTTCTCTCTATTGCCATGTCGCGCTACCTACCACTTGTTATGTCATGCCTCCCATATTGCCATGTCAAGCCTCTAACCCACAGTCCTAGCAAACTGTTGTTTGGCTATGTTACCGCTTTTGCTCAGCCCCTCTTATAGCGTTGTTAGTTGCAGGTGAAGCTGAAGTTTGTTCCATGTTGGAACATGGATATGTTGGGATATCACAATATCTCTTATTTAATTAATGCATCTATATACTTGGTAAAGGGTGGAAGGCTCGGCCTTATGCCTGGTGTTTTGTTCCACTCTTGCCGCCCTAGTTTTCGTCATACCGGTGTTATGTTCCTTGATTTTGCGTTCCTTATGTGGTTGGGTGTTATGGGAACCCCTTGACAGTTCACTTTGAATAAAACTCCTCCAACAAGTCCCAACCTTGGTTTTAACATTTGCCACCTAAGCCTTTTTCCCTTGGGTTCTACAAACTCAAGGGTCGTCTTTATTTTAAACCCCCGGTCTAGTGCTCCTCCGAGTGTTGGTCAAAACTGGGCGATGTTTGGCGCCCCCTGGGCAACCAGGGTCTATGCCAACTCGACGTCTTGCCCATCCGGTGTACCCTAAGAACAAGATACGTGCGACTCCTATCAGGATTTGTCGGCACATCGGGCGGCTTTGCTGGTCTTGTTTTACCATTGTCGAAATGTCTTGTAACCGGGATTCCGAGACTGATCGGGTCTTCTCGGGAGAAGGAATTAATATCCTTCGTTGACCGTGAGAGCTTGTGATGGGCTAAGTTGGGACACCCCTGCAGGGTATAAACTTTGGAGAGCCGTGCCCGCGGTTATGTGGCGGATGGGAATTTGTTAATATCTAGTTGTAGAGCACTTGACACTTAACTTAATTCAAATGAATCAACCGCGTGTGTAGCCGTGATGGTCTCTTTTCGGCGGAGTCCGGGAAGTGAACACGGTTCTTGTGTTATGCTTGAACGCAACTAGTTTCATGATCACTTCTTGATCACTTCTAGTTCACGACCATTGCGTTGCTTCTCTTCTCGCTCTTATTTGCGTAAGTTAGCCACCATATATGCTTAGTGCTTGTTGCAGCTCCACCTCACTACCCTTTCCTACCCTTAAGCTTAAATAGTCTTGATCTTGCGGGTGTGAGATTGTTGAGTCCTCGTGGCTCACAGATACTTCCAAACAGTTGCAGGTGCCAATGGTACCAGTGCAAGTGACGCAGCCGAGCTCAAGTGGGAGCTCGATGAAGATCTTGATCGTTGTTTTGTTTCTTTTCCGGTTGATCAGTAGTGGAGCCCGATTGGGTCGTTCGGGCATCTAGCATTTGGGGTTGTCTTCTTTAATTTTGGTTCCATGGTCGGACCTTGATGGTATTTTGAATGATGTATGTTTAACTTGTATTTGTGTGAAGTGGCGATTGTAATCTAACTCTTTATCCCTTTCTTATTCAGTACATGGGATTGTGTGAAGATTACCCCTCTTGCGACAAACCTACCATGCGGCTATGCCTCTAAGTCATGCCCCGACACGTGAGAGATATAGCCGCATTGTGGGTGTTAGAAGCTATGTTGGCAACAGCGACCGCCTAGCCTTGCGAATATCAAGGCTGCGTGGGGGAGTGGAGGCGCCCACGTACCACGAATCGCCATGCATCAATCAAGGCCACAGGCGGTTGGGACCCGCAGAGTCCGCACTTTCCCTTTGGCTTCGCCTCAAAGCCAAGTCCGAGCACGCCTTGGGACCGGGGGCTACTGTCGGCATCCTGGGAACGGGGGTGCCCAGACTTGCCTGCCTGCGGCCCAGAGCGTGGCTCCATCAACAGCCTGGTGCAGCCCATCTTCAAGAGCAACAACTCAAGACCCTCGCGAGGGGCCGAGCCTCGCGAGGCAGACGACACCAGGACACCCTGGGGTCCGCCTCACTAGGCTGGCTCCTGAGGAGCGGAGATATCTATGCAAGGAGCACCTCGCGAGGCTCACATGACGTGAGCCATGACGACCAAGGCCAGGTGAGCGCCAGCGGGCACAGTGTACCAGTTTCCTCTTTGGTACTAAGGTGGCAAGCGCAGGTGCGGGGTCCCGAGGAATCAGGCAAAGGTTTCCATATCAGTGCAACAAGACCAAGACCAGCAGGACAGCGGGACGGAGGTCATCACGGAGCCCACAGCAGCATCACCACCAGAGCCTTTGGCAGGAAAAGACCACCTTTTGTTAGGATAGCTTGTACTAGTTGTCCCCCTTCAAACTTGGCCGTTGTGGGATCCCTTCCCGCCTAACATTTGGGAAGAGGGCCAAGGCCACTATAAATGGGACCTAGCCACCACCATAGACGGGGACGGATCGGATCCATTCCACCCGAACGAGCTCACAAGTTCATCTAGCTCAAGAACACCTCACCTCCCGAGGCTGTTCATCCATTGTACTAGTTCATCCTCAGCCCCTCGAGGAAATCCACCCACAAACTGGAGTAGGGTATTACACTGCAAGGTGGCCCGAACCAGTATAAACCCTCGTCTCTCTTGTTCTTTGGGTCCGTCAAGCTTGGTTGTTCAATCGTTGAGTGCGTGAGTCGGGGAGAGTGTTCTTCGTGCGCACCCTAGAGTTCGAACCTCACAAGGGTTTGTCAGAACCCGCAATAAGACAATACTAGGGACACTTTGTTTTGTCTATGTATTCACACATGTATCAAATTTCTGGTTAATATAATTTTAGCATGAATAATAAACATTTATCATGATATAAGGAAATATAAATAACAACTTTATTATTGCCTCTAGGGCATATTTCCTTCAGTCTCCCACTTGCACTAGAGTAAATAATCTAGATTACAAAGTAATGATTCTAACACCCATGGAGTCTTGGTGCTGATCATATTTTGCTCATGGAAGAGGTTTAGTCAACGGATCTGCAACATTTAGATCCGTATGTATTTTGCAAATCACTATGTCTCCCTCCTTCACTTGATCGTGGATGGAATTGAAGCGTCCCTTGATGTGTTTAGTTCTCTTGTGAAATATGGATTCCTTCGCGAAGGCAATTGCCCTAGTATTGTCACAAAAGATTTTCATTGGACTCGATGCACTAGGTATTACACCTAGATCGGATATGAACTCCTTCATCCACACTCCTTCATTTGCTGCTTCCGAAGAAGCTATGTACTCCGCTTCACACGTAGATCCCGCCACGGCGCTCCGCTTGGAACTGCACCAATTTACAGCTCCACCATTCAATATAAATATGTATCCGGTTTGCGACTTTGAGTCATCTGGATCAGTGCCAAAGCTTGCATCGACGTAACCATTTATGACAAACTCTTTGTCACCTCCTGTAACACCCCAGATGTAACTTTCCCAATTTGTACTCCAACTCTTGCCGTTTACGGAGTTAAGTTATTTTATTTTCTCGGGTTCTAGTTTTTGTCTCCGTGTGTTGTTATCGTTGTCATGCATCTCATATCATGTCGTCATGTGCATTGCATTTGCATAAGTGTTCATCTCATGCATTCGAGCTTTTTCCCCGTTGTCCGTTTTGCATTCCGGCGCTTCGTTCTCCTCCGGTGGACATTTCTAACTTTCTTTCCTGTGTGGGGATTAAACATTTCCGGATTGGACCGAGACTTGCCAAGCGGCCTTAGTTTACTACCGGTAGACCGCCTGTCAAGTTTCGTACCATTTGGACTTCATTTGATATTCCAATGGTTAACCGAGGGACCAAAAAGGCCTCGTGTGTGTTGCAGCCCAACACCCCTCCATTTTGGCCCAAAACCGACCAAAACCTTCTCCATCATCTAGATCGTTTGATCACGATTGCGTGGCCGAAAACCGCACCTCATTTGGACTCTCCTAGCTCCTCCTATGCCTATATAAAGACCACCCCCGAAATTCCCCTTCTCCTCCCCCCGAAACCCTAGACTCCCTCCATCCGGCGCGCCGGACACATCCAAGCCGCACCGGACAAACCGCCGCCGCCACCCGCAGCCAACCGCGGCTTGCCACATGTCGCGCCGCCGCACCC